>NC_138998.1:7822887-8352887 GCF_964374135.1 Grampus griseus
ATAACCATTAATATTTCATTGAAAACCGATCCATATTTTCTGTGATAGTGACATGGACATTCCACTTCATCAGGAAGCCATTGTACAAAATTTAAAAAAGCAAGGCACCATTCTGTAAAGCACAAGCCGAGACTATTTATCATTATTATTTATTACTTTTTGGGTGCCAACTGGGCCCCCATAGCAGAGAGGGAGTAACAGAAACATCATGCAGAAGCAGACGGTCCCTGTTCCCTGGGTCCACACTCCAATTTTGACCACATGGCTACAACGGATACTGAGTCTTTCATTACTGGTAACTGCAACTGCCGTGGAACCACAAAAGGAAGATCAGAACTTTCGATCACTTTTCTAGACATGAAGACAAATGAGAAGGGAGGCAATAAGTGTAATTAATTTCGATGAGAGCTGGAAGAGGAAAACTTTCAGCTGTGGTACCATACACAGCATTCATCAGGAGAGCTTTCCTCCCAGTAAAGCCAGAGCCACTGCTTCACAGATGGGAAATAGGCTGCCATTATGAAAAGAACCAGGAGAGGAAAATAAATGTCACGTGGCTTTCATAGCATTATTTTGGTTCAGAGTATCTATGAGAGAATTAGGCTTGCGATTTAATTGTGCATGTGGTCCAGGAAAAGCAGGAGGAGATAAGCCAATAAGTTCAAAGTAAAGTTAAAATTCAAGCCATTCAGAGCGAGCCAACAGAATAAGCCCTTGGACAGATGGGCATCTTGTGTGATTCAACACAAGATACAGTACAAGTAATGAGGCTGAAGTGCTGAAGGAAAGGGAAATGCACTCTCAGAGGTAAACTTGCTCTCAAGTCATCAGGACTTAGCTGAATAATTCCCTTAATGCTTAGACAAATAATGCTGCTGAATTCTTGGGAATCAAACCACGTCTCCACCCCTCAGCTTCCGGGTGCTTCTAAAGACTGGACTGAGCAAGTTGTAGGGAAAATTAAATCCAAAATATATTCATCATGATCGTTTTAGAGAAGGGAGATGCTCCCCTTCCATGTATAATGTGAGAACAGGAATGAAACTTGACTCTAAGCAACCTCAGATATTTTTGAGGAAGGCCGGAACCAGAGGATTATTGCATACAGATTTTAGAAGCGATGCTTCTACTGCCAACTGATGACAAATATCCTGGGATCCCGTCCCTATCCAGTTCCCACAGGCTCCCTCTTCTAACACCTTCCATGTTAGAGCTTTGGTCATCTCAAAGAATATCAGCTGTTTTTTTATGCAGTCTGTTTTCTGCTTCTGCAACTCTTCTGCAACATTCTGCAACTGTTCATGTTTATCTACAGTTGCACAGCAAAACTTTCTGAGATAAGAGAAATGCTCTATATCTGTACTGTCCAATATGGTAGCCACAAGCCACATGAGGCTAGTGCTACTGAGGAAATGGATTTGTAATTCTATTTAATTTTAATCAATCTGTATTTATAGAGCCACATACGGCTATTGACTGCCATACTGGGCAGTGCAGCTCTAAAGAGAGCAATGAGGCTTTTACTGAAGGTGCATTAACACAGATGGAGTTTCCATTGCACTTGCCACAAAACTCTCTTTCCCAGACTCCCTTGCAGGTAGGGGTGGCCATGTGACACAATTCTAGCCAATAAGAGGAGAGCTGAGGGACAATTCTTTTCCTTTTTGATATAGAATCCAATTTCTTATTTGTCCCTTTTTATGGCTGAGTAATATTCCATTGTATATATGTCCCACATCTTTTTTTTTTTTTTTCCTTTGAATCTTCAGAACAAGATCTTTATTTCAGGGACATTTAATTTTTAAATATACTGTTTAATTATAAAAAATCATGTTGACTTTTTATCTAGTACTATATATACATATTCTTTTTTGTTTATTAATTATTCTTTTTTAAAAATTTTTATTGGAGTATAGTTGATTTTCAATGTTTTGTTAGTTTCTCCTGTACAGCAAAGTGAATCGGTTATACATATACATATATCCACTTTTTTTTAGATTCTTTTCCCATATAGGTCATTACAGAGTATTGAGAAGAGTTCTCTGTGCTCTACAGTAGGTCCTTATTAGTTATCTATTATATATATAGTAGTGTGTATATGTCGAACATTTGTGCTTTTAATTCCAAACTTTCTCATCTCCTCTGGAACTATGTTCCACTAAGTATCACTTCTTTTGCCTCTATTGAGCTTTCTTACATTTTCAATCACTCGTTTAATTTCACCATCACTTGCAAATATGATTCACTTCTGTCTAAGAAACACAATCCCTCTATTTCTTTTTTGTTTTTTAACATCTTTATTGGAGTGTAATTGCTTTACAATGGTGTGTCAGTTTCTACTTTATAACAAAGTGAATCAGCTATGCATATACATATATCCCCATATCCCCTCCCTCTTTCTTCTCCCTCCCACTCTTTCTATCCCATCCCTCTAGGAGGTCACAAAGCACGGAGCTGATTTCCCTGTGCTATGTGGCTGCTTCCCACTAACTATCTATTTTACATTTGGTAGTGTATATATTTCCATGCCACTCTCTCACTTCGTCACAGCTTACCCTTCCTCCTCTCCATGTCCTGAAGTCCCTTCTCTACATCTGCACCTTTGTTCCTGTCCTGCACCTAGGTTCTTCAGAACCATTTTTTTTTTAGATTCCATATATATGTGTTAGCATACGGTATTTGTTTTTCTCTTTCTGACTTAACTTCACTCTCTATGACAGCCTCTATGTCCATCCACCTCACTACAAATAACTCAATTTCATTTCTTTTTATGGCTGAGTAATTAATATTCCATTGTATATATGTGCCACATCTTCTTCATCCATTCATCTGTCGATGGACACTTAGGTTGCTTCCATGTCCTGGCTATTGTAAATAGTGCTGCAATGAACATTGTGGTACATGACTCTTTTTGAATTATGGTTTTCTCAGGGTGTATGCACAGTAGTGGGATTACTGGGTCGTTTTACCATTTCTTCTTTATCCATTCATCTGTTGATGAATATTTAGGTTGTTTCCATGTCTTGACTATTGTAAATAGTGCCGCTGTGAACATAGGGGAGCACGTATCTTTTCAAATTATAGTTTTGTCCAGATATAGTAGCAACCATCTTAAATGTAAATGGCCCAACATCAAGGTTGGCATGGCAGAAAGTTGGAAAGGGGGTGGGACCTTGAAAACTTCCTAGAACCATCACACTAGTCCTGGAGCACCAACCTGTGGATTTCTGTGACATGGGACAAATAAAGCCGTTACTCATTTAAACTACTCTTTCCTTGTTTTTCTATGCTTGGAGCCAAACTCATTAATGCTAACACATTTAACTAGATCTCATTAAAGAGGTTTGCCACATAATGAATATCTTGATATCTACAGAACTGATGTAAAGTCCAACTGTGATAACCCTGCTTATCCACTGCCCCTGTCCATCCTCACTCCTCTGTGGGGCCAGCCCAAGGCAGTACTGTGAGAAGTGGATAGATTTCATCAGATGTCCCACCCTGTGTGTCCACTTCCCTTCTCTGTGTTCTGTTTCTCTGTGTTCCTGTCCTTATCTAATCCTTTGTATCTTTCCTCTCTCCCCTCAGCAGTGCTTCTGCTATCATTCATTACTCCTGGGATACCTCCTTAAAATTGGGAAGTGGAAGGAGGCCATAGGATAAAAGGATTTTCATCACAGGGAAGAAAAGGAGAAGAAGGTATCTGAACATAAGGATGTTCCCTTTCAATAAAAATATTTTTGGTAAGTAATTTTCTCTACATGTCTAGAAAAAGGCTTTCTTGGTCTTAATTCTGAGATCTTTTTCACCCTTCTTTTTTCTTTTCGATGACTCTTAGTTGGGCATCTAGCATGCCCTAAGCCTCTGCTTGACCCTTACATGTATGTTGTTTCTTTTAATCCTCAGAACAACCCAAGAAGTAAACCTTGGGAAGACTCTTGGGGACAAGGGTGGGCTTTTGAAAGTTTTTCATATCCACACACTGTATCTCTAGCTAGCCCTTCACTAAATTTGTTGAAAAGTCTTCCTCTTGTGTGTATCCCAGCAGCATCTACGATTTCCACTTTACAGATGAGGAACATGAGGCTCAGAGAGCATGAGTACTTGGTCATAATAAGTGACAGTGGCAGGACCACTTGTTGCAAGTTAGGTCTTTTTTCCAGTGGAAAAGAGAGAAGGTTTGAGGTTTCCTCTACCATGTGATCCTGTCTAGTTCCAACCACTGGACACAAGGGGCCAATTTCCTTCCTCAAAGGAGCTCCGTTGGAGGAGAAATGAAGAAAGGGCAAACTAGTGAGGGTCCCCCAATGATGAAAGAATCAGGAAGCCCATGCTTTGCCCTTGCCAGGATGCCTGGAAGAAAGGCATCCCTCTGCAGACATCTCCCAGGATGTCAAATGTAGTAATAAGCTTCCTCACCTCGTGGGCAAGTTGTGAGGATTAATTCTTGTTTAAAAGTAGTTTCTGATCTGGTGATGAAACATTCTCTTGTGTTCTTTTGTTCCCTCTGGTTCCTCTTTCCACAGAGATGACTCATGAAAAGAAGATGGAGCAAGAAGGATGGTGTAGTGGAACGTGGAGACAGCAGCTGAGAGCAAGTGGAAAGCAGAATAGAGTAGGATGAGAAGGGCAGCATCAGTGGTTCTAGAATTCATAGACTGTGACCAGGAACCACTGCAAGAAGATGTTCGGCTAATCTCCCTTTCCCTGGACAGTCAAAAATGCAACAGGGCTTTCTCTCACCCTGACAGGATCCCATCCCAAAGAGGAAAGTCAAGTGTTAACATTTGGTAAGTGCTCTCCAGAGGTTAAGTTTAGGTGAAGTCCTGCCTCCTACTTGTCTAAGCCTCTGCCCCTTGGTCCATCTCCCTCCAGGAAGATGAAGGGAAAGTCATTCAGTCCCTGGACATTTGGACATTTGGGCTTACATGAGTCCCTAAAGCTGAAATACTTTTTCCAAATCTTTCAGAAAGTTGCAGGTTTCCCTACACTTTTTTCCCTCCTTTTCTTTGTCTACCATGTTATCTAATTTCCCCTTTTCCTCTTTTTCTAATTTAAAAGAATGAGTGTGGAAACATAAGGGCAAACACTTTTCGGGGTCAACTCAGCGTTAGAGAAGCCCGAAGTCACTTCTAATGAAGGAATTTAAGGAAATGAGAGACCCTGAGGGAAAAAGGGCTTTGAGGGATTTTCAAATCCACACCGTGTAACTATTAATAGTCCTTCGCTGACTTTGCACAGAATTCATCCTCCTGTGTGTATACCAACTGCATCTCTATCTGCAACAGAGAATTGGTACCCTGCAGTCATAGACGGTGAAATAAATAATCTACCCTCCCAGACACTGGTGAAATGTACAAAGGATGGGGAAAAGGGAATACAACTGATTCAGAGGCTAAGGCTTTAAGACAGCAAGAACAGGAAGCCCAAAGCAGAGGCAACTTTCTCATCTGGGTGAGGAGAGTACACCCCAGGCTTTCCTTAGGGTCAGTGTGTACAGTTGCTCATTCCATGCACTGCACAAAAGGACTGGCCCAGCATGAGTGGGGGCCAGAATTTAGCTCCCTCTGCTTGCCAAACTGAGAGCCAGAGAGCCACGTCTGCCTAGGTGTGATGCCTTTTACTAATTCACACAAAGACAGGGTTTTTTGAGGCGGCCTTGTTTTCCTAGTTGAGAAAAAATGTCTCTGCTTCAGATTCACTGTTCATATGCAGTCATGATGATCAGGTGTGGCCCAGAAGAAAAGGGAATCACTTCAATACAGCTCCTTATCTAATTGGTGGATTAAATAAAATGTTGTGTCATTGATTTCTGAGCACTAAACTATCCAGAGATGTTGCTGGTGTCTATTTAATAGAACTGCCAAAAAACATTTAATTTTTTTATATAAAACACACCCAGAAAATTCAACAAATTTCATCAAAATGTTTAAGCGCCAGAAACGACTCCAATCTAATAAAACATTAAGGCCTTGCCTCGTCTGTATTGCACATGTGACAGACCTCCATTAATGACAGAGTTGGAACCTAGTTTTTAATTCTTTTGCACAAAATCACCAATTTAGCTTCTGCTGGGAAAGCTTTGGGAAGGGTCTCTTTGTAAATAAAACAAGCAATTTCTTAAAATAACGTTGGCCAGGAGTGGCAGCTCCTCCATGGTCTGAGAGGCATCTTCACTGATCAAACGCTGAGGCAGTCCTGCACCATCAAGCTGTTGTAACAGAATCTGTTGGTGTCTGCTGGCGCGCTGAGTGACAGCAGTGTGTAATCAAAGAGACGCACAGATACACATTAGACGGCAGGAACACAGAAATAAGCAGCGAAATGGGAATATTTTGGAACCTAAATGGACCTTGGCACAAAACACTTTGAAACTGTCATTTTGCAGAGCCTGATCATTTTTGCTTGTTGCATTCGGAATCTGGAAAGAGAAGAGGAAGGAAGAGCAGAGTAGGAAGGTTAGTTTGTATGGGGTGCACCCTACGCTCCAGGCACAAAGGACTTTACATACATCATGGGATCTGACTGTCATACTCACAGTACGACATAGGATTATTACACTGATTACCAATGGGAAAACCACATCTTCAGAAGTACAATAACCTGCTCAAGGCTACACAGCTTATGAGTGACAGAGCCAGAACTGAAATCCAGGTCTCTAAAGCCCATAGCCTCCCCACGTCCTTTATTTCCAAGCTGTGGTGGAAATCAGGGGCCAACACTTCCTACCAGCCCAGCCTCAGATGCTCTCCTCATCTGGTTGTTTCTGAGTACACAAGAGGAGCTGCCCTAAGCAAGTGCCCTTCACCTGTCTGCACCATCTCTCAAGAAGAAGAATGCATCTTATTCAAAAAGTAAACTCCTGTGAAAAGCTAGACTGGGTTCATTTGGCAGATGATCCAGAAGCTTATTTTGCTAATCAAGTTTTGTGGACTGTGGGGTCAGAATACTGGGCTATGAAGTTCAAGAGCCTTGCTAGCCTCCCAGATAGGTGCCCTGGCAGTGGTCTGAGCAGAACCTTCTCCATATCCACGTTCAATGGGGGACCAGATTACATGGGAGCTCGTACAACGTCTGCCATCCCCAAAAGTATTCATCAGTGATGAAAGCCAGGCTCCCCCTCTGAGCAAGGGAGAAGATTTACAAGAAAGCAAGTGATGTTCCCTGAGGGGAGTAAACCCACTTTATGTAAACCTGAAAGATCAGTTAGAGTTCCCAGAATTCACCCCCAGCATGTGCCCCTCAACTCACAGAGAGAGGGACTGTGGGAAACACTGTGAATGGACTCAAAACAAAACAAGGCTCACCTGATTACGAGTTTCATTATGAACCTCGGGTTTTTTAGAGCTGGTGACATCATGTTGCTTTGAAATGTTGGGATGGGAGGAGGGGCTGGCATCTCAGCTTAATGCAAACGTGAACTTGGGGCACTGGCAGGCCTCCCCATTGACATCACACAGAACCTTGGCCCCACTTGGGCCCCATTCACTCTATGGGCCACCCCTATCCTTCTCCCTCTCCCAAGGTGGTTAGCTACCAAGGTGGATTTTTGTTGTCTTCAAAGGCAGCCTCAGATACCACCTGATAGTGCAGTCATTGTCAGAGAAGGTCAGCTGGAAGCTGTTGGCAGTCGGAAGAAAGCTCTGAGGTTGGTCTCAGCCTCCACCTACAATATGCCTTTTGAATTCGGGATCCATGCGAGCTTGGCTGCTCAAAGTATGGTCCATGGATGAGCAGAACAGGCCTCAACTGGGAGCTCGCAGAAACTACAGAATCCCCAGTCCCGTTCCAGACTGAGTGGATCAGACTCTGCAATTTTTACAGGATCCTGAGATGATTTGTACATGCATTGAAGTGTGAAAGTGCCGAAATAGAACAGTGGTTCTCCAAGGGTGTCTCCAGGACCAGCAAGATCAGCATCACCGGCAACTTATAAATGCAGAATCTCAGGTCTGCTGAATCTGAATTTCCATCTTAGTGAAACCACAGGTGATCTGCACCCACAGGAAAAGTGGGAAAGTACTGTTTCAGGGTCAGGAAGACCTGGGTTTCAGTCTCGGCATCACCAGTTACAAGGTGTTTGATTTTGGACAAAGTTACATAACTCTTGGAGTTTCAGTTTCTTCAACAGTAGAATAAAGCTAATAGATCCTTCTCTCAGGAAATTCACAGGGATTAAATGAGGTCATTGTAGGGAAAGCTCTTCTCACAAGGCTAATGCATATTAAGCACTTACTAAATAGTTGTTTTTAGCTTTCGCTGTTTGTTCCTCTTCCTCTTGTCTGTCATTCTCTACCCTAAAGATATTTCCATGAGGACTTTCTGGGTCTCTTCCAGCTTTAACATGCTCTGATTTGACAATCAGTTCATTTTTCTTAAAACTGCTGAGTAGCCACTAAACCAAACCCTGTAACTGTAATAGAAACAAAACCGGATTAAGAGTTAGTTCCTCATCTATGTCCAATGTTTTCTTGCCAAGTTGGGTTTTGTCTCTAATGTGGGACGAAAGCAGCAGGAGGGCAGAGACCACAGCATGTCCACTAAGTAATTTCCATGGGAAAAGTTCAGATACTAATACGAAGGGAAACAAAGCAATCACGGCCCCTATCCTCAGGTAGTTTGCTTATTGAACCAGGGAAAGCAACAAATAGATATATCATTGCAATAGAAGCTGTAAAAGTATTGTGAGGTGTTGTGAATAGAGCCATATGAGCAAGAATAGAAGGATAATCAAATCCTTTGGATGATGAAAGTGCAGTTAGGGATGTGAAGCTGCAGAAATGGCCTCTTGGAGAGAATGACATGCAAGCAGAGACGTGAAAAGGAAGAATAGGAGTTGATCAAGGGAAAGAGAACCCAGGCACAAGCATCGACAAATGCAATGGGCCTGAGGCAGAAAGGGCTTTGAGAAATCAAAGAACCAAAGAGAAGGTAGATGTGACCGGAGCCCAGTCGATAAGGGGGCTGGTTCCTGCCGAGGCTGTGGAGGTGGGTGGAGCCAGATCTGGGCTCCCAGGCAATTGGCTATTCTATAATTTCGGGACGGCAAGGCAAGACACCACTGTAGTAAGCTCGTGGACATAGGTGGCTACAACACGTCTCGTTACTAACAATCCACGCATGAGCTCCAGGCACCGAGGAGGAGCTCAATAATATTTGTGATAAGCACAAGTGCCTAAATGGATGATACATGCAAAGGAGAGGAACTGATGATATAATAGAGGTAAAAGTTACAGCCCAGGAAAAGAACCTTGCGAAAGAATGCAGGATATCGCTCCTCCAAGTGTCCTTTCTCTCTCCTGAATTTAAAATTTTTTCTTGAACTGCTAAATTTTCTTATCTATATACAAGTTTGCTATAATACCTCATGTCATTACTGCCTATGTCTCTAGTACCCTTTACAGCAAAACAAAGTTGTCAGTTCTTGTTATATCCACTTCCTGTGTTCTCATTTGCCTCTATTTGAAAAAAAAATCAAAAATACTCTTGATACACTAAAGAATATATGTCATGTACACATAGATCATAAAGCTTAATGATAAAAATGGATACCCCATGAGTGTTCCACCCAACTCAAATATTATTAGAACTACTAGAACCTTACCAATTCCATTGAAGTGATGATTTGTGTTATTGTTTTTCATTCCACCCACCGCCTCCACTAACCCAGGCAATAATAACCCTGAAATTTTATCTATCATTTCCTTTCTTTTGTACATGGTTTTGTCACAAATGCTTATACCCCTAAACAGCATATATTTAATTTTACCTGACTTTTTGTCCTTTATAAAAATGGAAAATCAATCATGCAAAATCAAGTCCAAATGGAATAGCTGGTGGCAAAATATCCAAACTTTTAGAAGAAAATACTGAGCAATATCTTTATGATTTCCAGTTAGAGAAAGATGTTTTACCTAAGACCTGAAAAGCACTCAAGTTTAAAAGAGAAAAAGACTCCTTCCCTCTATATGTAAAAACCACCTTTCTTTCACTCCCTTCCAGATGTCACACTGCCAAGCAATTGAAGCATCAGTGATTCTTCCTTTTGAGTTAAACATACCCGAACGCTATGGAATTCCCTTAAAACACAGGTATCCTTCATGGACTGCTAATATATAAGCCTGGGACTCAGACTCTAAGACAAAAGTTAGCATGCAGAAATTATTAATATATTAAGGAGGGTTCTTAATGTCAACAACTGTAGGGGAAGAGAAGGAAGCAGGATTGAGACAGGGGGAAGTTGAGCTGGGATGCGGTCTCAAGGGAGATCTCAGCCAAGGTCACAGGGCTCTGAAGCTGGGATGGCCCTTCATAGTTATTCTAAGTTGCAGCACAGAGGCTTTTATCCCCTCATCCACCAGTGTTGAATGCAGTTGACTTTGGGCAAGACAATTCTTCAGCCAAGGCAATTCCTTTAGAATGTTGACATTTGGGAGATCTCTGCTGGCAGTCTTTCCAGCATCTGGCAGCGTACATTCTCATTCCTGAATGGAAATCTGGGTGGCGCACTACAATATGCACCAAAGTCCCTCACACCTTAGACTGACTGAGAATATTTAATGTCTTCTTGAGCCTGGGGAGACCTAATGGCAAAAGAACATTAGCTGTGGGTGTGCTGATAAAGGAATATGAGAAGCAAATCAGCCCTGAAAGCAGCTTGGTATGGAGAGAGCTGGGAAGAGAAACTTTACTGAGTCATGGGTATTAAGTTAGGATTATGTAATGCGCCAAGTTCCTCTATAGCTTCAAAATGTTTTCCAGAACCCACCTTGATCCTTGCTTCTAATGAGGACTGAATCACCCAACTAGCAAACCAAAGTGTGTTCTTAGAAAACCAGCCCCACAGGAGAAACCATCCACCTACCCACCAAAAAAAGTTCACTTTGGCAAACTTACCCAGAATTTTGTAATCATAAAATCTACAAATAAACTATTTTCATTGTAATGTGAACAAAAGCGTTGAATCATTTCAAAGAATAGAATTTTATACTTTGTATTACCAGGTGGGAGAGTGGCACTGAGCCAGGGAAGGTAACTTGACCTTTCTAGGACTTTGGCTCCTTAATCTCTTAATTAGAGCCATGCTCGGCCATGCCTGAGCTTTAGGTAATAGGCAGCAAGAGCAGCTCAATAAGGTAGAAGCAGGCTTACAGTGGCCATAAAGGAACCCAGAGTCATCTGAACAAATAACACTGCAATTACCAAAATTCCCAGAGTTCTGCTTTGCAATTTTTCAGAAGGTGAGAAGATTTTCAGTATTTTTTTTTAATGACCAAAAAAAGCCATTAAGACATAGCCAGTCCTCCCTTTATTCTGACTTGGTATTGCTTCACTTGGGCTGAGCAAGTAGAAACAATTGCAGTGGAACCTGAACATGAAGAAGATGAAATGACTCATCTTAATTATTCTTGAAAATGACAGTGTTCAATAAGCAGCATTTCTGCAAGATATTTATAGGTTTCTCACTTAAAAGGGGGGCTGGGGAGCTCTTTCAAATGTTTTTGGTAAACGCTGCATATTGTATCTCTCTCCCTCATAGTTGCAGTTGCTTTTGAGAGATCTGAGAAGTTCTGCAGCCAAGAAACCTTCTCAAGCTTGTTGAAGTATGCAGTCCTTAAGAGTGAACCCCAGAACGCATGTTTCCTGGAACACCCATTCATATCTTGCCAAACTAGTATATGAAAAGCACGGTTTGGAAAATGTTGGTCTAACCCTAACTATTCTATTTACAGATAAGCATCCTGAGAATCATAAAGGAAAGGGGGCCTTCACAAGGTCACAGCACTTATCAGAGGCAGACACAGGGCAAGAACCCTAGCTCTAAAAACTTGCAACCAGTGTTCTCCTTCCAATCCACTGACTCATGGAAGAAAATTAAATTTGCTGTTTAATAAATGGTCTATTGATTGAGGGTTGATCTAAGAGATGGCTGTTGGATCCAACTTAAATAGAAAATTTTTCCATTTTTTTTTCTTATTTGTAGGGTTATTATAAGATTTCTTATTTATAGAAAATAAGGGTTTTCTTATTCATAGGATACTTCTAACCCTGCTCTGGAACAGGGAGATGGAGACAAAGATAGTGTCCTTTCATGAAGGGCAGAGATACGAACCAGCCTTGGAGCAGCCTGCCTTGGTTTGGAGGGTAGAGCACAACAAAGAAGGCTGGAACTCCTTAAGGAAGTGGTGCTGGGAAGCCAGAGGAGCCAAAGGGGAATCTGGGTTAAGAGTTGGGAGTAAGAGAGCAGAAAGCAACTCCCTCTGTAAGCATCTTCCCCCATCCAAGAGTCCTCAGATATATTGGAGGAAGGACTGAACTTCTCTATCCAATGCAAGGTAGAGACTCAAATTAATTTATTTGGATATTTAGATGAAAGGTGAACCAGAAGGCCAAATGGGGCATTTAAGGTACACAATGAGATGGCACAAGGAATATCATGTGAGAAAATCACTCAACATGGCTCCTAATTTCTTCCAATTGGATTGATCACCACTGGCTTCCCATCACGTCCTAGTCACATAGTTTCAGCCTCCCTTGTTTTGCTTTGTGTGGTCCAGTGTGGACCCAGGCCCCCTTCATCCACTGAAGCAGTGTGTTGCAAGGCAGTACACACACACACTGAGCCTGTCCTTCCTGCTCTCTGATGAAATACCCTTAGGATTGAATCGCAAGACCAGTGAGGAACAGGCCTAGAGAAGACTAAGACAACGTGCACATTCCATTTTCAAGATTAAAACGCTAAGGAGAAGTCAGAATTAAAAGTTTTTAAAATGCTAAGGCATCTAAAACAATCTCACACATACATATATATATATATACTAATATATAAAAACTTCATGGCAACCACAAACCAAAAATCTATAGTAGATACACACAAAAAAAGAAAAAGTAATCCAAACATAACACAGAAGATAGTCATCAAATCATAAGAGAACAAAAGAAGAAGAAAAAAAAGACCTACAAAAACAACCCGCAAACAATTAACAAAATGGCAATAAGACTATTCATATCAATAACTACCTTAAATGTAAATGGACTAAATGCTCCAACCAAAGGTCAAAGAGTGGCTGAATAGTTACAAAAACAAGACCTGTATATACACTGTCTAGAAGAGACTCTCTTCAGATCTAGAGACACACACAGACAGAAAGTGAGGAGATGGAAAAAGGTAATTCATGCAAATGAAAATCAAAAGAAAGCCAAGGTAGAAACACTTGTATCAGACAAAATAGACTTTAAAATAAAGACTGTTACAAGAAACAAAGAAGGACACTGTATAATGATCAAGGAATGAACCCAAGAAGGACGTATAACAATTTTAAATACATATGCACCCAACATAGGAGCACCTAAATATATAAAGCAAATATTAACAGACATAAAGGAAGAAATTGACAATAACACAATAATAGTAGGGGACTTTAATACCCATTTACATCAATGAACAGATCATCCAAATGGAAAATCAGTAAAGAAACACTAGCTTTAAATAACACATTAGACCAGACAGGTTTAATTGATATATATAGGACATTCCATTGAAAATCAGCAGAATACAAATTCTTTTCAAGTTGCACATGGAACATTCTCCAGGATAGATCACATGCGAGGCCACAAAACAAGCCCATACATGACAAACCCACAGTTAACATCATACTCAACTATGAAAACATGAAAGCATTTCCTCTAAGATCAGGAACAAGACAAGGATGCCCCCTCTCACCACTTTTATTCAACATAGTATGGGAATTCCTACCCACAACAATCAGACAAGAAAAAGAGATAAATTGAATCCAAATTGGAAAGGAAGAAGTAAAATCATCACTGTTTGCAGATGACATCATACTATATATAGAAAATTCTAAAAACACCACCAGAAAATTACTAGAGCTCATCAATACACTCAGTAAAGTTGCAGGATACAAAATTAATATACAGAAATCTGTGTGTTTCTATACACTAACAATGAACATTCAGGAAGAGAAATTAAGGAAACAATCCCATTTACCATCACATCACAAAGAATAAAATACCTAGGAATAAACCTACCTAAAGGGGTAAAAGAACTGTACTCGGAAAACTACAAGATACTGATGAAGTAAACTGAAGAAGACACAAGCAGATGGAAATATATACCATGTTCTTGGATTAGAAGAATCAATATTTTTAAAATGATCACACTACCCAAGGCAATCAACAGATTCAATGCAATCCATATCAAAATACCAATGGCGTTTTTCACAGAACTAGAACAAGTATTTTAAAATTTGTATGGAAGTACAAAAGACCCTGAATAACCTAAACAATCTGAAGAAAGAAGAACAGAGCTGGAGGAACAAAGCTACAGTAATCAAAACAGTATGGTACTGGCACAAAAACAGACATATAGATCAATGAAACAGAATACAGAGCAGAGAAATAAACCCAAATAGTTATGTTCAACTAATTTACATCAAAGGAGGCAAAAATACACAATGGAGAAAAGACAGTCTCTTCACTAAGTGGTGCTGGGAAAACAGGACAGCTACATGTAAAAGAATGAAATTAGAACATTCTCTAACACCATACACAAAAATACTCTCAAAATGGATTAAAGACCTACATGTAAGACTGGAAACCATAAAACTCCTAGAAAAAACAAAGGCAGAACACTCTTTGACATAAATTATAGCAATTTTCTTTTATTTATTTATTTTTTTAAGAATAGAAGAGTTTTATTTGAGTCAGACTGAGGACAAGCCTCGAAGCCCACATCCCAGATGACTGAGAAACTGCTTTGGAGAAGCAGGGTTTTCAGTACAGTTTTATATCTTGTCAGGACAAAGAACATTAAACAAGTGATGGATCCATTGCTACAATGTTCAGACAAACAAACAAACAAACAAAAGGGCTTCCCTGGTGGCGCAGCTGTTGAGAGTCCGCCTGCCGATGATGCAGGGGATGTGGGTTCGTGCCCTGGTCCGGGAAGATCCCACATGCCACGGAGAGGCTAGGCCCATGAGCCACGGCCGCTGAGCCTGCACGTCTGGAGCCTGTGCTCTGCAATGGGAGAGGCCACAACAGTGAGAGGCCCACGTACCGCAAAAAAAAAAAAAAAAGAGCAGACCAGCACTTACACAGCAAGCAGGATGGCTTTGGCACCTGGGAAGGCAGCCTTATCATTAAAAGAGGACCAGCATTTGTGTCCCAAGAAGAGGGGCGTTTAATCTTCACTTTTAACATGGACATTCTTTACTTCTGGTCCATGAGCCCTTTTCTTTAATAATTAAAGCAGATGTTCAATGTATATTTGATAGACCACAAACAGGACATTTTAGTTAGCATCAAATTCAAATGAGCTCATGTATAAGACACAAAGACTTTCCTATATTTCAATATGTGAACATTTCTTATATCAGAACCCATGGTTGGCAATTTTTACTTTCATTTCTTCTTTAGCCCGACAGTTATATTTGAGTGTTTTTTTTAACATCTTTATTGAAGTATAATTGCTTTACATTGTTGTGTTAGTTTCTGCTGTACAACAAAATGAATCAGCTATATGTAAACATATATCCCCATATCACCTCCCTCTTGCATCTCCCTCCCACACTCCCTATCCCATCCTTCTACGTGGTCACAAAACACTGAGCATATCTCCCTGTGCTATGTGGCTGCTTCCCACTAGCTATCTTTTTCACATTTGGTAATGTATATATATCCATGCCACTCTCTCACTTCATCTCAGCTTACCCTTCCCCCTCCCCGTGTTCTCAAGTCCATTCTCTACTTCTGCATCTTTATTCCTGTCCTGCCGCTAGGTTCTTCAGAACCATTTTTTAAATTATTTTTTAGATTCCATATATATGTGTTAGCATATGGTATTTGTTTTTCTCTTTCTGACTTACTTCATTCTGTATGACAGACTCTAGGTCCATCCACCTCATTACAAATAACTCAATTTCATTTCTTTTTATGACTGAGTAATATTCCATTGTATATATGTGTCACATCTTCTTTTTCTATTCATCTGTCAGTGGACACTTACATTGCTTTCATGTCCTGGCTATTGTAAACAGAGCTGCAATGAACATTGTGGTACACGACTCTTTTTGAATTATGGTTTCCTCAGTGTATATGTCCAGTAGTGGGATTGCTGGGTCACATGGTAGTTTTATTTTTAGATTTTTAAGGAACCTCCATACTGTTCTTCATAGTGGCTGTATCAATTTACATTCCCACCAACAGTGTATGAGGGCTCTCTTTTCTCCACACCCGCTCCAGCATTTATTGTTTGTAGGTTTTTTGATGATGGCCATTCTGACAGGTGTGAGGTGATACCTCATTGTAGTTTTGATTTGTATTTCTCTAATGATTAGTGATGTTGAGCATCCTTTCATGTGATGGTTGGCAATCTGTATATCTTCTTTGGAGAAATGTCTATTTAGGTCTTCTGCCCATTTTTGGATTGGGTTGTTTGTTTTTCTGATATTGAGCTGCATAAGCTGTTTGTAAATTTTGGAGATTAATCTCTCATCCTTTGCTTCATTTGCAAATATTTTCTCCCATTCTGAGGGTTGACTTTTCATCTTATTTATGGTTTCCTTTGCTGTGTGAAAGATTTCAAGTTTCATTAGGTCCTGTTTTATTTTTTTGTTTTTATTTCCATTTCTCTAGGAGGTGGGTCAAAAAGGATCTTGCTATGATTTATGCCATAGTGTTCTGCCTATGTTTTCCTCTAAGAGTTTTATAGTATCTGACCTTACATTTAGGTCTTTAATCCATTTTGAGTTTATTTTTGTGTATGGTGTTAGGTAGTGTTCTAATTTCATTCTTTTACACGTAGCTGTCCAGCTTTTCCAGCACCACTTATTGAAGAGGCTGTCTTTTCTCCATTGTATATTCTTGTCTCCTTTATTAAAGATAAGGTGACCATATGTGTGTGGTTTATTTCTGGGCTTTCTATCCTGTTCCATTGATCTACATTTCTGTTTTTGTGCCAGTATCATACTGTCTTGATTACTGTAGCTTTGTAGTATAGTCTGAAGTCAGGGAGCCTGATTTCTCCAGCTCCGTTTTTTGTTCTCAAGATTGCTTTGGCTATTTGGGGTCTTTTGTGTTTCCATACGAACAGCAAAATTTTTTCTTCTAGTTCTGTGAAAAATGCCACTATTAGTTTGAGAGGTATTGTATTGAATTTGTAGATTGCTTTGGGTAGTAGAGTCATTTTCACAATGTTGATTCTTCCAATCCAAGAACATGGTATATCTCTCTATCTGTTTGAATCATCTTTAATTTCTTTCATCAATGTCTTATAGTTTTTTGCATACAGATCTTTTGTCTCCTTAGGTAGGTTTATTCCTAGGTATTTTATTCTTTTTGTTGCAATAGTAAATGAGAGTGTTTCCTTAATTTCTCTTTCAGATTTTTCATCATTAGTGTATAGAAATGTGAGATTTCTGTGCATTAATTTTGTATCCTGCTACTTTACCAAATTCATTGATTAGCTCTAGTAGTTTTCTGGTAGCACCTTTAGGATTCTCTATGTATAGTATTGTGTCATCTGCAAACAGTGACAGCTTTACTTCTGCTCTTCTGATTTGGATTCCTTTTGTTTCTTTTTCTTCTCTGATGGCTGTGGCTAAAACTTCCAAAACTATGTTGAATAATAGTGGTGCGAGTGGGCAACTTTGTCTTGTTCCTGATCTTAGTGGAAATAGTTTCAGTTTTTGACCACTGAGAACCATGTTGGCTGTGGGTTTGTCATATATGGCCTTTATTACATTGAGGTAAGTTCTCTGTGTGCCTAGTTTCTGGAGGGTTTTTTTTTCATAAATACGTGTTGAATTTTGTCAAAAGCTTTTTCTGTATCGATTGAGATTATCATATGGTTTTTATCCTTCAATTTGTTAATATGGTGTATCACATTGATTGATTTGCATATATTGAAGAATTTTTGTATTCCTGGGATAAACCCCACTTGATCATGATGTATGATCCTTTTCATGTGCTGTTGGATTCTGTTTGCTAGTATTTTATTGAGGATTTTTTGCATCTGTGTTCATCAGTGATATTGGCCTGTAGTTTTCTTTCTTTGTGACATCTTTGTCTGGTTTTGGTATCAGGGTGATGGTGGCCTCATAGAATGACTTTGAGGGTGTCCCTCCCCCTGCTATATTTTGGAAGAGTTTGAGAAGGATTGGTGTTAGCTCTTTTCTAAATGTTTGGTAGAATTCGGCTGTGAAGCCATCTGGTCCTGGGCTTTTTTTTGTTGGAAGATTTTTAATTACAGTTTCAATTTCAGTGCTTGTGATTGGTCTGTGTATATTTTCTATTTCTTCCTTGTTCAGTCTTGGAAGTTTGTGCTATTCTAAGAACTTGTCGATTTCTTCCAGGTTGTCCATTTTATTGGCATAGAGTTGCTTGTAGTAATCTCTCACGATCCTTTGTATTTCTGCAGTGTCAGTTGTTACTTCTCCTTTTTCATTTCTAATTCTGTTCATTTGAGTCTTCTCTCTTTTTTTCTTGATGAATCTGCCAAATGGTTTATCAATTCTGTATATCTTCTCAAAGAACAAGCTTTTAATTTTATTGATCTTTGCTATCATTTCCTTCATTTCTTTTTCATTTATTTCTGATCTGATCTTTATGATTTCTTTCCTTCTGCTCAGTTTGGGTTTTTTTGTTATTGTTGTTGTTCTTCTTTCTCTATTTGCTTTAGGTTAGGTTATTTAGTTGAGATATTTCTTGTTTCTTGAGGTAGGATTGTGTTGCTATAAACTTCCCTCTTAGAACTCCTTTTGCTGCATCCCATAGGTTTTGGGCTGTCATATTTTCATTGTCATTTGTTTATAGGTATTTTTAAATTTCCTGTTTGATTTATTTCTCTTTTTTTAATTTTTATTTTATTTATTTTTTTATACAGCAGGTTCTTATTAGTTTTCCATCTTTTGCATATTAGTGTATATATGTCAATCCCATTTGTTTCTATTTCTTACAGATTTTTTCCTGTAATTGATATCTAGTCTCATATCATTGTGGTTGGAAAAGATATTTGATATTACTTCAATTTTCTTAAATTTACCAAGGCTTGATTTGTGACCCAAGATATGATCTATCCTGGAGAATGTTCCATGAGCACTTGAGAAGAAAGTGTATTCTGTTGTTTTTGGATGGAATGTCCTGTAAATATCAATTAATTCCATCTTGCTTAATGTATCATTTAAAGCTTGTGTTTCCTTATTTATTTTCATTTTGGATGATCTGTCCATTGGTAAAAGTTGGGTGTTAAAGTTCCCTATTATTACTGTGTTACTGTCAATTTCCCCTTTATGGTTGTTAACATTTGCCTTATGTATTGAGGTGCTCCTATGTTGGGTGAATAAATATTGTCAATTGTTATATGTTCTTCTTAAATTGATCACTTGATCATTATGTAGTGTCCTTCTTTGTCTCTTGTAATAGTCTTTAATTTAAAGTCTATTTTGTCTGATATGAGAACTGCTACTCCAGCTTTCTTTTCATTTCCATTTGCATATATCTTTTCCCATCCCCTCATTTTCAGTCTGTATGTATCCCTAGGTCTGAGATGGGTGTCTTGTAGACAGCATATATATGGGTTTTGTTTTTCTATCCATTCAGCCAGTCTATGTCTTTGGTTGGAGCATTTAATGCATTTACATTTAAGGTGATTTTTGATATGTATGTTCTATTACCATTTTCGTAATTGTTTTGGGTTTGTTATTGTAGGTGTTTTCCTTCTCTTGTGTTTCCTGCCTATAGAAGTTCCTTTAGCATTTGTTGTAAAGCTCATTTGGTGGTGCTGAATTTTCTTAGTTTTTGCTTGTCTGTAAAGGTTTTAATTTCTCTGTGAAATCTGAATGAGATCCTTGCTCTGTAGAATAATCTTGGTTGTAGGTTTTTCCCTTTTATCATTTTAAATGTGTCCTGCCACTCCCTTCTCGCTTGCAGAGTTTCTGCTGAAGGAAGAGCTGTTAACCTTATGGGCATTCCCATGTATGTTATTTGTTGTTTTCCCCTTGCTGCTTTTAATATGCTTTCTTTATATTTAATTTTTGACAGTTTGATTAATATGTGTCTTGGCATATTTCTCCTTGGATTTATCCTTTATGTGACTCTCTGTGCTTCCTGAACTTATTTCCTTTCCCATATTAGGGAAGTTTTCAACTATAATCTCTTCCAATATTTTCTCAGTCCTTTTCTTTTTCTTTTCTTCTCCTGGGACCCCTATAATTTGAATGCTGGTACATTTAATGTTGTCCCAGAAGTCTCTGAGACTGTCCTCAGTTCTTTTCATTCTTTTTTCTTTATTTTTCTCTGCAGTAGTTATTTCCATTATTTTATCTTCTTGGTCACTTATGCATTCTTCTGCCTCAGTTAGTCTGTTATTGATTCCTTCTGGAGAATTTTTCATTTCATTTATTGTGTTGTTCACCATTGTTTCTTTGCTCTTTAGTTCTTCTAGGTCCTTGTTAAACATTTCTTCTATTTTCTCCAATCTATTTCCAAGATTTTGGATCATTTTTACTATCATCATTCTGAATACTTTTTCAGGTAGACTGTCTATTTCCTCTTCATTTGTTTGGTCTGCTGGGTTTCTACCTTGCTCCTTCATCTGCTGAATACTTCTCTGTCTTTCCATTTTGCTTAACTTACTGTATTTGGGGTCTCGTTTGCACAGGCTGCAGGTTCATACTTCCCGTTGTTTTTGGTGTCTGTCCCAAGTGGGTGAAGTTGGTTCAGTGGCTTGTGTAGGCTTCCTGGTGGAGGGGACTGGTGTCTGTGTTCTGGTGGGTGAGGCTGGTGGGCAGGATGGAGTCTAGTGGTGTGTTTTGGAGTGTCTTTGAACTTATTATGATTTTAGGCAGCCTCTCTGCTAATGGGTGGGGTTGTGTTCCTGTCTTGCTAGTTGTTTGGCATGGGGTGTTCAGCACTGAAACCTGCTGGTTGTTGAGTGGAGCTGGGTCTTAGTGTTGAGATGGAGATATCTGGGAGAGCTTTTGCCGTTTGATATTACGTGGAGCCGGGAGGTCTCTGGTGGTCCAATGCCTTGAACTCAGCTCTCCCACCTCTAAGGCACAGGCCTGACACCCGGCCAGAGCACCAAGACCCTGTCAGCCACAAGGCTCAGAAGAAAAGGGAGAAGAAAAAAGACAGAAAGGAAAAATAAATAAAATAAAGTTATTAAAATAAAAAGTTTAAAGAAATATTATTAAAATTAAAAAATAGTAATAAATAAAAAGAGAGCAACCAATCCAATAATCCACCAGTGATAACAAGCACTAAAAACTAAACTAAGGTAAACATATAAATCAGAAACTAGTCGTCACAGACAGCAAACCCCTAGTCTACAGTTGTTCCCAAAGTCCACTGCCTCAATTTTGGGATGATTCATTGTCTATTCAGGTATTCCAGAGATGCAGTGTACATCAAGTTGATTGTGGAGATTTAATCCACTGCTCCTGAGGCTGCTGGGAGAGATTTCCCTTTCTCTTCTTTGTTCTCACAGCTCCTGTGGTTCAACTTTGGATTTGGCCCAGCCTCTGCTTGTAGGTCTCCTGAAGGCATCTGTTCTTCTCTCAGAGAGGACGAGGTTAAAGTAGCAGCTGATTAGGGGGCTCTGGCTCACTCAGGCTGGGGGGAGGAAGGGGTACAGAATGTGGGGTGAGCCTGCGGTGGCAGAGGCTGGTGTGATGTTGCAACAGCCTGAGGTGCACCGTGTGTTCTCCCGGGGAAGGTGTCCCTGGATCACAGGACCCTGGCAGTGGCAGTCTTCACAGGCTCCCGGGAGGGAAGGTGTGGAGAGTGACCTGTGCTTGCACACAGGCTTCTTGGTGGTGGCAGCAGCAGCCTTAGCGTTTCATACCTGTCTCTGCTGTCCGCGCTGATAGCTGTGGCTTGCGCCCGTCTCTGGAGCTGGTTTAGGTGGTGTACTGAATCCCCTCTCCTTGCGCACCCCGAAACAATGGTCTCTTGCCTCTTAGGCAGGTCCAGGCTTTCTCCAGGACTCCCTCCCGGCTAGCTGTGGTTCACTAGCCCCCTTCAGGCTGTGTTCACGCAGCCAACCCCATTCCTCTCCCTGGGGTCTGACCTCCAAAGCCCGAGCCTCAGCTCCCAACCTCCGCTCCCAGCCTCCATCTGCCTCAGCAGAGGAGCAGACAAGCTTCTCGGGCTGGTGAGTGCTGTTTGGCACCTATCCTCTGTGAGGGAATCCCTCTGCTTTGACCTCTGCACCACTGTTGCTGTGCTCTCCTCTGTGACTCTGAAGCTTCCCCCTCCCACCTCCCCCTGTCCCCCCCAGTGAAGGGGCTTCCTAGTGTGTTAAAACTTTTCCTCCTTCACAGCTCCCTCCCAGAGGTGCAGGTCCCATTTCTATTCTTTTGTCTCTGTTTATTCTTTTCTCTTTTGCCCTACCCAGGTATGTGGGAAGTTTCTTGTCTTTTGGGAAGTCTGAGGTCTTCTGCCAGCCATTCAGTAGGTGTCCTGTAGGAGTTGTTCCACATGTAGATGTATTTTTGATGTATTTGTGGGGAAGATCTCCACGTCTTACTCCTCCGCCATCTTGAAAATCTATTTCTATAGCAATAGTTTTTGGATTTGTCTCCTAGAGTAATGGAAATAAAAGCAAAAATAAACAAATGGTACCTAATTAAACATAAAAGCTTTTACACAGCAAAGGAAGCTATTGACAAAACAAAAACACAACCTACTAAATGGGAGAAAATATTTCCAAATGATATGACTGATAAAGTGTTAATATCCAAAATATATGAACAGCTCATACAAATCAACATCAGAAAAACAAACAACCCAACCAAAAAGTGAGCAGAAGACCTGAACAGAGATTTTTTCCAAAGAAGACATGCAGATGGACAACAGGCACTTGAAAAGATGCTCAACATCACTAATCATCAATGAAATGTAAATCAAAACCACAATGATATATCATCTCACACCTATTAGAATGACTATCATCAAAAAGAACACAAACACAAATAAATGTTCACAAGGATATAGATAAAAGGGAACCCTTGTACACTGTTGGTGTAGCCACTGTGGAAACCAGGTTTCTCAAAAAATTAAAATAGAACTACCATATGATGTAGCAATTCCACTCCTGGGTATATGTCCAAAAAACACAAAAACACTAATTTGAAAAGATACATTCACCCTAATGTTCATAGCAGCATTGCTTACAATTGCCAAGATATAGAAACCACCTAAGTGTCCATCAACAGATGAATGGATAAAGAATATGTGGTGCATATATACCCACACACATAATGATTTACTACTCAGCCATTAAAAAGAGTGAAAATTTGCCATCTGCAACAACATGTATGGACTTGGAGGGTATTGCACCAAGTGAAATAAGTCAGACAGAGACAGACAAATACTGTATGATATCACTTACATGTGCAACATAAAAAATAAAAGAAACTAGTGAATATAACAACAACAACAGAAAAAACACTGGACTCACAGATGTAGAAAGCAAACTAATGCTTATCAGTGGGGAGAGAGAAAGGGGGAGGGGTAATATAGGGGTAGGGAATTAAGAGGTACAAACTATTATGTATAAAATAAGCTACAAGGGTATATTTTACAACACATATATATATATCCTGGAATATAGCCAGGATTTTACAATAACTACAAATTGAGTATAACCTTTAAAAATTGTGAATCACTACATTGTGCACCTATAATTTATACAATATTGTACATCAATTATAATTCAATTTAAAAGAAATAATATGTAACAATCTTCTAATTGGCCTGACACCCCACAATGCAGCATGCCAGTTCTGATAGAAATTTTAATTCCAAGTAGCCCTAGAATTGTTTAAACCACTACCTTTCTCTACTTTCAGCATTTTTTAAACAAACTTAGTCAAATCAGGATGGCAGTTTAAATTGGTTGCTTCCTGGTAATGGCTCACACAACTAGGGACATTTAAACCCTTTGTCTGCTGACAAGATGGGCTTGGTTCTCCTGTAATGGGTACAGCCAAGTTCCTCCTCCTTGTCAATACTCAATATCCTTGAATACAACTTTGCAGCTGCCTGATGTTCAGATTCATTCTTTCCTGAGAATTTGTTTTCTCAATTATCACTCTTATTGTCTCAAATGGTGTCTGCCTTCTCCCCCAAGTGAGCCAGTCAGCTGGAACCCAGCATGGATGAGGTTCCCATGGCATGGGCTGTGCCCTTCCCAGACTGCAGAAGTTCTTGCTGGGGGTAATTTTGGTGGTTATTCCCGCCTGGCCCTTTCTAAGCAGCCAGGCTTAGAACTATTCTAAACAGCATTTACCCAAGAAAACTGCTCATCAAGGAAATAAATCCAAATGATATCTTCAAACTCAGGTGCCACTACCCCATGCATTCCAACAAGACAGCCCATCTGCGATGGTTTCTGCACTGCATTCCCTGTATAAGCAAAGCTGTTCCAGAGTGCATGTCACAGAGTTTATTCAGGAAACCAGATGCCTGGATCTGTATCTTGTGCTTCAAGGGTCACTTACTTTCTCCCACCAGCAAGGCTAGGAGGACTTCATCCGAAAAATGACATTGCTGTACTCAACCGTCCTTTGTGGAAGAGTCTCTAGCTCTTGTAGAAACAATTCTGCCACATCTCTCATCATGTGCATTTTAGATGAGAAAGGTTAAAGCAGCTAACCAGATTTTGTTAAAATATGTGGACAAACATGCTCAAAATCCTGATACTGGACAGCGGAAATGATTTAATTGTTTAATATTATAAGTGAACATGTGTGATTAATTTTATTATTATTAAGGAGATGATTCAGGGAGCAGTTTCTAGGCTGCATTGCTAAAGGGTGTGTCTGTCAAGAAGTTTTGCAATTTAGCCAAATTAGATAACATAACACATTGTTTCTTCTCTAGTTAGAAAAACAAGGACAATATACTAAGCTATAGGTCTGAAGGATAATTAAACATCGAGAAAAATGAGAAGGAAATGTGGATCCATCAGAAGCCATTTTCCAACTTCCCACAGTTGCAAAAAGAGAATCTTTCTCTTAGAAAGTGGTGAAAAAAAATTGTATTGGGTACGATAGAGGCTGTAAAGACTAAAACTTGTTCACATTCTGAGGGATTTTTTTTTCTTGTTTTAATTAGTCTTTTACAATTAAAGAAAACATTTCTAGACCAACACATCATAAATCCACTAGACCAGGATTTGACAAACTTTTTCTCCAAAGAATCAGATAGTAAGTAGTTTAGACTTTTGGGCTGGACCCAAAAGTCTAAACTCTGCTCAACTCTCCCACTGCAGCAGGTAAGAACCACAGACACTATGCTTAACAAAGGCACAGGGCTGCCTTCCAGCAAAACTTTATTTATAAAAGCAAAGAGCTGGATTTATCCGACACATGGTAGTTAGTTAACCCCTGCCCAGACTCTAAGTTTGTTGATGGCAAGGACCTGTATTCCCAAGGCCTGGTACTCAATAAATATTTGTGAATGATATTTTTAAAAATTGGAACTTTGGACCTCATTCTACCATTGTGTGACCTTGACCAAGTCATTTCATCTTCTAGAGCCTCAGTTTTTGGAAATATAAAATGGAAAAAGTAATGTTGCTTCTACCTGTTTATAACAACAAAAATCACCAACATTCTCTATAAAAGTACCATATGAAGTTGTGTTTTACATGTGTGTCCTCATTTAATCCTCCCAACAACTCTACATTATCTCCATTTTGTCAGGTAAAGAAACAAAGAACACAGAGAGTTTAAATTGTTTCAGGTCACATAGTAAATGATAGAAATGAGACTCAAACTCTGGAGTCTGCTCAGTTAATCACTTCCCACTGCTTTATTTTCCCTAAGCTTAGAAACGAAAATGAGCTATTACAAAGAGTTGTTTGTTTTTCTGTATTTTGTAAATCGTGGAACTGTCTTGATCTGTAGGACCAACAACTTTTTATACTTAGCTGTCTAATCCTCTTGAGCTCATATGATTGTTCAGCCACCGTCACCGGGGAAGAGAAGGGAATAGGGGATAAATCATGTAAGGTCTTTTGGTGGCAAGCAAATGCTGCTGAACTAATGCAAAAGGTCGGAGATGGGGGCAAGATTTATTAGAAAAATACTACGTAGCTCATGGACTGAGGAAGAGCTGAACAAGGCCTTGTGTGGAAGACTGTACAACAGGAACTTGGGGACATTGACCATGAAACAATAGGTTGAAAACACCTCCTGCCTCTAAGAATCTCAGCTCATGTTTCAAATTCCTGGGAAAGAGAATCTCTCCTGTCCAGCTACATCAGGCATTTCTACCCTTACGTTAATCGACTCTGGCCAAGGAACAAAACTGGCGGCAATGTTACAACCATAGATGGAACCAGAAAACCCTCCATCAGTAATTCTACCATAAGTGGAAAGCCAAACTTCCACACCATGTTCTGTTTCCACCTGACTCTACCTGCTTCACATTGCTCTGTTGTGACATTTTGGCTTGAAAATAAGAGCATTAGACACTTAATGTTTCCTCTAATCCTCTGTTAAAGGCCCCCAAACCCACAAAGGTGTTGTTAAAGTTCCAAATGCTTCCACTCTCCCATATTTGACCTTCTACTGCTTCCACCTATATCCTCCATACACTGCTTCTTGCCACCATCATTAATGTTTTGATCAGATGATCTGTTGATGCCAGTAATCTTTGATCAGCTCTGTTCACCTCTCCCATTATCACATATAAACATGTTGATAGCAAAACTATCATGCTTGCTTGTTTCTAGGTTACCCACAGCAATGAAATTAATTCCCAAGACTCCAGTTTTGTATAAATCTCTGTGTTTTACAATTTCTATGGTTAAAAATGTAGCCTTAGTGTCATGACTATATTTTAGCACAAAATGGGATCATTCTTCTTATTTGTTTTTGTTTTACAGATGAATTCTTTTTTTTTTATCCTGTGTCAATATCTTTTTTTTTAACATCTTTATTGGAGTATAACTGCTTTACAATGTTGTGTTAGTTTCTGCTGTATAACAAAGTGACTCAGCTATATGCATACATATATCACCATATCTCCTCCCTCTTGCATCTCCCTCCCACCCTCCTTACCCCACCCCTCTAGGTGGTCACAAAGCACTGAGCTGATCTCCCCTGCGATGCAGCTGCTTCCCACTAGCTATCTATTTTACATTACAAATGAATTCTTAACTTAATTATTTCGACAATAATTGTTAGCACTCGAGCACTAATTTCCGATCCGCACAATAACAGAATGCCTGTTGGACAGATGACTGCCCTTCTTGGGTCAAGCGTGGTTTTGTTTCCATCACACTGGGAGTCTGAGTCTTTGGGAAAGTATTTAGATACATGTGAACTATGGAAGGTTGGAAAATCTGTTTTAACTGCCGCTTCTCCCTTTTCCTGAATTTGTAGTTGCATTTCTGCCCCTCTGTACTTCACTCCTCAGCCCAGAACAACCTGTTCCTTTCTACAAGCCAACAGCTTCCGCATTCCACCAGGAAACAGGGCCTGGAATCCAGGGGGAGCATAGAGCCTTGTGCCACAGAATATCTGGAAGGATTTTAAAGAGTCTGGGGACATTTCAATCCTTGGTGTTCTGTACAGTTCAGCTGTTGGTATTTTTTCCTTCAGACCTTTAAATTATTATGCCAAAAATGAAGATATTTCTAACTAATAATAATCACTTCAGTGTATGATCTTAAACTAGGCACTTTGCTGAGGACTTGACAAGCATTATCTCATTTGATTCTTACTAAAACCCTAGGTTCACATTATAGATGAGGAAACCAAGGTTTACAGAGGTTAGTAACTTGCTACATCACACAGCTAATAAGAGGGCGGCATGAGATTTGAATCCAGATTTGATGCCAATGCCTGAATTCCAAATCCTCTGCAGTTTCTTCATTCTTCCTTTGTGACTTGCTTTGACAATTACCATTATAAAATGTCATTTTAAAAAATGGCTTACAGGGAATTCCCCAATGGTCCAGTGGTTAGGACTCTGTGCTTTCACTGCCATGGTGCGGGGTTCAATCCCTGGTCAGGGAACTAAGATCCCGCAAGCCCCATGATGCCACCAAAAAAATAAATAATAAATAAATAAAATTAAAAATGACATCATAATTTTCTATCTTTTCCCCCAGAAGATTATTACGCTTAATTCTATAGCTACCTTCCTACATCCAGACAAAAATCATATCTCTAATTTCACCATGGAAATCAATGAATAAGTAGAATTAATTCTTTTATTCAATTTGTATTTATTGATTTCTTGTTATGTGCCAGGTCCTGTGCTAGGCTCTATGACAAAGGTAGGAATAAATGATCTCTTTCTTCAATTTGGAGGGCAAGGCACTAGAAAAGAGAGAGAAGACGAGAGAGAAAAAAATGAAAGAGACTAAGAATTGATTAAAAAAATTGTTAGCGTTACTATTCAAAAAAATTTAATCAAATTTTACTCTGCAGACCACTTTTCAAGGTTGATTTTAGTCTTTAAACGTTATCCTGTAAGTATAGAAATACCTTACATTCTTACTGTACAGGCCTTTCTGAGATACTGGTTTCTGCAAAGAAATGTAGATTCTTTTCAACAAAATGTCATAGCGTACCCTCTGTAATTCATTCATCACTATTAACCAATTGAAAACTGCCCCATTGTTATAAATTCTTACAAATTTTGATGGACAAAGGAATGGAATTGACTTATAGACAAGGCAAGTGTACAGACTATTAAAAGCTAAAGAAAATGAATTTTGAAAAAAAATAAAATGCATGATAAAAAGCACATGAAATGAATGAAAAAGAAAAAAAATGAATTTTGTCTTCAAGACTGGGGTTAGTGTGGGAAATTACAGCAATATTAACCTAAGAAATATCAACACCATATCCTCAGAAACCTAGACTTGCTTAATACTAACAGAGGGTCAAAGTTCATTACAGCCAATATCACAGTAAAATTTTCAGAATGACACCAAGAATTTGACTGCTTTTCTTTTTTCAATAATAGGGACACATTAAATTCTGCAGACAGAATCTAGGGTAGAAGTTAGTCCTCTGTATTTTAACATGAGTAACAGAGGAACGAAGTACTTAAGGAAATTTTTAAATCTTCCTTTTTTCCCTTATGTTTATAATTGAGCAAAATAATTATGCAAAATAACAAAGTCTAAGCCAGCTAGGATTTTTAGGCTCTCTCCCAGAGTTAATTTTAGTTAAAATTATTTTTTTAGCTTCTAGATGGGGTTTTTCCCCCCCTTGTTTGTTTGACTTTTGTTTTCTTTTCTTTAAATTTATGTTCCCTTTGCACATTCCACTTATGCCAGGTTTGGGAGGGGAAAAGACCTCCCAATAATTCTGCAAGATGGTTGACTGCTGTCTTTGGTTGATCAGGATGAGTTTCCAGTAAAGCATCCAAAGATGTTGGATGCCTCTCAGTAAAACCTTCAAATCCTCAGAGGTGTTCCTCATCGCTAAAACAACAGACCATAAAGTGTGCTTTATGCAAGTAGATTTATGTCTTTCTTTGTACTCAAACACAACCATAAAGGTTTATCTTCTGATCAGAGGGGAAAAAAATAAACAAAGCAACAAAGTTCTCCCCAAACGAGAGTGTATGAGCCAAACTAACAAGGCTTTTGTTCTTTCCAGGTTAACAAGAAATAGGAAGAAAGAAAAAAAGTAGGTCTAGGACGCAAGGAGCCTCCACGCTTTTTTATGTGACTTTGATTCCTGATCAGCAAACTTCAGTGTGTGTTATAAATCTTGAGGATTTATATTATTAACCCAACAAGAATTTTTACAATCAGGGAACGTTTGTCTGGCTTCCCCCTCACCTCCTCCCTCCCCACCCATCCCCCCAACCAGCACACACAATTTTTGTAGAATATTTTGTTGGCTATAATTAAACTATGTGTGTTAATTAGGATTAGATTTTAAATGCACTGCTTGGGAAGTTGAAAAATACAGGATCTGAATGAGCCCAAATTGAGATGACACTTGAATTTTCGCAGATGTTTCCATAATCCTAATTTCAAATTGATTGTACTTCCTGAACAGTGAGAAGCCATTTTCAGTTATTTATTCAGACGTGTGCACTACTTTTCCCTCTGCCAGTGGGTAGAAAATATCTAGCACTTTCATTAACTCCTTCAAATAAACTGATTTCTGAGGCAGGTTTTAATGGGAGTGATGCCAAATCAGACCCACCTGCTCCTAGGGTCACCCCAGAGCCCACGTAAAGGGCCCAAGCAGAAATCTGGAGCCCAGCAATTTCCCTCCTGCCTTCCCCCTCATGATGGGTTCAGCTGGCTTCTGACTGTCGTGGCTCACTAGGCCAGGGAAAAAGCAGAGAGAGGAAAAAAGAACTTCCCAAATTATTGGCTACCAGCAGCCCATAATACGTGACACTTGATTCAGCCGCAAAGATGTGCAGCATACTATGCTACATAAGCCCAGGGTTTGGACCCAGAAACAGGGCCACCTGAATGGCCACATTCCCAAATAAATGGCCCATAAAAAAGATAAGCCCCCGCCAAATCTGAATGTGTCGGTACCAAGTGGCATTTCAGCGAAAGCTGAAAACCCACCACCAAACTTGCAATATACCTGAAAGAAAGCATTGTCTTCTCTTTGTCTATGTGGGTTTGTTGCAGTTTCTCTCTACCTTTTATTTTATGTTCAACCCAGAATCCAGAAAGGCTTCAGAAATCCTGCCTTGGAAGCAACTCCATTCCCCTGACAAGTCTACTATTTGATTATAATTCCTCGCAGATTTCCTGTTAGGGGGGCCTCTGCTGAATTAGAAGCATCTTGCCTTCTTCCACCTGTAACGATTTCCCACTCAACTGTAAGACAATGGCCATGATTGATCTAATGAGGGACTGGAAAATCCAGCTGATTGCTATAAATAGGTGAAAGCAAAAACTTGTGCTTGGCTTCCCAAAGAATTTCTCATCAACTCTGGTACCCTAACCTAAATAGGTAAGCAGCCTCCTGGCAAATTAGGTGAGACACTTAAGCTTTATCTTGGTGGGAGTTTATCCAGAGGGCAAGGCAGAATTCAAGCCGAGAGAGATGACTGACAGAACATTCACATTTTAAAGCAACAATCATATGTCATCCTATATGTCTCATGAAGGCAAAATTCATTTTTTTAAACAGAAAACAGTTTGAATAAATGCAAGTGTGCATGAGACCAAACTGAGTTTTTTTAATGGCTGTTGTTTTTTAAATATTTGAAGTCCAGTGGAAAGTCTTTGTGCATTCATTTGTTAAAGAAAATAGCATGCTGTAAAGGTACGTTAAAGTAATTCACATAAAGTCCCCTGAAAATCATATAATTTTTTTCCTCCTTCCGTCTTTTAGGACTGTGTTTCTCTTTTTTTGGTTTGTTTTAAGGAGTTGATTTCTTTTTTATTTATTTATTTATTTTTGGCTGCATTGGGTCTTTGTTGCGGTGTGCAGGCTTCTCATTGTAGTGGCTTCTCTTGTTGAGGAACACCGGCTGTAGGCGCGTGGGCTTCAGTAGTTGTGGCACATGGGCTCAGTGGTTGTGGCTTGCAGGCTCAGTAGTTGTGGTGCACGGGCTTAGTTGCTCCGCAGCATGTGGGATCTTCCCGGACCAGGGCTCCAACCCATGTCCCCTGCATTGGCAGGCGGATTCTTAACCACTGAGCCACCAGGGAAGCCCGAGACTGTGTTTCTTAATCGAAGTTGCATGTTAGAATCATCTGATGCCAAGCCATTCCCCAGATCAATTACATCAAAGTACAGGGCTTGGAATCCAGGAATCACTTTTTTAACTCTCCAGGTGATTCTAATGGGCATCCAAGTTTGAGAACCAGTTATTGTACTAGAGAGTCTCCAATAATAGCATGGAGAAATGTTTTCCTCCTGGCCGATGTGCAGTAGAAAAAGGGTCAAGTAAAACTGTCCCTACCTCCCTACCTCTTGCCCGGGAGTTAACTGGGGATTAAGAGTTCATCATATGCATGCCTGGCCTCACTCTTGGTCACTGCTAGAGCCTCTGGGGGTCACTTCCACCCCTTGGATATGGCCCCAGAGTGTTTAAGTAACTTGCCTTAAGACCACTAGCAGTAAGTGGCACAACCAGATTTCAGATCAGGCCAGTGCTGGCCCCAGAGTCCATGCTTTTTATCATTCCCAAAACAAAGGTGGAATGCTGGGAGTCCATGAGCCATACCTAGCCCAAGACATGCTTTATTTCGCTCACACAGAAGTCTAAAAATGTTTAAATGTGTGTGCCTATGTGGTGAATGTGTGATCTTCAGTTTGTTTTAATCCCATCTACTCCCGACTTTCTTCCCCTTGAGCATATTTTAATCATTTAACAGCTTGGCCTCTGTTGGCATTTGATTTCACATTCCTGGGCTAAGACAAGAGGGACATTTAAAATTATAGTGAGGTCACGAAAACGTGAATGCTGCCACATACTTCCCTCCGTTACACGTTGATTGATAAAGACTAAAGTCACCCATTCCTATCTGGAACTGATGCTCCTTACCAGTGCATTCAGTTGTTCACTTGTTCATTCGCTCATTCGCTTCCCGCTAGGTAGAAGACACTTTGTAAGGAGTAGTAATCCAAAAAGACAGGAATGAACATGTATGTTCCATTAAGTTCCAGGCATTTAGCTGGGCATTTTGCAGACATTTTTTCAGCTAACATTTGATCCATTCAGCAACCCATCTGATACTACTAGTATGAATATTTTACTGATACAGCAAACTGAGAGTATGAGAAGCTGAGGCATTTTCATTCCTTTATTTAATAAATATGAACGAGCAACTACCTCATGTCACTGTTCTAGATGATGGTGACCCGAGTTTGAACAAAACCGTTCATTGCTGATTCTCCATCAGCTGGAGCCATCTCGTATCAGCTTGCAAGATCTGATTATTAGAATTTCAAGAGTTTTGCAAGTCAGTTGTTAAGTTATGGGTAACTTAAAATCAGTCACGTCAGAAGTATCTACAACATGGAAAGCAAGTAAAACTATAAATCAGGACTTTTATTTTTTTGAGAGCCAGTCTACAATAATTTATGAACTCTCAGAGTTTGAAATCAGAATCTAGACCTGAGTGCCTCTGAAACCAGGGCCATTTCTATTCTGTAGCTGAATAAGGAAGTCTCCACGTTCAAGAAGGCTACAACAGGGAGAGGGAAACACATCAACCTCATGAACCCACACTCTGGTGTAGACGCCTGGATTTGAATCCCACCAGCTACTTACCAGCTGTGTGACCTTGAGGATGTAAGTTAATATCTCTTTGCCTGTTTCCTTCTCTACTAAGCAGGATAATAACAGTTACTTCACTGGGTTGTGTGAAGATTAGTCTTTATACTAATATATACACTTTAGTGTATATATTACACTTTATATATAGTGCATATTTATACTTTATATATATATAATTATAAATATAGTGTATATTTATAATATATATTTATAAATATAACATAAATTTATACTTTATATATCCCCTACATATAATATAAAGGGGATAAAACATTGCCTATCACTTGGTAAGAATTGTGTAAATGTTAGTTATTATTATTTAACACAATAAAAACAACAAATGAACATTCGTATTTGTACAAGTGTTTGTACCTGAGAGAGGAAAAGAGAAGATTTTGAGTGTATGTGGGAGAGAATGCTTTCTCTCATTCCCTTCCACTTTGTTAAATTGTATTAAAAGCTCTTACAACTTTTGAAAAATTGCAGGAACCAACTGATTTGACTATGACTTTTCCATTGAAGTGGTCAAAGAGAAAACTGCCTCATCCGGCTGGAGATTCATTCAAATCCAATTTACACTGTATTCAATTTACATTGCTACATGCTAGCACAGGCTTACCAAGACTCCCAGAGAGTTAGAGAAACACAGAAGCTGGTGCCTTCTCTTTATCCACTGGCCTGACCATGCAAATCAGTCCATTTTTCATTCCACTTTTCTCTCATTCTTTGAAAGCAGGTATTTTGAGTATTTAAAAATGTTAAAAACTTATAATCAACAGTAGTGTGTCATTTGTTTTTCTTCTTTTCTTTTTTTTTTATGTGATTTTTGTTTGTTGATTATACCAGCACTTTTTTAAAAAATAAAAAAGAACCATGTTGTTACAGGCCACTGAAATATATAAATATTGCTATTCAAAACCATTCATCTGATGGGAACAATTCTTATATAAAGAGAGTTGAGAAGGGGAGAGAGGATCCAAGGAAAGGAGAGACATTTAGTCATCTATCAAGATGTGAGTCCCTGAACACAACTGATAACAGGCATGTTTGTTTCAATGAAAATTCAACAAGAAATAAGCTTTTATTTTAAAAATCAGAGTTATGATAGGTTAATAATAAGAAAGACTTGAGCAATCTTTCCAGAAGTGGCCACATAATTTGTCAACTGAAGATTGAAAGTCTTGTTGTTGCTAATAAAGTAACTCAATCTTATATCCACAAAGATCAGCAAAAATGTCAACTTGGACTGTCCCAGAATTTAAGTCCATAAAGGGTGAGTGTGTCATATTTAGTGTTGTTTATTTCCTTAGATTTCAGATTAAGCAGTCATTAATTCAATCAAAATACTTAATATTATTACTTCATATAAAATGCTCCATAGCCTCTGTACACATCAAAGTGTATAATTTACACAAAAATCATTACTTGCCAATATTTGGGAAACTTGATAGTAAATCAAGATGCTATCTAGTCTAGCCAGCTAGAATGAAATTTCTTTTCTTCCTTCTCTGGGAACTGCTTTCTCTCAGCCTTTGTCAAAGACTTTGTCAAAATTTTAGGCTAGGTAGATGTGCAGTATATACTGATGATGTAGAATAACTTATTCTGAATGCTGTAATACCCCAAGGTCCAACTGTTCTGAAACTTTCTGCCTAGAATCTTAATGATATGATTCAACTCAGAGTCCAAAAGAAGGGAAAGTTATTGAAAAATGTACAAAAAAGATTTAAACTAAAAGTTGGAGAAAGTTACATAGAACGAAATAAATTCTGGAACTGATAAGAGAATTAATGGTAACTTCTAAAGGAAGCAGGTTGAAAGTTTCTCTCTCTTCTTTCTCGTAATCTCTTATTCTTTCTTTTGAAACTTTGAGCCATTTGGAGGATTTTTTGAAGACTAAAATTTTAAGGATTTGTTTTAGTTATGTTTTTAATCTTAAGAGTGACAAAATTTTGTGTGGTTCACCTCCACCCGAACCATCAACTGAATTTGTTGTTGTTGTTTACTGCAGTACTTTTATTTCCCTCACAATGACCAAATGTTGCTGGGACCAAGTGTTCTCACGTGACAGTAGAAAACCAACATTTGTTGTCATCTCTTAAAGAATTGGGAATTGCATACAAAAACCTTACATAAATTCAAAGGATGAATACATTTATAGGTGTAAATGCAAACCATTTTCCATCTCAAGGGAAGTAACAACCACCAGGTATTCTGGCAGGAAATTGTGAGGTAAGAAAGGAAAGTGGGTTCTAAGGTTGGGACCTTCCCAACCCTGTCAGACACCAAAGACAAATGCCAGCTGGCTCAGGACTCTTGCCAGCCTCTAAAGAAATCCTGGAATAAGCAGCTCTTACACACGAATACCCTGCACAGATCAAGAAACTCATGGGCTCGCAAATTCTCATCAGGACCATGGGTTTTTCTTCCACAAACATGTTCTCGCCTCGGCCAGATAGTGACAGAGCTGCATGTATTGGGGGTTTAAATCAAAGATATGTACAGGATATTAAACATAGACCACAGGAACAGTTAACGTAAACAGAAGGTCAAAATCAGCAAGTTGTACAATCCAGGGCTCATAGCAGATACAAACTTCAAGGGCAAATTTCTTTTCAAAGGCTTATTCCAGTTTCATGAGGCTAGCATGAGGTGTGCACAGTTGCCAGGGCAAATTTATACTCTTGAACGAACTTATGCAGCAGTGGACGATGGAGGGGGCGGGCCTTGTCATACTCCTGCTTGCAGATCCACATCAACTGGAAAGCCAGGATGGAGCCCCCGATCTGCACCTAGTACTTGTATTCAGGAGGAGGGTTGCTCTTTCTTTTTTTTTTTTTTTGCGGTACGCGGGCCTCTCACTGTTGTGGCCTCTCTCGTTGTGGAGCACAGGCTCTGGACGCGCAGGCTCAGAGGCCATGGATCATGGGCCCAGCCGCTCCGCGGCATGTGGGATCTTCCCGGACCGGGGCACGAACCCGTGTCCCCTCCATCGGCAGGCGGACTCTCAACCACTGCGCCACCACGGAAGCCCAGGAGGGTTGATCTTGATCTTGATCTTGATCCTGCTGGGAGGCAGTGCCAATGATCTCCCTCTGCGTCCTGCGGGCATTGTGGGGTACATGATGGTCTCCCCAGACGTCACCCTTCAGGATGGGGTTGAAGGTGATCTCCCGGATGCCACAGGACTCCATACCCAGGAGGAGGGCTGGAAGAGCACCTCTGGACCCCAGAACTGTTTACTGTGGATGCTGATCACCTGACGGTCGGGCAACTCGCAGCTGTTCACCAGGGAGGAGGAGGAAACAGCCGTGGCCATCTCCTGCTCCAACTCCAGGGCAACGTGGCAGAGCTGCCCCTTGATGTCACGCATGATTTCCCACTGGGCGGTGATGGTGAAACAGCGGTCACACTTCGGGAGCATCTTCACGAGGTAGTCGGTCAGGTCCCGGCCACCGTAGTCCAGACGCAGGATGGCGTGGGGCGGGGGGGAGGCACGTACTCCTAGTAGATGGGCACAGTGTGGGTGACCCCGTCTCCAGAGTCCAGGACAGTACCAGTAGTGCGGCCAGAGGCTACAGGGACAGCACAGCCTGCACGGTCATGCACACGGCCGGAGTGTTGAAGGTCTCGAAGGAGATCTGAGTCGTCTTCTCAGGATGGGCCTCAGGGTTCAGGGGGGCCTCGGTCAGCAGCAGGAGGTGCTCCTTGGGGACCACACGCAGCTCATTGTAGAAGCTGTGGTTGGTGCCTATCTTCTCCATACCACGTCGTCCCAGTTGGTGATGATGCCGTGCTCCATGGGGCACTTGAGGGTCAGGATGCTGAGCTTCGCTCTGGGCTCATCACCCACGTGACTGTCCCAAGTCTACCGTGACACCCTGTTGTCAGGGGTGGCCGATGATGGACGGAAACTCACTCCCCCGAGAGGCGTCATCCCCAGTAAAGCCAGCTTTGCACGTGCCAGAGCGATCGCGGATGAGGGGCATAGAGATTTCTTCTTTGCTACTGATGGGCCGAGGCAGCAGCAACGTGGAGCAGCCAGAGGACCAGCAGAGGCAGTCTGGTGCGGCAAGTCTTGAACTAAATTTAACTGAGCAGACACTGCTGGAACGCCTAGGCTGTGTGGGATGTTTATGAGCCAGGGTCATACCTTCCAGAAGATTAGATGCTGACAGATACAGATACAGGCATCTTATACTTAGGAATGAAGGACACTGAGAATAACCGAATTAACATCTCTGAAGAACAGATTCTGTTGCTTCTATGTTCATTTTTTTCTGGTGATAAATGATTATAGAAAACCTGGAAAATTCGGAAAAGTCCTCCAAACACTAGAAACCCTCACCTACCCGCTGCCCGCCCCCCCCCCGCCAGATAATCACCCCAGATGTTTTTTTGTTTGTTTGTTTGTTTTCCCAGATGTAAATATAGTCTGCTAACCTGAAAGAGATATGAACAAGGAAAGTTAAGCATGAAAACTGTGTTAAAGGCAGAGCTGATAACATTTGACAACTGATTGAATGTGCTGAGAAGGGAGTCATCAAGAATAACCATACTTTTTGGGCTTCCCTGGTGGCGCAGTGGTTGAGAGTCCGCCTGCCGATGCGTGGGACGCGGGTTTGTGCCCCGGTCCGGGAAGATCCCACATGCCGCGGAGTGGCTGGGCCCGTGAGCCATGGCCGCTGAGCCTGCGCGTCCGGAGCCTGTGCTCGGCAACAGGAGAGGCCGCAACCGTGAGAGGCCCACGTACCGCAATAAAATAAAATAAAATAAAATAAAATAAGATAAATAAAAAGAATAACCATAATTTTCAAAACTAAGCAACTTGGTGCACAGTGATGGAATAAACCACATAAGTAACTTGAGAAGAGCAGAAGGCTTCCAGGAAAGGAGAGGTGTCAGTTGAACTATTTGAAGTGGATGTAACAGCAGTAGAGTCACATGGAAATCCTAATAGATGGTTGGTTAGGTAGAATAAATACTACCAGTAATATTCTTAAGGTATTCATATTTAAGTTGGCCATTGAAATCTATTTTTAAAGATCACTCTAAACTATACATCACAAACTCTGAATTGTGCTGAGAATTAAAGACACTGAAATTACATTTTGAGTCTGATCATCAGCTCAGATGAATACATTATATATATATATATATATATATATATATATATATAGTGACCCTACCATTATCTTTGGTATAAAGTTATAAGAGATATGCAATGAATATTCCTCATTCATAAATAATTCTCACTAATGTTTACCAATAATTTCCAATCTCAAGCACCTATGAAAATATCACTTTATTAAAACTCCAAGCTCATGGGCCTTGTTCTGTTCTACAAATGAGACAACAATGTCTCCAAGAACTGAAAGGTCTTAACAGTGAAAACAAGTCATATCGCTAGAACTGACACTTCAAAGCCTGGAGCCTAAACCACCCAAAAAATGCTTACTGAGCCACTGTGGCTACCAGTCTAAACAGGAAAGTTTGATAAGTATCCATTCTCACTCTTTTTCTTTTTTCAGACCCTTAAGGACTTTCTGCAGACTCAGTCGACTACTAGGATCCTATGCAAATAAATAAGTACTAGATACCATTGGTTATCTACTCAATTTTCATTTTCCCTTGTTCCTTGCTATCAGTTTCCTATTTTGTTCCTGTAGACCAGGACTTCAGACCTGGTGGATAACTTTTGATTGGCCTAAACCAATGAAGATAATTCACTTCATTTTGCTAATCATTGGTCTAGGTGAAGGCATGTGATACAATTCTGGTCAATGAGATGTAAGAGGAGTTATGTTTCTGGGTTCTGGAAGTGTTTGCCTCCTCAATAAAAAAGCATTGAGAGTAGAAAGACCATTTGCCCCCCACCTCTCTCCATCCCTCTGGGGACACGATTATTTTGATCTTCAGCAGCCATTTTCAACCATATGAAAAAAAGAAATCAGAAATATGATGAGGATAGCAGTACAACAAAAATCAGAAAGTCATAGATCTTTTATGACATCTCTAGAATGAGCTACCAACCCTGGAATTTATACCGCCAAACTTTCTGTTATGCTTAACCATTAATTGACTTTATACTTGAAGCTATTGTCAGCTATAGCTTGCAGTGAAGAGCAATCCTGTTTGTAAAGCACCTTGCATAGCGGAGGCACTCAACAGATTTTAATTTAAATAAAATTAATAGGCAATCCAAAGATCACTAGGCTCAGAGGCACATTGTAGAGCTCAGCTTTAGTCTAGCTGAAGAGTATGTCTGGGATAGGGACCCAAGTCCCAAAGTCCAGCATCCTTCGCGTAACACCAGCTTGCTCATTACCTATATCAGGGTGTTGGCTTTTGTTTTCAGATGTGTTCTTCAAGTGGTTGGATGCATGCCTTGAAACAGCCCAGGTTGCTGAGTTCCTGCAAGCTCCGCCCCCCCCCCCCTTCTACATGACTGGACACTCTTCATCAGACTAATTTTCACTCCTCTGAGCATCGCTATGTACCATCCTTCACCACTACATCTTCTCTTCCTGCTTCTTTCTATGGCCTTAAGAACAACCATGTTGGAGTGGAATAAACCGGAGCCTAGCAGGGTAAGAGAAATGGAAAAGGAACAGAGGCCTGAATAGTCCATCAGCTGGCTAATCCATCTGTGAATAGTTCATAAACTGACTAATCTGACCCTACCATCCTGCCTATATATCTAGTAAAAAAGAAAGGAGCCTTCAGGCAGCTAGCCTTTTCACTTCTTCCAACGAGTTCCAATATCTCAGGGCAAAGCCAAGAACTGTTCCCACCACCACCACATCCACGGGGCATGGAAGAGACAGACATTCAGTTATATCGTCTTCTCTGTGGTTTCACTGGTGACAGTAAAATACTTCAGGCAGAGGAAACAAAACATCAAAGGATTCAAAGGAAATGAGGTCATCAGAATCAAGTCCCCAGTGTTCCCGGGAAGAGAATATTCATGGTTGAGAAAAAAGACACAAAAACAAAACATTTATTTAAAAATCTGATTCTAGGTCTTCCTTCCTTCTCAAGGACAAAGGTATGCATTTCTCAGTCCCCTCTGTGGGCTCACAGAATAGAGATCCCAAGTCATAGAAAAGGAAAACAAGACTGCAACTTTTTGTTAACCTGGTTTGGAAAGATAGGTAAACACCAGTGTTATCTGTTATTGATGTGCTATCTGTCTTTGATATGGGAAGTCTATATTCTAGGGAGAAAAAGGTTTGATCCATAGAATGTCCCCAGGTAGCTGATAATGGGACAGTGACATAAGTGAGATTTTTTTTAAATTTGGTGAGATTGAGAATCAGGTAACCAGTATCCACATCAAAACTTTGAAGAGGAAGATCTCTGTCACTCCATGTCATTATCTGTTGAGTGTTTTTAACCTGAGATGTTTTCCCCGTTGAATGAGAAAGAAAACTCTAATGGAATAAAAGCAGGTATGTCCTAAATGCTTTTAGCATTTATTCTTTCATTCTCCACACCTTCAATCTTTTGCTAAAGTTTCACCTCTCTGCTGGGCACAGGGGCTCATAGAAGAATCGGGCAAAGCCTCTACCCACAAGAGTTTGCAGATTTGGGGACAAAATTATTCATCTAGAAGCCTTGAATTAATTATATCTGGGCACTACTACTTGCCTTAATAAAGCACATAGAATTCCGTAGAACGTGGCAGCCAGAAGCAAGCTTAGGGAGCTGTCTGTGAAGGAGAGAAAGAAGGTAAGGAAAAGTTTGAGTGGCCCATCGTCTGCTTTAACCTTCTCTGAATAATTAAAAGCCCGGCTACTCCAAACTGGCCCCTCCAAACGAGAGCCCACCACTTAATAGAGGTGCTCAATAATATTTATTAAAGGGATAAATGAGCCCTTTCTGTATTCAAATACATAAAAAGGCAACTCCATCTCTGACAGTTCAGACGGTGAAGTCTCCCAATCTCTAGTTCATAGCTTTGTCAGACACAATGCCATACAAGGGAAAATAAACCTTTTATCATTGATCTAGACCTCTCTTTGTCATTCACGCTGGCAGCTCATCATTCTTTGACCCGCTTCATAAATTTTCATAGAGATTTTTTAAGTAAATATTTTACTGACACGTAACACGCAAACAGAAAAGTGCACAAATGGTAATGGTACAGCACAAAGGATTTTTGCCACGTAATCATACCTGGTTAACCAGCATCTGGATTAAGAAGCAGAGATTACTAGCACCCAGATTCCTCCCTCATGACTCTGCCTTTACCTGCTCCCCTTCCCCACTCCCACCAACACACACATACACACACAAAAGTAGCAGCTCTTCTGATTTTTATCACTATAGATTATTTCTGATTGTTTTTAGTTTTATATAAATAAATTATTAATGGGGTATCTTTTTGAAACTAGTTTCTTTCACTCAATATTATATTTGTGGGACTCTTTCCTGTGGTAGTGTGTATTTATTACTGCCTCATATTCCACCTGGTGTATACACATACATTCACGTGCCCACCTAAATAACAATTTATTCATCCTTCTACCACTGAAGGACAGTTAGGTTGCTCTCATTTTGAGCTCTTAAGAATGTAGCTGAAAAACTATTCTAATTCATATTTTTTGGTGCATATATGTACCTATTTCTCCTCAATATATACCAAGAAGTGAAATTTCTGGTTTAATTATATGTTAAACTTTATTAGAAACTGCCAGTTTTCCAAAGTGGTTTCACTAATTTACATTTCTATTAGCAGAGAATGAGCATGCCAGTTTGTGCTTGCCAACACTTAGGATTGTCAGTTTTTGTTTTGTTTTGTTGTTTTTAGCCATTCTGGTGGATACATGGTACCCCACCATGGTTTTAATTTGCTTTTCCTGATGACAAATTGTATTGAACACTTTTTCACATGTATGTTGGGCCATTTCGATAGATAATTTCTTCTATAAATTGTCTTCAAATCTTTTGCTGTTTTTCAAATTGGGTTATTGCTCTTTTTTGTTGATGAATACAATTTCTTTATGTATTTGGGATATGAGTCCTTTGTCATACTTTTGCACTGCAACTTTGCATTACCTTTTGACTTTCTTAATGATGTCTTCTAGTGAGCATAAATTCTTCATTTTAATGAAGTTCAGTGTATCAGTCTTCCTCCTTTACATTAGTCCTCATGTCCTGTTTAAGAAATCTTTGCCTGCCCCAGACTCATGAAGATCTTGTTGTGTGTTATCTTCTAGAACTGTGCCATCCATTAGGGTTGCCACTAGCCAGATGTGACTATTTAAAATTAGATGAATGAAAACTAAATAAAATTCAAAGCTAATTTCCTCAGTTGAACAAGCTGTATTTCAAGTGGTCAATAGCATTATGTGGCTAGTGGACAAGGAATTTTCCATCTTCACGGAAAGTTCTATTGGACAGCACTGGTCTAGAAGTTCTGTTGTTTTAACTTTCACATGGTTATCCACAGCCCACCTGGAACTAATTTTTTTGTATAATGTGAGGTAGGGACATTTAATCTTTTATTGGACCCACTGATGGGATATTTGGCAATCAGGATTGTTTGCCTGAGAATAGAAATACACTTTCATTGTGTTACACCACTGAGATTTTAGTGTTTGTTTTAGCAGCTAGTGTTGCTTACATTAATAAATAGAATCTACAATGTCACTGATCTCCATCTTCCACCTCTTTTTTTTTTTGATGAGGACCATTTTTAAAGTCTTTATTGAATTTGTTACAATATTGCTCCTGTTCTTTGTTTTGGCCTTTTGGCCATGAGACGTATGGGATCCTAGCCCCCCAGCCAGGGATCAAACTTACACACTCTGCATTGGAAGGCGAAGTCTTAGCCACAGGACCACCAGGGAAGTCCCTTCCACACTTTCTTAACCTTAGGTTTCAGTGCATGCTTTCGGTTAGGACTTCTAATTCCTATCCTACTTTTTCTTCCTTCTCACCAATTCAATTTAGATGTCTTGGGACCCAATTTGTAGAACTCCCTCCCTTCTTTCGATCATTGAAATGAGGGGCACATATATTGATACACACACAGGATAAGATATTCTTTACTGAGCATCTGCCATGTTTGAATTGCTCTTCACCAATGTCTAACTCTTCCTCACCAGATTTCATAAGAATACTATCCCACACCTCCCTAATCTGATTGGTTCCACCAGAATATAACCTGATCATTGTGGACATGTTCATGCTTCCCATGGACTTTACAGGTTGGAGAACAAGTCCAAGACCTGTCTCTCATAGATACCTCTTTAATCAAAAGCTGCCATGAACTAAAGGCTTACCGTGCAGTATATAAAATGGGGAACCCTATGGAAAGAGAAGTCCCATATCCCTTGAGGGGGCTGGATCAGACGCCTCAGGAGGGTAGAGGCTGGTCACTTGGGCCAATGCTAGAGCAGAGCTCTGGGGGTTCTTTGGAGCCCAATAATTACATGAAGTTGACACTAGCAGTTGGATCACAAATGCAAGGCAAAGGAGAGGTGTTGTCAGTCAAATATGGAAAGCTAAATTTATCTTCCGTTGTCCTAGGTTGAGTTCTCCAGAAGTAGTAATTCAGAAACAGCCCATGAAGGAGCCAAAGAGTCCAGCCTTTGTTTTTACTGGGTGATCCTGAGCATGACTGAGTTTGTCTGGGCTACAGGTACAGAATCAGAACAGACTAATTGGATGATTTAATCTGTGTGACTCCATTATGTAAATTCCCAAGTAATTGTGCTTCTGCATGAGAGTTCTACAATCTAACAACCACATCCTTCCTTCATTCTCAAATGTTTTTGCATATCACCATGGGTCAGACACTGCCTGAAGAATGAAATGAACGAGACTGACATTGTCTCCACCTTCATGGACTTACAATTTAGTAGGAAGAAATGAAAGTTCAGAGAGGTAAAGGAACTTGCCTTAAGCTATATAGCTAGAGAGAGGCAGAGCTAGCATCTCAACCCAGGTAACCAGATCCCACACCAGGTACTTTTAACCTAGTTGTCTCCCTGAATATGTCAACAATCAAGTCATGCATGGCAATATAGAAGAAATGGCCACATTTTTCTCCCTCCCTAAAAAGCCTTCTTGGGAAGGTGGGAGGGAAAAGTCAAATGAATTTAATTATTTTTTTAGCAATTTTGAGAGAGGTGTTACTTTTCCATTAAAACACAATTATAAAAACTGAGCAAAAATTTTAAATCAAATTCAACTTTTGTGTAGAGAGCACCAGACCAAAAGACCGTCCTTTCCCTTTTATAAACAACTTTTGCAGGATGTGAAAAGACTTGGTGATAAGTGTATAATTTTACTGATCCTTTAGAAGCAGCTGAAATGTAGAAAAAACAGAGAGCTGGCTTAGAACAGATCCCCTGCCTTGGCTTCAGCTGCCTAAATGTGGTCATTTCAAGAGAGATTCCCAAAATTAATTATGTTTTCCTGTAAAATGTAGCATTAATTGTAAGTGTAGAGTATTAAAATGGAATGTATAATACACTACTCAGATGGTTTGTTGTTGTTTTATTCCAAATAAGTGTACTGCACATGATGTCCCTGTAATCGTATTAATTATTTATCACTCTATGTGGAGAAAATATCAGTTATAATAAAGTGTAAAAGGGTTATTAGCATTTCTGAACAATAAATAAAATGGAAGTTTTTAGATCAATATGATGAATATATTAAGTTAAAATTCTTTTTTGCCATAACAGTTGATAGGATTTTATGGACCAATCTCGTGAAAGTGTTACGAAGATTTAAAAAGAAATATATTAAATAAAAATAAAATCTATTAAAGAAGGTAATTTTAAATATTTGATAATATAATTAAGTCTTATTAATGTAACATTCTTTATTTTTCAGCTTAAAAATGCACAGGATTGTCACGTCTTTTATTTTAATCGGACACCATGCCTGTTGTAATTATTTGTTATGTATTTTCATTAACGTTTGATGAATATTAACTGTTCGAGATAAAAAAAATATTTTTTTTTTAGCTATGATGACTAACGGGGCTACTTCACAGCTAGCAGATAGAGAGCCTGAAAGGAAATGGGGGAGCTGTACCCCCAGGTCTCCTGGGCCAAGGGCAGGACACCATCAAAAAGGCCTTAAAGTTTCACCTTCTGCTTCCAAATGTACAAGACCATGGCTTTGCCATGCCTGGGAAAGCCAGTCTTACCATCATCTGAGAAGCACAGGGTTCAGAGCAGAATAGCACTGGATTCAAACTCAGCTTCTGATCCTTACCCTCTTTTATTTTGGGGCAAGTTGCTAACACCCGGAGCCTCAGTTTCTTGATCTATAAAATGAGAATCATAACACCTTTTTTTGCAGGTTAGCTGTGAGAATAAGAAAGAGTAAATATATAGCTCCTGACTCAGAGGAGATGCTGAATAAGGAAAAAATAATAATAATTTGATGCTCGAGTACTTAAAATGATGGGAAAGAAGGCATTAGTGTGGGTTCTGATTCAGTTTAGCTGGAGAAAGAAGAAAGTAATATTGTATATCCAATGACACAGTTCTTTTTCAAAGATCATGCATTAAAAATGAGTGAGAACCCATATGCTATACCATTAGGAAAATTAAAAGACAAGCCACAGACTGGAAGAAAATATTTGCAAATCATATTTCTGATAAATGACTGTATTCAGAATATATCAAGAACTCTTACAACTCAATAAGGAGACAAAACCTTAATTAAAAAGTAGGCAAAATGTTTGAATAGACGTTTCAACTAAGAAGACACACAAATGGCCAAAATGCATGTGAAAACATGCACAGCAGCATCATTAAGAAAATGCTAATTAAAACCACATTGAGTCTTTTATACCCACACTGCACACTAAAACAACTAGCAAAAAGAATGACAATACCCAGTGTTGGTGAGGATGTGGAGAAATTGGAAACCTCATGTATTTCTGGAGGGAATGTTAAATGGTGCAGCCACTTTGGAAAACAGTTTGGCAATTTGTTGAAACTCACCATATGACCCAGCAATTCCACTCCTAGGAATCTACCCAAGAGAATTCTACCTGTCCTCCTCCAATTGCAGCATCTGTCATCGTACCTTTAGTGTTTTTTCACATCTATTCACTCCAAATTCCCTAGAGCCCCAGAGAAAGAGGTTTAAAAAAATGGGTGGTTTACATACTAATCACAAATAAGAAGACTTCAATGAAGAGCTAAGACAGTTTCAACCCATCAGCTAAATTATTTCCAATTTACTGTCCCTTCATATGTCAAATCTGTTTAAGGATTAAATTACAGAATTTTCCCCTTTTACAGGCACAATGAATGTTCCACACCCAAGAGAATACACAGGAAACTTAACATCTATTGATCATGATACAATACAGAGATAAGTGAGGTCGTGACCTTGACACTAGTCTAAAGGGATGAACTGTCTTTCTGGCTAACTGCATGTTGAACTTTTGGTAAACTCCATATTTAAATGATAGCGAGCTTAGTGCTTTAAACTTCATAAGTGCCTTAACTTTCATAATTTATTTCTCAAAAAAATTGTACAAATAAAGTTACTTAACTGAGTTTTAGGTTACTCATTAAGAAAAAAGCACATGCCAGAAAGTTCAGCGTTAAGCCTTGGTTGTTTGTGTTTGTCATTAGAAATTGTGTAGGTTTCATTAAATGAATTGATACGTGTAAGAAAAATGTGTATACATTGTATACAAGGGGGGAGGGAATGGAAGGAAGTAAGTGTTGTCTTATCATTGGCACCTTTGTACAACGTGTATCACAGCTTTCCAAGAACCTTCACACTGAATCAAATTTACAATACAGTCCCCAAATGCAACTTTGGTTCAAGGGACTTACCAGAGAATGAGAAAATGAGTTAGCAGCTAATACTTTCTGATACCAATAAAGATGGTGTACCAAGGGAGTACAGAAGGTGATAGATGCTACCCAGATAAAAGAGAGAGACATATTAAGACTGCCTGCCTCATCTTTGAAATGTTGCAATGGTATGATTCTCTATGTGTGAGCATAATTCTACTAATAGCCTCTGTATCAAAAGATATTTCTACTCCCTGAATATCTGTGAAAGACCTCATGGGAGGAAAGCATAAAGATGGAGTGAGGAGAGAAAGAATAGCAACAGACCCTGAACAGAGGCAAACCGAACTACATCCTGCCAATATTGTTTACACAAAACACAGTGGCACTGGATCATTTTTTAAAGACTTGGTTTTGTCTCCTTTTTAATTATGAAGGATAAAATAAAATTGAATGACTGAGAGGAATAAATAGATAATGATGTATCAAGGGTTTTTATATAGAAGCTCCTTATTAAAATGACTGTCTCCTTCAACTGTTTAATCTAATTTCTGCAAGGCAGGTTTTCACTTGTTCTGCTCATATAAATGCACAGGTATTAGAGGTATTATTAAGACACTATGTAGTTCACACCCAGAGCTCGAAGAACTACTTTAACCCTTTAAGTGCTCAGTGCATCAACTCTCCACTGTTGGTGTTCTATTTTTTTCTCTTTCTAGTCCCTCCCTTCCAGGGAGACTTACAATATCTGGCTGACTTCTGGACTGTATTTTAACACTATGTATAAGGCTTACTTGTAATCGCCTCGATGTAATATGTAATTCCAATCCATAACAGATCTTTATTTTAGCACCCTCTTTAACCAGTGTATTGGTCTAGGTTTTAGAGAATACAAGAAAGTTCATTCTTAGTTTCCGTCTTCAGGATACTTAGAGCCACAGGTCTATGATTAAAAAACTCATCCCACCCAATTTCTCAGTATATCAAGCAACCATACAATTTATTGTCCAAACCAGGACATTTTAAAAGTGAAAGCAGATACTATTAATTACACAAGGACAACAGGCATACACTGGAGTGTCTTGTACAAACCTGGACAAATGGTCACCCTATTTATGGGTATACAGACCAAAAAATCTATAGAGGTTTAGAGGACAGAGATTTTCCCATTGGTTGGAACCCCCTTTCCAATCTTGATGTCTTTATTATATATACGACTCCTGAGTCATAAAGTTTCCAGATGGAGTCCTCAGTTCAATAAACATGGATTGTGTGTGGGGTTATAATATTTTGTAGAGGACATCATGTGAGGTCAGGTACACAGGTTTAATTTGAAACTCAAACAAATTGCTTTCACTGTTTTTCATGAGGATTTTGTTTATCCTCACTTCATGTTGTCCTTCTTCCAGTTATGTCTTTCCTTGACATTTTCTTCAGGGTCCCAATCAGATACTTCTCTTACACAAAGCATTTTCTTGCTGGCTAAAACAACTTTTCCCCATGCGGTGCTGAATCTGCACCTTCACTTGGTGGTCTTATCCCGTTCCATCTTTGAATACAGTTATTTACTAGTGGATGTATCACCCTTCTTAAACTTCAGTTTCCACATCATGGTAGCCAACCTCCAAATGGCACCAGTATTCACACCTCTTGTATAGTTCTTTCCTCAACAGACACACACTAAATAGAGCTGACATGTGGAACCAATGAGATATTTCAGAAATAGCAGATTGTGACTTCCCAGACTAGGTCATAAAAGGCACTGAAGCTTCCTTCCTACTCTCTGTTGGATCACTGGCTCTGGGAGAAGCCAGGTGCCATGTCATGAGGACAGTCAAACATCCCTATGGAGAAGCCCGTATGGGGTAGAAATGAAGCCTCCTGAAAACTTGTCAAGAGTATCATGAGCCACCCTGGAAGTAGATCTAACTTCACTTATGCCTTCAGATGGCTGTAGCCACAGCAGACATTCTGACTGCAAACTCGTGAGAGATCCTGAACCAGAAGTACCATCAACAAAGCCACTCCTGAATATCTGACCCACAGAAACTGTGAGATAATCAATGTTTATTTAAGGCACTGAGTTTGGGGGTAATTTGTTATTCAGCAATAGATAACTAATATGACAGCTGAAAATATTTAGATATCTGCCTAGCATCAAACATGGTCTCCAGCAGAGTCGACATGTTATAAATATTTGTTGGATTGGATTGAGTTGAACAGATTTATGCTCTAGAGTTGAGCACTCAGTTTATACATGACAAAGCCTCTTAGGAGAGCAGACACTTTCCTGACCTGACACGCCCTGGGTGAGCTTTCAGGGACAATCCACTCATGTAGGAGTAGATATTAATACCTAATAATAGCTAAGATTTTTAAAACAGTTCTTAGATGCAAAACATTGTGAAACATATTAGTCTCACTTTATCTTCGCAAAATCCCTATGAGTTAGATATTACTGTCCCCACTTGACAACGAGAAAATTGAGACAAATTATAATCGGTACCCTGCCCATGACCACCTAGCCTAGCAAACAGTGAGACTAGGAGTTGAACTCGAACAAAGACTTCAAAGATCATGCCCTTAACATTACATCATCTTGCCTATCAGAAAAACCAATCAATCAGTCAGACCTCTGAATTGTCCTAGTAACAATCTCATAGTAACGTTTCTTAACTTTTGGGGCATTGTCGATAAACCAAACTCTAGACAAGTTGTTCTCAAAGTGTGGAGTCCAGACCAGCAGCATCAACATTATTTGGTTGTTAGAAATGCAAGTTCCTAATGGAAAACAATATAAAAAAGAATGTGTGTGTGTGTGTGTGTGTGTGTGTGTGTGTGTGTGTGTGTGTGTGTGTGTATATATATATACAAAAAAGTGAATCACTTTCCTGTACAGCAGAAATTAACACAGCATTGTAAATCAACTATACATCAATAAGAAAATAAAATAAACCAAAGTAAATAAAAGAAACGTAATTTGCCAAGCCCATCCCTTATCCCCTGACTCAGAAACGTGGGGAGTGGGACCCAGCGATACTGTCTTAATAAACCCTCCAGGGGATTCTTAATACAGGCTCAACTTTGAGAATCCCTGTCTAGATTGCCTGAATGTCAAAGGCTGCTGGATCTGTGAAAGAAAAGGGGAAACATGCAGCATGAGCCTGGCACTTTTATCCTGACTTTGGCCCTTCTCCGACTATTGCCCTGAATCAGTCATTTAACCCTTAATAAGCTGAGTGACTGGGCTGCTCAACCTGTGGGCAACTCGCACAAATTGGCAGGATGCCACTGAAAAATATATGCAAATAGGGGGTTTGAGCAAACTTTGATGACACTTTCTATATTCTTTGTTGAATTAGCAAAGCCTTTCAGCGGGTAAGGGACTGTCCCCAGCTCTGGGAATTCCCAAGTAAGAGATAGGACCCTTTCTACCTTGGAAAACCCAAGTCTTAGTGAGGCTGATAGAGTTCCTGAAGAGATTACTCACAAAGATTGGATCCAAAGGAGGCTCATCATAAAAACACAGACATGCATGCAAACACACATACACACACCCCTAAAAACCAACTCATTTAGAGGAGGAATTCTACTAAACCTTTGACTACATAGTGACATTGCTCTTTTATTTAAACAATAATCATAATTATTATAATATAAATAACAAATATGCCCAACTTAATGGATTGTCACAATAAACTCTTGGTTTGAATTATGTGTGTTACATGGAAAATGATTACTTTTGAATACTTAATAAATCCTGGTTAAATTTAGATAAGCTTTGTTTGTATCTCTTTCCACACTTTCACATAGCTGTGGCTTTGTGTTTTTCTTCTCCAGTTACTGTGAATAACACACTCTCCTGCCTCATTCTTTATTTTTTTAATGAAAAAGAAAAAATTAAAAATTAAGTTAAAATGAAAAGCACTTCAATATGCAATTGAAAGATTGGAAACATAACAACACAAATTCTAGGAAATGCAAGGCTTTGCTTACACTGCACACACATTATTCTTTTGTTAATATTTAAATACTTAAAAGTACAGTATAAGCCAAAAATAACTCAAACATTATGACAATGTTTCAGTAACAAATACCACATCAGGGCTCCACTGAGAAACTTCCACAAAAGGCCCAGTGTCACTTGCTTTGCTTTTATTTATACCAAGCAAAATCAGAGAGGGCCAAACTCAAGTCACCCTGGAAACTTAGTGACAATTCATTGAGAAATATCATCTCTCCTAGTTAGGAGAGTAGGGTTGCTTTTGAGGCTGCCTCTTAAGAGTCATTGTTGTAGTGGGTATGAAATACCACTCAAGAATATACTCTAACCCAATGCTTCTAAACTTTTAAAGTACATAGGAATTGCCTGGGGTCTTGTGAATATGCAGATCCTAATTCTGTACACCTGGGGCAGGGCCTGAGCTTTTGTATTGCCAGCCAGCTTCCAAGTGATGTCAATGCTCCTGGTCCCTGGACCACACTTTGAGTAGCAAAACACTATTCCAGCTATTATCCCCAGGACAGACAACCTCTTCTCCAGGAAAAACCTGACAATGAGAAGGACCTCTCCTAAAATTACTTCTTCATTCTTAAAAGGCAAGATAAACCAGAAATTACTAGAGCTTATCAATGAATTGAGTAAAGTTGCAGGATGCAAACTGTACGGAAATCTGTTGCATTTCTGTACACTAACAACAAACATTCAGAAAGAGAAATTAAGGAAACAATCCCATTTACCATCACATCACAAAGAATAAAATACCTAGGAATAAACCTACCTACGGAGGTAAAAGACCTTTACTCCAAACACTACAAGATGCTGATGAAAAAAACTGAAGACAACACAAAGAGATGGAAAGATATACTATATTTGGCAGAATTAATATTGTTAAAATAACCGCACTACCCAAGGCAATCTATAGATTCAATGCAACCTCTATAAAAATACTAATGGCATTTTTCACAGATCTGGAAAAGATAATTTTTAAATTTATATGGAAACACAAAAGACCCCAAATAGCCAAAACAATCTTTAGAAAGAAGAAGAAAGCTGAAGGAATCACACTCCCTGACTTCAGAGTATACTACAAAGCTACAGTAATCAAAACAATATGGTACTAGTACAAAAACAGACATAGAGATAAATGGAACAGGATGGAAAGCCCAGAAATAAACCCACGCACTTATGGTCAATTAATCTATGACAAAAGAGGCAAGAATATACAATGGAAAAAAGACAATCTCTTAAGTGGTGCTGTGGAAACTGGATAGCTAATGTAAAAGAATGAAATTGGAACATTTCTAATACCATATACAAAAATAAACTCAAAATAGGTTAAAAATCTAAATGTAAGACCAGTAACCATAAAACTCCTAAAGGAAAACATAGGCAAAACACTCTTTGACATAAATTGTAGCAATATTTTTTGGATCTGTCTCCTAAGACAAATGAAATAAAAGCAAATAAACTTAAAAGCTTTTGCACAGCAAAGGAAACCATCAACAAAATAAAAAGACAACCTACAGAATGGGAGAAAATATTTGCAAATGATATGACTGATAAGGGGTTAATAACCAAAATATATAAACAGCTCATACAACTCAACATCACAAAAACAAACAACCTGTTTTAAAAATGGGCAGAAGATCTGAACAGGTGTTTTTCCAAAGAAGAAATGCAGGTGGCTGACAGGTACATGAGAAGATGCTCACATCATTAATCATCAAAGAAATGTAAATTAAAACCCCTACGAGACACCACCTCACACCTGTCAGAATGACCATCATCAAAAATAACAAAAATAACAAATGTTGGCGAGGATGTGAAGAATTCGGAACCCTCATATACTGTTGGAGGGAATGTAAATTGGTGAAGCCACTGTAGAAAACAGTATGGAGTTTTCTCAAAAAATTAAAAATAGAACTATGATATGACCCAGCAATTCCACTCCCAGCTGTATACCCCCCCAAAAAAACACCTATTCAAAAAGATACATGCACCCTAATGTTCATAGCAGCGTTATTTACAATTGCCAAGATATGGAAGCAACCAAAATGTCTATCAACAAATTAATGGATAAAGAAGATGTGGTATATATATATATATATATATATATATATATATATATATATATATATATATATATATATATACAATGGAATATATTCAGCCATAAAAAAGAATGAAATTTTGCCATTTGCAACAACATGGATGGACTTGGAGGATATCATGATAAGTTAAATAAGTCAGACAGAGAAATACAAATTCTGTATGATATCACTTATATGTGGAATCTAAAAAATGTATCAGACTAGTGAATATAACAACAACAACAAAAAAAGCAGACTCACAGATACAGAGAAGAAACTAGTGGTTACCAGAAGGGAAAGGAAAGCAGGGAGGGGCAACATAGGGGTAGGGGTTTCAGAGGTACAAACTATTATGTATAAAATAAGCTACAAGGATATGTTGTACAACATGGGGAATATAGCCAGTATTTTATAACTGTAAATGGAGTATGAACTTTAAAAATTATGAATATTGTACACCTGTAAAGTATAATAAGGTACATTAACTATACTTCAAGTAAATAAAATAAAATAAAATAAAGGCAATATAAGATAATTCCATTATATTCCTCACTATTATTTTTAAAATTTGATATTAGGCCTTCATTTCTTGAGGGAAGACTCCCAGGCAATATAGTAGAGCTTATTTTCTGTGTAATCTTGGATAAGATTCCTAACTCTTTGAGCCTCATCCATTTAATTAATATTTAGTGAACTCCATCCAGGTTCCAATCCATGTGCTATACCCTAGAGATAAAACTGGTGGACTCACAGTCTAGAGAGGATGCATTTGGAAGCAGGTGATTTCAGAGCCTGTGATAAATGCTTTCATAGCGATTAGCCCAGTAGGTCACAGAAGCCCAGAAAGGGAGCCGCTACCCATTGAGACAAATTTGGCAAATATGCATTCACCAAGTGAAAGGGAAGAACATTTCCATGTGCCTATTATAATATCAGTGGCTTTCAATGAATCATGACTCTCTGTGTCGCCACCCCTTTGCAATGTGATGCTGCTGCTTCTTCTATCAAGCAATAGAATCAACTTTTCCCCTGAATCTAAACTGTGACTTGCTCTGACCACTGAGATATGGCGGAAATGACATGCAGAAATTCTGGAGCTTTAAGAGACCTTTCAATTCCCATTCCTGCCTCTCGTAACACAGCCATCACGTAAAGAAGCGTGGACTAGATGGCTGAAGGATAAGAGACCATGTGGAGAGACATCCCAACCTTCTTGCCATCTTTACCAAGGCCACAACGTGTAGGTGGGGCCATTTTAGACACTCCAGTTCCAGCTGCCCATCAGAAGAATGAATCCACGTAAGAAGGCCCAGGCAAGACTGGCAGAACACCCAGCCAACCCACAGAATCATGAGAGATAATAAATCATTGCTATTTTGAGTTACTAAGTGTTGGGATCGTTGGTTATACAGCAATAGATAACTGAAACACCAAGTGAATGAGAGAGAGAGAGAAGTGCATGGAGAAATTTCAAAAACTCAGTATGTCTGGACATTGCTGTGTGAAAGGGCAGCAGTATGAATTGGGCTTGCTGAGGAAGGAAAGAAACAAGTCTGTGAAGGGCTTTGTAGAGTGTTTAAATCTTATTCTTAGGCAATTCAGAGCCATAGAAGTGATTAAAGAAGATTGGAGGGCGGGGGGATATTGTCAGATTACTCACTTGTAAAAGGGAATGTTAATACTAGTTGCTAACTCCTTCCAGCAGTTTTTAGTTTAGTGAAAATTCAATGAGATATAATGGTAAAAAACACCCTGGTGGGGGGGAGGGTCTCTGCTGAGAGTCCGGACGATGATGGCAAAATAAGAGGTCCCTGAAGTTCCTTCCTCCCATGAACATTCTGAATATACAGCTACACACAGAACAATTCCTTCTGAGAGAAATGCAGAAACTAGTTGTGTGACTCCTACCTATCAGGTGACTGAAAAAATACCCACATGAAAATAGGGAGGAAAGGCTGAGACACACTCTTGCCATAAACCCCACCCCAGTACGGTGCCAGCTATCTACTGCTGTGTAACAGTGTAGCAGCATTCAATCAGGAGGGAAACTTCAACTCCCAGGTTCTCCCTGCGGAGTGACACTCCCACACCTAGTGCCCCAACTTTTAAGGCTGCCACCCAAGGGATGGGCCCCCAAATCACATAGTTCAGAAAGCCAGCAGGACTTGCATTCACAAGTCCCACAGGAATAAGCAAAAAAAGAAGGAGTTCTTAACAGACATGTGAACACTTGCTTGCAGCTATTTCTACAGGGCTCAGTGCAGAAGCAGCAGGTGCAAACACCCACATCCCAGTTTCTCCCTGGAAGGAGTTTGACTACATGCTTCCAACTGCTACCTGGGAGTTCAGCTTCTAATCAGCCTGTGCTAACTGCAATCCTCCCCTTTGAGATGGATGGGTCTTGGCACACATTGAACTGCTAGGAGTCACCAAGAACAAAGACTGCAGCTTGGACAATCCCAAAGGTTTGAGAGACAACTAAGAGCTAGAGCAGGGTTGAAGGATAAGGTTCATCTCCTACACAAGATCACTCCTTCAAGGCTGGGAGTGAAAATAGTTTGATTTACAGAACACATTAAGCTGACTAATACATGTATTATGGGGATACCAGAAGGAAATGAAAGAATTAAATCACTATAAATGTATATGCACCCAATATTAGAGCACCTAAATCTATAAAGCAAATATTAACAGTTTTGAAGGGAAAAATAGACAGCAATACAATAATAGTAGGGTACTTCAATACTCTACTTTCAACAATAGATAGATCTTCTCAACATAAAATTAATAAGGGAAAACTGGACTTAAATTACACTGTAAACCAGATGGGCCTAACAGACATACAGAATATTTCATCCAAAAGCAGCAGAATACATATTCTTCTCAAGCACACATAAAACATTCTCTGGATAGTTCATATGGTAGGCCACAAAACAAGTCTAAATGAATTTAAGATGTTTGAAATCATACCAAGCATTGTTTCTAATCCCAACGGTATGAAACTTGAAATAAATTACAAAAGGAAAACTGAAAACTTTACAAATATGTGATAATTAAATAACATGCTTCTGAACAAACAATAAGTCAAAGAAAAACAAAAAGGAAAATTTTTAAATTACCTTGATACAAATGAAAATGGAAATACCACATACCAAAACTGAGATGCAGCAAAAGCAGTTCTAAGAGGGAAGTATATAGCAATAAATGCCTACATTAAGAAAAAAAAGAAAGATATAAAATAAACAACCTAGCTATACACCTCAATGAACTAGAAAAAGAACAAACTAAGCCCAAAATTAGTAGAAGGAAGGAAATGAATTAAATAGAGACTAGAAAGATAATAGTAAAGATCAGTAAAACTAAGAGATGGTTTTTAAAAAGACTAACAAAACTGACAAACTTTTAACTAGACTAACTATGAAAAAAAGAGAGAAAACTCAAATAAATAAAATAAAAAATGAAAGACAAGACATTACAACTGATAACACAGAAATACTAACAATCATAACAAACTACTAGGAACAACTAAACACCAATAAATTAGATAACTTATAAGAAGTGGATAAACTTGTAGAAACATACAACCTACCAACACTGAATTATGAAGAAAGAGAAAATCCAAACAAATTAATCACTGGTAAGAAAATTAAATCAGTAATCATAAACTTCTGAACAAAATCAGTTCAGAACCAGATGGCTCCACTTCAAACATTTAAAGAAGAACTAATACCAATACTCCTCAAACTCTTCCAAAAAATGGAATAGGAGGGAACACATCCAAATTCATTTTACAAGGCCTGTATTACCCTGATAGAAACCCAGACAAGGACATTACAAGAAAAGAAAATTACAGGCCAACAACATCCCTGATGAACATAGATGCAAAAATTCATCAACAAAATATTAACAAACCAAATTCAACAGCACATTGAAAGGATCATACACTATGATTAAGTGGAATTTATTCCTGGGATGCAAGGATGGCACAACATACATGAAGCAGTAAACATGATACACCATTATAACTAAATGAAGGATAAAAATCATATAACAATCTCAGCAGATGCAGAAGAAACATTTGACAAAATTTAACATCATTTGATGGTACAAATTCTCAATGAATTGGTTATAGAAGGAATCTACCTCAACATAATAAAGGCCATTTATGACAAGCCCACAGCTAACATCATACTCACTGCTGTTCCTCTACAATCAGGACCAAGACAAGGATGCCCACCCTCACCACTCCTATTCAGCATAATACTAGAATCCTATACAGAGAAATTAGGCAAAAAAAAAATAAATAAATAGGCATCCAAATTAGAAAGGAAGCAGTAAAATTTTCTCTGCAGATGACATGGTATTATATGGAGAAAACCCTGAAGACTCCAAAAATAAAACCCGAACCTGTTAGAACTAATAAATGAATTCAGTACAGTACAGTTATAGGATACAAAATCAATACACAAAATCAATAGTGTTTCTATACACTAACAACAAACTTTCAGGACAAGAAATCAGAGAAACAATCTCATTTATAATAGCATCAAAAAGAATCAAATACTTAGGAATAAATTTAACCAAGGAGGTGGAAAAAAGTTATATGTTGAAACCAGAAGACATTAATGAAAGAAATTCATGAAGACACAAATAAATGCAAAGATATTTCACATTCAGGGATTGGAAGAATTAATATTGTTAAAATGTCCATACTGCTCAAAGCAGCCTACAGATTCAGTGCAATCCCTATCAAAATCCCAATCGTAGTTTTTACAGAAATAGAACCAAAAAAATCTACAATGTGTATGGAACCACAGAAGACCCTGAACAGCCAAAGCAATTTTGAGAAACAAAAACAAAGTTGAAGGCATCACACTTCCTGATCTCAAACTACAAAGTTATAGTAATCAAAACAGTATGATATGGGCATAAAAACAGATATATTGTTCAGTGGAACAGAAAAGAGAATGCAGAGATAAACCCACACATGTGTAGTCAATTAATTTTTGACAAAGGAACCAGGAATTACAATAGGTAAAGCATAGTCTCCTCAATAAATGGTGCTGGGAAAACTGGATATCCGCACACAAAAGAATGAGACTGGACTCCCTACCTTAAGTGTAAGATACAAAAATTTTTCTGTACACAAAAATCAACTCAAAAGGGATTAAAGACTTGAATATAAGACCTGAAACCTTAAAACTCCTAGAAGAAAACCTAGGCAGTAATCTTGACGTTGGTCTCGGCAAAGATTTTTTTGATTTGATACCAAAAGCAAAAGCAACAAAAGCAAAAATAAGCAAGTGGGGCTACATCAAACTAAAGCTTCTACATTGGAAAGGAAACCCTCAACAAAATGAAAAGGCAACCTACAGAATGGGAGAAAACATATGCAAACCACATGTCTGCTAAGAAGTTATTATCCAAAATATACAAGGAACTCATTCAATTCAATAGCAAAAAAAATAAATAAATAAATTTTAAAATGAGCAAAGGACCTGAATAGATATTTTTCCAAAGAAGATATACAAAGTGGCCAATAAGTACATGAAAAGGTGGTCAACGCCACTAATCATCAGGGAAATGAAGATCAAAACCACAATGAGTTATAATCTCAGAGCTATTAGGGTATTTATTTATTTATTTTTCATTATGAAAATGCTTTAATGGTGGTACCTGTACAGCATGTGATGTCAAGACAAAAAGAAGAGCAAATACACACACATATTAGGGTATTTATTACCAAAAAGGCAAGAGAACAAATGCTGGAGAGGATGTGGAGAAAAGGGAACCCTCTTGCACTGTTGGTGGGAATGTAAACTGATACAGCTACTATGGAAACGATAAGGAGGTTCCTCAAAAGATTAAAAACAGAACTAACTTATGATTTAGAAATCCCACTTCTGGGTATATATATATATATTCAGAGGAAACAAAAATCACTATCTTGAAGGGATATGCATTCCCATGTTTCCTGCAGCATTATCCACAACAGCCAAGGAATGGAAACAACTTAAGCGTCTGTTGATGGAAGAATGGATAAAGAAAATGTTACATACATATATGGAGAGAATTATGCTACGTGAAATAAGCCAGACAGAGAAAATCAAATGCTGCATGATATCACTTATATGTGGAATCTAAAAAAAAAAGGAACAAATTTTTTAAAAATGATGGGACTCAATGAAACAGAGAATAGAATGAGTAGAAAGGTGGTTGTCAGGGGCTGGATGTGGGGGGAATAGGAAGGGGTTGGTAAAAGGGTACAAGCTTTAACTTAGAAGGTGAACAATGTCTGAGGATCTAATGTATAACATGGTCCCTATAGCTGATTACACTGTATTGTATAACTGAAATTTGGTAAGAGAGTAGAACTTAAGTGTTCTTATCAAGAGAAAAAATGTAAATATGTGAGGTGATGGACGTGTTAGTTAACTTGATGAGGGGAATCCTTTCACAAGGTATACATATACCGAATTATATCCTTGTACATTTTATGAATGTTACAATTTTATTTGTCAATTGTACCTCAATAAAACTGAAAATAAATACCATTAAGGGAGGAGTCATGATTCCCAGAGCTGGTAAAAATTTGGCCCTGCTTCTTTCTTCTTTCTCCACTCTTCTATGTCCCTTGCTGACTCAGTGTCCCCTATCCTAGCCTGTCAAGAATTTGAAGAGAGGGTAGCAGCTCTGGCAAGAAGATGAAGATGTATGTGACAGCAAGAAAAATGTGTAAGTGCCAAGGAAATGGATCTTGGAGGTCCCACCTGGGTACTTGCCACTGGCATGGGATTTTTCTCTTCTCATTTCTCATGAATTTTCTAAAAGAGAAGCCTATAACTTGGAGGATCACTTAATCTTGATCCTCCACAATAAATGTAGTTTGTCAACTAATAAATTTACCTTTGAGTGCAGTGACTCAGCCCTGGAGGACTTAAACTACCTCTACAGAAAAGACAACTGTTCCCAGTATGTTCTCTGTCCCCTAATGCCTGGGGTGGTGTTGTAAAATCCAGTGCAGCTTTGGTAACAGAGCTCTGAGAAATTGAGGAGTTGCTTTTCCAAGAAGCTGAGGACCAAATATAAACAAAGTGTTGGGTTTTTTTTTTTTTAATGTTTTCAGGAGTTTGGGAAGGTGTAGGGTTCAAGAACCAAAAGCCGGATTCCCTGTCTGTCCACCACGTGATCCCATCCTTGACTTAATAGAATACAATTCAGTCCCTATTTATAAGATACCATGTAAGATACATACTATCAGCTTCTGATGATTCTTAAAATGCCATCATTGTCTATCAGAAGAGTCTACTTACTCTGGAGACTATTCTGTCAGGGCACTAATACCTCCCAGTCCCATGGCCAATCTTTCCCAACACAGTTACTTACCTGGAAGATGACACCAGGGGAAAGTGCCCCCAGAACATGTTCTCTTATACTCTCAAGGGTGTGTAAAATGCAGCTCGTGGGTTTAATTAGAATTAACTCAGAAAAATCTCATTTCCCCTGCCAACAAGAAACATTAAGTGGACCAAGTGATATTAGAATATAAAACTCAGAAGGAGAATTCTCTGCAGGCTGGACCATTCTGTGCAGATAAGATTATTCTTTGGGAAAAAAATGCTTGGCCTGGAGCCACTGGGGGAGCTTGACATGGCTCCTGCATGTCACATTTATAAGCAGATTATATGGCCAAACTGAAAACAGAGAGAGATTTATGAAAGAGTGTGATGCCACGGAAGGCTTCCAAAGATTTGATGGAAGAAGGTTTTGTTCAGGGTGTTAGAGAAGAATATCTGTGTGTTGGAGGGTGGAGCTTTTTATAGCTGAATTTATGCAAAAGAGTATGAAGTTTCTTTTCCTACAACTAAGAGAACCCTATCCTTTTCCCCCAGTAGCTTTCTGTTCAAGCCCAAGCTTGGTAGAAAAGTGCTAATCTGGGGGTCCTGACTTATTGATGGGCTGCATGATTGTAGGGTGTGTTGTAAGTAATTTGCTATTAATGCCACTTAGAGAATGGAAATGTGCGGTTGGTTTGTTTTTTAAATTCATATATATTGGAGCAGATTCAAAGTCACTGTAAGAATTAAGTCTAGGCACAATTGCATCTAGGGCTTGGGATTAAAGACAGCATAGGACACAACCAAGGGAATGCACAGCTCTAGCCTGGACCACTCACTCTGTGCATCACATCAGGAAAAAGGTTAGAAACTTTTTGCCTAGTTCCAATAGATGCTGTGTACATTCTTGAAAGTCCTCATCCTTAGTTTATCCTTAAGATAAACTGATTCTCTTCCTACTCAAGGGGTGCATTCAGTCATATCTTCAACAATCCTAGAGGTGTCACTGTATCAAAATCCAGTCCAATAATTAATACCAATAAGGATGGTGTATGAAGCATAGAAAAAAATAATAATGACTGTACCTGTGATAGATAAACTCCACAGATCTCAAAAGCTGACTTCTCATTCACACAAAAGCCCAAGGCTGGAATTCAGCTGGCCGTCAACTCTGTATTCAGAGTTCTAGGTTTCTTCCAATTTGGGGCCCCATAGTCTTCAATACAAGGTCCTACAGAAGAGGAAAGAGAAAGCGAAAAAGGCACACCAATCCTTAACCACATCAGCCAGAAGTGACACTGTCATTTCCATTTCTATTCCATTCATCTAAATGCAAGGTGGCCTGGGAAATACAGACTCTGTCCAGGAAATGATCAGAAACAACTCTACACTGTGGATAGAGAACACACGTATTTGTGAGCCTCTCCCTATCTCTGCCATATGGGAAGAGAAGTCTCTGAATACTAAAGAAGATGAGGAAGCCAGACATTCCTTTTCTCAGCTTTCCTGAAAATCATAGGACCTTGGTGAAGTTTAAATCAATCAGATGGCCCTCAGCAGGATTCTGAATCTGGAACTGGCAGAGCAAGAAAGAAGAAAGAGGGAATTATTTCTGGCCACAGTGGCAGTGGCAGCCACATACATAGTGCCACTGGCAGCAGCCAGGGTACCTCGCTGATGATGTCAGCGGTGGAAGCTGTGACAGCCCTCACCCAGTCGTGCTTTCACAAAACTGGGTCACAGGAATTATTTGGGTTGCACTTCTGACTGCATGGATGCCCTTTGTATCTGACTATCTGAAAACTCATTTCTCTAATATTCTCAGAAATTCTATGAGCTCCCCAATTTTCTACCAAGAAATTCTTTTTCTGCTTACACCAGTAAGAGTTTCTGTTGCTTGCAGCTCAAAATCCCAACTGACATAATAATAAATGATGCTATTCTGCATGGAACGGTGTGGGGAGATGGAACATTAAAATAATGATACTGGTTTTATTAGGCCCCTCTTAAGATGACAACAAGTGAAAATCCAATTAAACGAAGCTCCAAAAACATTTCAAGAAATTGGCAGCAATTGTTGGAGTAAATGCCAAGTATTCCAAGGTGATTATATTGAGGGAGATTGTGCTGCTTGGATAGACATGTAAAAGGGGACACGTGGTGATAAGTTTTTAAATCATATGTGGCACATAATGATGGAAAGTTTACCCTGCACAAATGAGGCATATTAGATTAATGGTTTAAGAGTGATCAGCAAATGTAATCAGTATATGGGTACATATGGCTTTATAAATGTTCAGGTTTATATATTATTGCCTTTTCCTATATTGTATGTATTGCCTTTACAAATAAGTAAGGCTACGTGTCTGCAAAAAGTACACAGCACTCACAGAATGTTTCTCAATGTTTTTCATTTTTAGCTGTTGTATAATAAATAATTAATCTGCTGACAATGAGATAAAGTGTCATCTCTTCCATGATTCCTTCCTTCCTTCCTTTCTTTCTTTCTTTCTTTCTTTCTTTCTTTCTTTCTTTCTTTCTTTCTTTCTTTCTTTCTTTCTTTCTTTCTTTCTTTCTTTCTTTCTTTCTTTTCTTTCATTCTTTCCTTTACTGTTTTTTGGGGGGTTTAAGAAACATCACTGACATACTGATCTTTTTCTAAGAGTTAATGGTTAGGAAGTTCTAAGTTTTATTTGAAATCCATCTCTACCTTTACCCAATACGTGACCTTGTTCAAGTCACTTATCTATTCTGACTTCTGAGTCATGGGAAGGGTACATAGTTAGATGCAGGTTATTATCAAGGTTTCACTTTGTTTTGTTTGAAGCTTGTGCAAGTACTGCTTACATACTTTAAATAATTAATTAACCAACTGCATAACTAAATCAAACTGAGCCATACAAAGACCAAATACAAGAATGTATAATGAACCAAAGATCTTGATTTATCCAATACTGTGTAACTGAGACCTCCCTGCATGACAAACCATTGCAAAATGTTGTCAGGTAACCAAGTTAAATAAGTGACCTGTCCTCTTGGGAAAACAGAAGAATCATTCACTTACAAAGTGAATTCGCTAAACAGAGTTCCCATGTCTACTATTCATAGTACATGTATATTGAAAGAGTCTGCTTTCTATCCCAGATCTAAAGAGATCAACTGAGCACAAGGTAGTGACTTCAAATGTATCTGCTCTGTTCAGAAATGCACCATCCATTGTAAAACAAACGTTATTTAGAGGCTTCAATTTACTGCCTGGAACAGAAATAGAAAGGATGGTGTTAATTGAAGTATCTGAGTTGTCATTTTATGAATATTTTAGTTCCATTATAAATTACTCACTTGTTCAGATATGTCAGCTTTCCTCCCCCCACCCTTCTAAGCCCTAGAACATCTCTAGTCTAGTAAATAATTAAACGGTTATCAGAAAAAGTCAAAAGGAATTTGACATGAGAATATCTCATGATAGATAGTGTTAAAGTTAGACACAAATAACGTGTCTCTTAATTAACTACTCTAGAAGAATCACCTGCCAGGGCCTGTCAGTGAAGACTTGGTCTCAACCCCCTCTCCACTCATGATGCCGTGGTGTGGTCAGAGCCACCATCTCATAATTCTCATGTGAGACAGGGAGCTCGAAAAGTCTTTGTTTGGAAGGCCACTTGCTTAGACTATGTGGGTCTCTGACTTCTACCCTCCTAAGTCTTCAAGACTTGGTCCAAAGACCATGCCGCTCATGAAAAAGCACAGCTATTAACTCTGCTAATCCCAGTTTGCCACTCTAGTCCTGCCCTCCAGGCCAGCTGAGCTAAAACAAGCCAGCAAAAAACTAAATAAAGATTTTTCCATATGTCAACAAAGGTGGCAAAAAACAAAAGAAGACAAGGACAGAAAAAATTCAGCCAAATGGGAAAGAACCCTGAGAGAAAAACCAACCAGTGATGGCTGAGAGAACTCAACTCTTTTATGTTCACAACTGTGAACATTCATAGATGAGTATTCATAAAATAAATTTTAAAAATAAAAATTTAAAAAGCATTCAAATAAATGAAGTGAAAATATGCTCTTAATAAATAAGTCTGCATTAATAAAAGCAAGTGGCTGGAAAGAATCCTGTGTCAGCTCTGATATACAACTGTTATACCGCAGACAGCTTGAATTACTTTGCTAAAGATATTTTTTAATAAGATGCCCATTGGTCTGATTCTGGTGCTGTTGGAAAATAGCATAGGCAAGAGTTGTATATATATATCAGTATAAGCCAATGGTTTATCAAATCATTTAACAGCAACATGTTTTTGTGCAATGTTACAAATAGGGTGAAAACAATAGTATAGATGAGAACTTTTATCTATCAATAAGCAATATGAAAAGACAAAGCACACAGTATCTACTGTCCTGTCTCATGGAAACCCCCTAAGAATACATTGAGTTAGAGACTATTTATTGAGCATCCAGCAACTATTCTACGCAACCAATCGTGGTTTTGAAATTAAGAAGTCTTTTTTCTCCACTTCAATAACGTAAACTTCATAAAGAATCAGAAAATCTTAATCTATGGACAAATGGATTTGAGCCAAAATTTAGAGCATTTTATACCCAGCCATTTTTATTTTAAGGATTCATCTTTTGTTGCAATCAGAAAGAAGTTGTTGTACATTGTTTGGGATTTGGATGTTATTACAATACTTCTATTGGCAATTTCAATTTTTTCTTTAATATTTTTTCTTTCTTATCTTGTATTTCAAGCTCTACTTTTCACTTTTTTTCACCAGTCATAAGTTTCTTTCGAGTCATATTGAGATTTTATTGACATATAACATACATAAGTTTAAGGTGTACAATGTGATGATTTGATATACCTATATGTTGCAAAATGAATACCCAATAAGGTTAGTTAACACCTCCATCCTCTCACATAATTACCATTCTGTGTGTGTGTGGTGATAACATTTAAAATCTACTCTCTTAACTTTCAAGTTTATAATAGAGTATTGTTAATTATAGTCACCATGCTGTACATTAGATCCCCAGGGTTTATTCAACTTATAGGTGGGAGTTTGTACCCTTTAACCAACATCTTCCCATTTCCCCCATCCCTCCACCCCTGGTAACCACCGTTCTATTGCCTGTTTATATGATTTTGGCTTTTTAAGACTCCACATATAGGTGAGTGCATACAATGTTTGTCTTTCTCTGTCTGGCTTTTTTCATCTTGTATAATGCCCTCAAGTTGCATCCACGTTGTTGCAAAAGGCAGGATTCCCTTCTTTTCTATGGCTGAGTAGTATTTCAGTAGTATACATACACCACAATTTCTTCATCCATTCATCTGTTGATGGACACTTAGTACTTTCCACTTTCTGGTGGGATTCAGTGACTGAGAATGATTCATTCTGACAAGAAGTTTGAGTAACAAGGAGAATCTGAGTTGGCACCAACACCCCAGTGCAAATAGATTAACAGCAGCCATATCTACCCACAGTGGACTCAGCCAGGGCTGCTCCCTATCTGTCTATGATGTCTTAGAAGTCAAGTTCCATGGAGGCTTTAACACACTGTCTTCTCTGCAGTCACATTCCCATTCAAAGTGTGTATCAAGCACATTAATGCTCTTTTCCCCATGCTTGGTCCAATTAGACAGTGTTGCTCCAAACAATAAATGCTCATGAAAATGAGAAACATATTATATAGGAAGGTTATTATTGCCCTGTGGCCTAGAAATTAGATTGGTCCACACATGTTTCCAATAGAATCTTTAATTAAGATGCCTTTCTTACCAATGTGCTTTAGCAATTACTTGTATTGATGATGGGCCATTATTTTCCTGGCAAGGTAACAGAGAATCTCACTGGGGTGTCTTAACAAGTCATTTCTAGAATACTTTCTGCCTTTTGATTCTTTTTCTGTGACAAATTTACCTAAATGACTTGGTACTTATCAACTCCTTTCTTAAATAAGAATGAATTGGAGCGTACACTTGAAAAATGTTTAAGGATAAATGTAGTTGGGCTAAAGACTTCTATTCCTTAAGAACTCAGTAGAGCCATTCATTCATCCATTCATTCAGTCATTCAGCAGAAAAATGCTGAGGGCCTAATAAACATCAGTCATGGTGCTCAGATGTTGATGATAAGATTGTTTGTCTGTTAAACTTCAAAGTTAAGGTGACAGATGTGGGCCTGCTTGCATGGGACCCAGCCTGAGACTAAAAAATAATAATGAAAAAAACTCATTTTTAGTGGAGGCACTAAGCAGTTGAGGGTCTGGCTGAGTCAACATGGCAAGAGACAAGGGCCCAGGCATGTACAAGTGAGGTCTACCAAGGAGGTCTGAACCTGAAGTACAGGAGCTGTTGCTGTCTCTCAGGAGTAGCTATAGCACCAAGGGTGCTCCCATTCTACCAAATCAGCATGAGGAGACCACTGTGCCCAAGCTGTGCCAATACAGAGAAAAGAACCCAAAGCCTACCAGGAGCAGCTTTCAGCAGTAGATACCAGCAGGATGGAACCAGCTACACCTCAGCGGTCATTATCCCAGCAAAAGCGTAAGATGACCAAACAAAGTCCTGAGAATGTATTTCCTCACCACCATGAGAAGGTCGTAAGTCCCTGTCCCACAACCACCTGTTCTGTTCGGGGTAAAATGGTTTGGTTTCTGAGGACTGGAGAAGAGTTTGAAAAAAAAACACCATCTCAGTTAGACCAGATTACGTAACAAAAATGTCCAGATTAGGGATTCGTTAATGATAACCCCCCAAAACTGATATTTGGTAGGTGGGCACTCATGAGAAAGATCATATAAGTAACAGGGAAATGTTAAAAGCTGTGTTTCCTTTGCACTCAAGATGAAAGTCAGTCTGAGTGTTTTGGTGACCCGACTCCCTTTGCCTTTTGTACCCCCAGCAGCTGTGAAAGCAAATCTCTCTTGCCTTGAAAATGTGTAGGTACAGGAAAGCAGGATGTCCCATACCCAGTGCTCTGGGGGCAGCCAAATAGAGGAGTCTCTCTCTGCTTAACTTCCAAACCTCTTCCACAATTTACTTACATTATTTTTCATTTTTATAATTTGCACACGTTTTGAAGGTTGCTGCCTCGTGAAGAATTGACTAAACAAGTTTTAAAATATTGTCTCTTGCCCCGTTCACACCAGCACCCATGGGACTGTAGACTCTTTTCCTCTGACATTTGAAAGCATTAAAACAGCTCTGGGGCTGAAGGAAACGTTTTCCCTGTAATCTCTGAAAAGTTTAGTTGCCAAGGAGACAGAGGCCATAGAGACCAGGTAAGAAAGCTTCTGCAGTATACTCACTTGGTTATTCAGTATAGAGGCAGGAAAGCAAGGGATGATTGGAGGGAAGAAACAGGGTTTCCCAGCATCTTATACCTAGAGTCTCTTTTTTTATGTAATCAGAGGAAATCCAAGCTTCAAAAATGGTAACGTTTTTTGAAAAAATTGCAATTTAGTCTCTGTGTCACCTTGATTTAGTATCACCAGGTTGAAATGCAAACACCATCCTCAGAACAGCTACTTTCCAGAGAAGAAGGGGTCTGAGAGGAGCAAGTTTTATATGATGAGAGGATAAATCACAGCCACCCAGCAAGACACTCTACTTTCAAGGAAAGACATAAAATCATCTCTCTATAGTGGAGCTAGGAAAGACGTGAAGTGAATACAATTCTGAGATTTAAAAAAAAGAGGTTGATGAGTAGATGGAACAAAAATATGAGAACAGTTCAAGTTTTTCAAAGTACATCCACCAAATCTCACGTGTACTTACTGAGTGGCTTCTGCTTGCTCATGTTCTTTTCATTCTACCATCAAAGAGTCGGTCAGAGTACATGAAGGTGCAGGAAATCCCCTCAGAAAGCACCACAGGCTGTTCCTAGCTGACTTCTTTCTGATATTAGAGGGAGAAAAAAGAGGGTTGCAAAGGAGCTGAGAGAAGATTCACTATCAGGCAACATTCTCAATTAGACTAAATTTGACCATACTTTAATATGGGATGAAAAAGACTGGATCTTTTGTCAAATGAATTCTAAATTGGGGCAAAGAAATTGATAGAATATTGCATATTCTGACAGGTGGTTTTCTATATCAACCACTAACAGAGCCCTACTATTTTACCCTGTACAACTGAACTTAGCACATCAAGGTTTGAAGGCAGAAAAGACTCCTCGTCTTATCTGGCCTGCTTGAAATGCTTTCTCCTGACACAGTGAGTATTTTAATCCAAGAAAACCGAAATGCCAGGACTTCCCTGGCAGTCCAGTGGTTAAGACTTTGCCTTCCAATGCAGGGGGTGAGGGTTCGATCCCTGGTTGGGGAGCTAAGATCCTACATGCCTTGCAGCCAAAAAACCAAAACCATTTTTAAAAAGAAGCAGTATTGTAACAAATTCAATAAAGACTTTAAAAAATGGTCCGCATCAAAAAAAAAAAATCTTAAAAAAAAAAAGAAAGAAAACCAAAATGCCAAACTCACAAGAAAGGAGAATTCTACCTCCTGGCCATAAATTCATCGAACCAGAAGCCAGAAATGGTTGTCTTCATAACATACAGCCTTTTGTCCTTTTCTTTTCTTTTGACTCCAAACTTTCTTAACTGATTAGCAAAGAATCATTCTAATAATTAGCTCATGAGGAATTCTGCGGTCATGCGACTATACCTATCAGAAGAACAAAATTTACTGAATACGAATTTCAGTCCCTTTTTAAGATAAAAATCCAGCCACAATTCATAGGCATGCCATTACCTTTTTTTTTCTTTCTTTCTTTCTTTTTGGCCACACCATGCAGCATGCGGGATCTTATCTCCCTGACCAGGGATCGAACCCGTGTCCCCTGCATTGGGAGCGCAGAGTCTTAACCACTGGACTGCCAGGGAAGTCCCAGAATACCATTATTATTTTTTTTAATTTATTTATATTTGGCTGCGTTGGGTCTTTGTTGCTGTGCGTGAGCTTTCTCTAGTTGTGGTGAGCAGGGGTTACTCTTCATTGTGGTGCACGGGCTTCTCATTGTGGTGGCTTCTCTTGTTGCAGAGCACAGGCTCTAGGAACGCAGGTTTCAGTAGTTATGGCACATGGGCTCAGTAGTTGTGGCTCACAGGCTTAGTTGCTCTGCGGCCTGCGGGATCTTCCTGCACCAGGGCTCAAACCTGTGTCCCCTGTATTGGCAGGCAGATTCTTAACCACTGTGCTACCAGGGAAGTCCATCATTATTTTTAAATCAAACTGTTAAGCAGTAGAACCTGTAGTTGATATATATTTTCTTGCCTATATTGCCCTCATAATTATTTATTCAATTAGAGTTCCAAAAGACATGGGTTTTGGGTTCCAAGGCTACAGTTGGTTTTCCTGAAAATCTGTGCACACAAGGGAATTATGAGTACAGTGGACACAAGGAAATCCTTGGATTTTTTTCTAGCAAGAATTAATGAAGCAGCAATAGGAAATAAGATTATACACATAGTAGACACTTAATTAAATCAATTAAGTAATGAGTAATTGATAAATATATATAAAAACAAGGCAGTTTTCCACCATGTGATTTTAGCTATTATATCACAAGGTTGTTTTGAAATTTTTTTAATGTATTAATTTTTTTAAAGAATTTTATCCTATATCATTAGCCTAGAAAATATCAATATGCTTTTTCCGTGAGATAAATATGAAAACAGCCATGTTTATTCCAATTCCTATAGGTAAAAGGCCACATGAAGAAGGTAAAATGACCCATAAAAGGCCATGGAAAGACTAAAATAATGACAATATTTTATACTTTGTATTAGGAATTAACATGGAGTAATATTTTCCCAATAGAATAATTCCAGAAGCAAAAGTTTTGGGTTAAGTGGGTAACTGAAACAATTTTAACATTTTGACTTCTGACCTCTGACTCTCCTGAAGGCTCTATGGTCAGAGAAATTTAGACTTTTTTGCCCAAGATGCTGGCCCAATATAAGTGTTCCCATAATGTCAGGAATCCTTTTTACACAACATTCCCTTTCCCTCATATAGATCAGAATTTTTCAATTAAACCCCTATTTAATTTATCTCTTCCCTTTAGAATACTAAACGGGATATTGTTTTCTGATTCTTCTTAATTGTTCTCCTTTTTCTGATCCAAATCAATTGGAACATCATAACAGTTTCAAAATTAATTACACAATTTCCCCTCTGCTTGGATAGATACGTTCGCATCTCAGAGTGTGATGACTGCATTCACGTTACTAATTACTCACAAAACCCTTTAATGTCTGTGTGTCTGCACTGGTCCGAGTGAAACAGCCCACCTTTAGTTGGGAGTTGCTTTGTTTAGAAAAAAAAAAAAAACCACGGTGGAAAGGCATTGAACAGAATCTACTCCATCTTTTGCCTTACCGGCTGAATTTGTGCTTTTTTTTTTTTTTTTTTTGACTCTACTTTGCATAAAGAGAAGCCAAACATTTGACTCTAGAGACCAATTTTTTTCTGGAAGGGAATGCTGAACTGTTTCCATCCAATTAGGGAGGTAAGACCTGCCTTTCAATAGCCCTAGGATCTATAATGAGGGGAATCTAGAGTCACTGGAAATTACTCCAAAAGCCCCTCTTCATTGTTTCACCTTTTTTCCCTTGCATGAAGTGCAAAATCCATGAAAAATGAACTTTAAAGAGAAAACATTTTAGAGCATTTGGATCAATCTGAAATTTTTTGTTGATTTGTTTGTGTGAGACAGAACGTATCTAATAAACAAAGGAGAAAGAATATTTTGAGAAGTATTTTAGAGACAACAAGTCATTCTTTTTCATTGTCCCTAAAGTAAGTAACAAAGGGCTGCCTCAGAAAGCTGGACAGCTTGTACCCTACACAAGTCCAGTGGGAACTGTATACAGAGGTGTGTACACACAAGTCACTCTGTGGGGTTGTGCAACATGTAGCATGGTGCACAGATATTTGTCCAAATGAGGTTTGGGTGTGTTTTTTAATCTTTTTTTTTTTCATGAGGACTTTATTATTTTAAGCTGAGTCAAAAATTAATCCCCCCCAAGGGGAAAAATTATTCTTTGTAGCCCCCATACTATCTAGTTCTAGGTATTCGATAGTATAAATATAAATATTTGTTGAAAGAATAAATGATTGAGATACCATATCTTTGGTTTTCCTCTTTTTAGACTTTTTCCCAACTCCTGCAATCATTTTCTAACAAAGCACCTGAACATAAAATGTAGTGAGAGAAAGTAATAAAATTAGAAGACATTTTTGCAAGAGGCAATGTGGTAGGACTCCTCATTTTGAAATCTGAATTCTCTTTCTCAGTTGAAAGTCCTTTTTTGGGTGGAGGGGAAGAAGAGTCCTTGGCAAACTAGAGCACATGGTATTGATCAGTTGTTGACTAATTATAAATTTAGTTAAGTCCCAAAGAACTCCCAAGCCAACCAGAAGGGTTATTTTAGTCTTCAAATAAATCCCTACCCCACTATCACCTTATGCTCAAACCAGAAGCTCTATAATGTTCCTCTGGTGCTATCAGCTCATTAATGCCTAATTTTCCAGTAACTGGGACATCATTTTCCAATTCCAATCAAGATGAGGTTTTAAGTGTAAATATGCTTCAGAAAAGCAACATGGATTTATGCTTATACTTCCAATAGCTGATAGTAGATTGTTCCCTAAGAATCTTGCATAAAAGATAAGAGGGAGAGAAATTAAGGCAATAGGTGCCTGATATGAGGGGATGGATGGATGAAAAGAAAGAAAGAGAAGATTCAGAAAAAAAAAAAGTCTAGAACATTAAAAATAGACTTTCTTTGCAGACTGTATTTTGCCTGCATTCAGTCTTTGTATCACAGACCAAACTCAAACCTGAAATAAGGCCACACACACACCAAGAAAAAAATAAATAAAATAAACAAGTTTAATTAGGAATGAACCATTGGTATTCTACTTCTGCCAAGTATTTGGGTGGTTTCCCATAGTACACAGCTGTATCATTGCTATGAAATTGCTAAGTGTAGAAGGAAACTACCATTACCCATCCCACAATAATACACTCCTTTACAATTCTCCCAAAATGGGTACAAATGTCCTTTGAGTGTAATAACCTTCTCGTTCTTCATCAGACCTATAATTCTTCAGCTTCCAAAATAAATATTTGTGCTCACTCCTGAAACTTAGTGCTCAGCCCAAGAAAAGAATTAATTAAAACTAGCCCAATAGATTGTCAATGAACAATATAGTTCATAAACCTGGGATAGAAAATCTATTTGTAACAACAGATGGCTGAGTTATAAAACTTTGTTTTTGTTGTTGTTATCATCTTAAACTTATATTTTGGACAATGATTGAGGAAAGTAAACAAAACGAACAGTAATTGAAAGCTTTCACCTACTCAAAAGGACTTTCCAGTTTTACCCCTATATATTTTAAATGACTATGTTATAGTTCATGCTACAAATCACAGGGGTTCAATGTCTGCCAGAACCACTGATTATTCCTCTGAGCCATGCAATCTTGAGAAACCATGATTAGGAGACGAGGGGAAGATGGCAGAAGAGTAAGACACAGAGATCACCTTCCTCCCCACAGATACACCAGAAATACATCTACACGTGGAACAACTCCTACAGAACACCTACTGAACGCTGAGAAGACCTCAGACCTCCCAAAAGGCAAGAAACTCCCCACGTACCTCGGTAGGGCAAAAGAAAAAAGAAAAAACAGAGACAAAATGATAGGGACGGGACCTGCACCCGTGGGACGGAGCTGTGAAGGAGGAAAGGTTTCCACACACTAGGAAGCCCCTTCGTGGGCGGGGACTGCGGGTGGCGGGGGGGGGGGGGAGCTTCGGATCCGCGGAGGAGAGCACAGCAACAGAGGTGTGGAGGGCAAAGTGGAGAGATTCCCGCACAGAGGGTCAGGGCCGACCGGCACTCACCAGCCCGAGAGGCTTGTCTGCTCACCCGCCGGGCCGGGCGGGGCTGGGAGCTGAGGCTCTGGCTTCAGTCAGAGCGCAGGGAGAGGACTGGGGTTGGCGGCGTGAACACAGCCTGCAGGGGGTTAGTGCGCCACGGATAGCTGGGAGGGAGTCCAGGGAAAAGTCTGGAACTGCCAAAGAGGCAAGAGGCTTTTTCTTGCCTCTTTGTTTCCTCGTGCGAGGGGAGAGGGGATTAAGAGCGCTGCTTAAAGGAGCTCCAGAGACGGGCGCGAGCCGCGGCTAAAAGCGCGGTCCCTAGAGACAGGCATGAGATGCTAAGGCTGCTGCTGCTGCCACCAAGAAGCCTGTGTGTGAGCACAGGTCACTATCCACACCCCCCTTACGGGGAGCCTGTGCAGCCCGCCACTGCCGGGGTCCCGGGATCCAGGCTCAACTCCTCCGGGAGAACGCATGGCGTGCCTCAGGCGGGTGCAACGTCCCGCCAGCCTCTGCCGCCACAGGCTCACCCCGCACTCCGTACCCCTACCTAACCCCAGCCTGAGTGAGCCAGAGCCCCTGAATCAGCGGCACCTTTAACTCCGTCCTGTCTGTGCGAAGAGCAGACACCCTCTTGCGTGACCTACACGCAGAGGTGGGGCCACATCCAAAGCTGAGCCCCTGGGAGCTGTGAGAACAAAGAAGAGAAAGAGAAATCTCTCCCAGCAGCCTCAGAAGCAGCGGATTAAAGCTCCACAATCAACTTGATGTACCTGCATCTGTGGAACACATGAATAGACAACGAATCATCCCTAATTGAGGAGGTGGACGTTGAGAGCAAGATTTATGATTTTTTCCCCTTTTCCTCTTTTTGTGAGTGTGTAGGTGTATGCTTCTGTGTGAGATTTTGTCTGTATAGCTTTGCTTCCACCATTTGTCTGAGGGTTCTATCCGTCCATTTTGTTTTTGGTTTTTTTTCTTAATATTTTTTATTTTAATAACTTTATTTCATTTTATCTTACTTTATTTTATCTTCTTTCTTTCTTCCTTCCTTCCTTCCTTCCTTCCTTCCTTCCTTTCTTTCTTTCTTTCTTTTTTCTTTCTTTCTTTCTTTCTTTCTACTTTTTCTACCTTTTATTCTGAGCCGTGTGGATGAAAGACTCTTTATGCTGCAGCCAGGAGTCAGTGCTGTGCCTCTGAGGTGGGAGAGCCAACTTCAGGACACTGGTCCACAAGAGACCTCCCAGCTCCACATAATATCAAATGGCGAAAATCTCCCAGAGATCTCCATCTCAATGCCAGCACCCAGCTTCACTCAACGACCAGCAAGCTACAGTGCTGGACCCTATGCCAAACAACTAGCAAGACAGGAACACAACATGACCCATTAGCAGAGAGGCTGCCTAAAATCATAATAAGTCCACAGACACCCCAAAACACACCACCAGACATGGACCTGCCCACCAGCAAGACAACACCCAGCCTCATCCACCAGAACACAGGCACTAGTCCCCTCCACCAGGAAGCCTACACAACCCACTGAACCAACTTTAGCCACTGAGGACAGACACCAAAAACAACGGGAACTATGAACTTGCAGCCTACAGAAAGCAGACCCCAAACACAGTAAGATAAGCAAAATGAGAAGACAGAAAAACACACAGCAAATGAAGGAGCAAGATAAAAACCCACCAGATCTAGCAAACTAAGAGGAAATAGGCAGTCTACCTGAAAAAGAATTCAGAATAATGAGAGTAAAGATGATTCAAAATCTTGGAAATAGAATAGACAAAATGCAAGAAACATTTAACAAGGACCTAGAAGAAATAAAGATGAAACAAGCAATGATGAACAACAAAATAAATGAAATTAAAAATACTCTAGATGGGATCAATAGCAGAATAACTGAGGCAGAAGAACGGATAAGTGACCCAGAAGGTAAAATAGTGGAAATAACTACTGCAAAGCAGAATAAAGAAAAAAGAATGAAAAGAGCTGAGGACAGTCTCAGAGACCTCTGGGACAACATTAAACGCACCAACATTCGAATTATAGGGGTTCCAGAAGAAGAGAAAAAGAAAAGGACTGAGAAAATATTTGAAGAGATTATAGTTGAAAACTTCCCTAATATGGGAAAGGAAATAGTTAATCAAGTCCAGGAAGCACAGAGAGTCCCATATAGGATAAATCAGAGGAGAAATACACCAAGACACATATTAATCAAACTGTCAAAAATTAAATACAAAGAAAACATATTAAAAGCAGCAAGTGAAAAACAACAAATAACACACAAGGGAATCCCCATAAGGTTAACAGCACATCTTTCAGCAGAAACTCTGCAAGCCAGAAGGGACTGGCAGGACATATTAAAAGTGATGAAGGAGAAGAACCTACAACCAATATTACTCTACCCAGCAAGGATCTCATTCAGATTTGATGGAGAAATTAAAACCTTTACAGACAAGCAAAAGCTGAGAGAGTTGAGTATCACCAAACCAGCTTTACAACAAATGCTAAAGGAACTTCTCTAGGCAAGAAACACAAGAGAAGGAAAAGGCCTACAATAATGAACCCAAAACAATTAAGAAAATGGGAATAGGAATATACATATCGATAATTACCTTAAATGTAAATGGACTAAATGCTCCCTCCAAAAGACACAGATTGGCTGAATGGATACAAAAACAAGACTCATATATATGCTGTCTACAAGAGACGCACTTCAGACCTAGAGACACATACAGACTGAAAGTAAGGGGATGGAAAAAGATATTCCATGCAAATGGAAACCAAAAGAAAGCTGGAGTAGCAATTCTCATATCAGACAAAATAGACTTTAAAATAAAGACTATTAGAAGAGACAAAGAAGGACACTACATAATGATCAAGGGATCAATCCAAGAAGAAGATATAACAATTGTAAATATTTATGCACCCAACTTAGGAGCACCTCAATACTTAAGGCAAATACTAACAGCCATAAAAGGGGAAATTGACAGCAACACATGCATAGTAGGGGACTTTAACACTCCACTTTCACCAATGGACTGATCATCCAAAATGAAAATACATAAGGAAACACAAGCTTTAAATGATACATTAAACAAGATGGACTTGATTGATATTTATAGGACATTCCATCCGAAAACAACAGAATAAACATTTTTCTCAAGTGCTCATGGAAAATTCTCCAGGATAGATCATATCTTGGGTCACAAATCAAGCCTTGGTAAATTTAAGAAAATTGAAATTGTATCAAGTATCTTTTCCAACCACAATGCTATGAGACTAGATACCAATTACAGGAAAAGATCTGTAAAAAATACAAACACATGGAGGGGAAACAATACAATACATAATTACGAAGTGATCACTGAAGAAATCAAAGGGGAAATAAAAAAATACCTAGAAACAAATGACAATGGAGACACAGCAACCCAAAACCTATGGGATGCAGCAAAAGCATTTCTAAGAGGGAAGTTTATAGCAATACAATCCTACCTTAAGGAACAGGAAACATCTCAAGTAAACGACCTAACCTTGCACCGAAAGCAATTAGAGAAAGAAGAACAAAAAAAACCCAAAGTTAGCAGAAGGAAATAAATCATAAAAATCATATCAGAAATAAATGAAAAAGAAATGAAGGAAATGATAGCAAAGATCAATAAAACTAAAAGCTGGTTCTTTGAGAAGATAAACAAAATTGATAAACCATTAGCCAGACTCATCAAGAAAAAAAGGGAGAAGACTCAATAGAATTATAAATGAAAAAGGAGAAGTAACAACTGACACTGCAGAAACACAAAAGATCATGAGAGATTACTACAAGAAACTCTATGCCAATAAAATGGACAACCTGGAAGAAATGGACAAATTCTTAGAAATGCACAACCTGCCAAGACTGAATCACAGAAAATATGAAGAGACCAATCACAAGCACTGAAATTGAAACTGTGATTAAAAATCTTCCAACAAACAAAAGCCCAGGATCAGATGGCTTCACAGGCGAATTTTATCAAACATTTAGAGAAGAGCTAACACCTATCCTTCTCAAACTCTTCTAAAATATAGCAGAGGGAGGAACACTCCCAAACTCATTCTACGAGGCCACCAAAACTAGACAAGGATGTCACAAAGAAAGAAAACTACAGGCCAATATCACGGATGAACATAGATGCAAAAATCCTCAATAAAATACTAGCAAACAGAATCCAACAGTACATTAAAAGGATCATGCACCATGATCAAGTGGGGTTTATTCCAGGAATGCAAGGATTCTTCAATATACACAATTCAATCAACGTGATACACCATATTAACAAAATGAAGGAGAAAAACCATATGATCATCTCAATAGATGAAGAGAAAGCTTTCGACAAAATTCAACACCCATTTATGATAAAAACCCTGCAGAAAGTAGGCATTGAGGGAACTTTTCTCTACATAATAAAGGCCATATATGACAAACCCACAGCCAACATCGTCCTCAATGGTGAAAACCTGAAACCATTTCCATTAAGATCAGGAACAAGACAAGGTTGCCCACTCTCACCACTCTTATTCAACATAGTTTTGGAAGTTTTAGCCACAGCAATCAGAGAAGAAAAGGAAATAAAAGGAATCTAACTCGTTAAAGAAGAAGTAAAGCTGTCACTGTTTGCAGATGACATGATACTATACATAGAGAATCCTAAAAATGCTACTAGAAAACTACTAGAGCTAATCGATGAATTTGGTAAAGTAGCAGGATACAAAATTAATGCCCAGAAATCTCTGGCATTCCTATACACTAATGATGAAAAATCTGAAAGTGAAATCAAGAAAACACTCCCATTTACCATTGCAACAAAAAGAATAAAATATCTAGGAATAAACCTACCTAAGGAGACAAAAGACCTATATGCAGAAAATTATAAGGCACTGATGAAAGCAATTAAAGATGATACAAATAGATGGAGAGATATACCATGTTCTTGGATTGGAAGAATCAACATTGTGAAAAAGACTCTACTACCCAAAACAATCTACAAATTCAATGCAATCCCTATCAAACTACCACTGGCATTTTTCACAGAACTAGAACAAAAAATTTCACAATTTGTATGGAAACACAAAAGTCCCCTAATAGTCAAAGCAATCTTGAGAACGAAATTGGAGCTGGAGGAATCAGGCTCCCTGACTTCAGACTATACTACAAAGCTACAGTAATCAAGACAGTATGGTACTGGCACAAAAAACAGAAAGATAGATCAATGGAACAGGTTAGAAAGCCCAGAGATAAACCCACGCACATATGGTCACCTTATCTTTGATAAAGGAGGCAGGAATACAGTGGAGAAAGGACAGCCTCTTCAATAAGTGGTGCTGGGAAAACTGGACAAGTACATGTAAAAGAATGAAATTAGAACACTCCCTAACACCATACACAAAAATAAGCTCAAAATGGATTAAAGACTGAAATGTAAGGCCAGAAACTATCAAACTCTTAGCGGAAAACATAGGCAGAACACTCTATGACATAAATCACAGCAAGATCCTTTTTGACCCACCTCCTAGAGAAATGGAAATAAAAACAATAATAAACAAATGGGACCTAATGAAACTTCAAAGCTTTTGCACAGCAAAGGAAACCATAAAGAAGACCAAAAGACAACCCTCAAAATGGGAGAAAATATTTGCTAATGAAGCAACTGACAAAGGCTAATCTCCAAAATTTATAAACAGCTCATGCAGCTCAATAACAAAAAAACAAACAACCCAATCCAAAAATGGGCAGAAGACTTAAATAGACATTTCTCCAAAGAAGATATACAGACTGCCAACAAACACATGAAAGAATGCTCAACATCATTAATCATTAGAGAAATGCAAATCAAAACTACAATGAGATATCATCTCACACCTGTCAGAATGGCCATCATCAAAAAACCTAGAAACAATAAATGCTGGAGAGGGTGTGGAGAAAAGGGAACACTCTTGGACTGCTGGTGGGAATGTGAATTGGTACAGCCACTGTGGAGAACAGTATGGAGGTTCCTTTAAAAACTACAAAGAGAACTACCATATGCCCCAGCAATCCCACTACTGGGCATTTACCCTGAGAAAACCATAATTCAAAAAGAGTCATGTACCAAAATGTTCATTGCAGCTCTATTTACAATAACCTGGAGATGGAAACAACCTAAGTGTCCATCATCGGATGAATGGATAAAGAAAATGTGGCACATATATACAATGGAATATTACTCAGCCATAAAAAGAAACAAAGTTGAGCTATTTGTAATGAGGTGGATGGACCTAGAGTCTGTCATACAGAGTGAAGTAAGTCAGAAAGAGAAAGACAAATACCGTATGCTAACACATATATATGGAATTTAAGAAAAAATAATGTCATGAAGAACCTAGGGGTAAGACAGGAATAAAGACACAGACCTACTAGAGCATGGACTTGAGGATATGGGGAGGGGGAAGGGTAAGCTGTGACAAAGCGAGAGAGTGGCATGGGCATATATACACTACCAAACGTAAGGTAGATAGCTAGTGGGAAGCAGCCGCATAGCACAGGGAGATCAGCTTGGTGCTTTGTGACTGCCTGGAGGGGTGGGATAGGAAGGGTGGGAGGGAGGGAGATGCAAGAGGGAAGAGACATGGGAACATATGTATATGTTTAACTGATTCACTTTGTTATAAAGCAGAAACTAATGCACCATTGTAAAGCAATTAGACTCCAATAAAGATGTAAATAAATAAATAAAAGAGCCCATGACTAGAATAGACCCCCTAATAAGAGTGTCTCCTGGTTTCTTCTCTTCAAAGTGTGGTCTATGAACCAGCAACCTGTGCACCACCTGGAAGCTTGTTAAAAATTCAGATTCCCTGGGCCACACCCCATTGTTGGTCAATCTAAGTTTTATCAAGAAGGATCAAGAACAGTTAGAAATCAAAGTTGTGCCCAAAAGGGAGTGGAAAAGGAGCAGCTGTCGGAGAGAACATGCAAAGGCCATGGTGGAAATTTTTCAACTCTGAAGTCCTTCAGGGTCTCTCACGTTACTAAGGCTGAGTTCTGAGGTAGGGTCTTGTCTTTTCTATTTGGTTTAGTTGTTGTTTTGTTTGTTGGCTTGTTTTTTTAACTTTTTATTTTATATTGGACTACAGTTGATTAACAATGTTGTGTTACTTTCAGGTGTCCAGCCAAGTGATTCAGTTATACATATACATGTATCTATTCTTTTCCAAATTCTTTTCCCATTTGTGTTGTTACATAATATTGAGCAGAGCTCCCTGTGCTATACAGTAAGTCCTTGTATGGAGTTCCCTGGTGGGCCAGTGGTTAGGACTCCACACTTTCACTGCCGAGGGCACAGGTTTAATCCCTGGTTGTGGAACTAACATCCCACAAGCTGAGCAGTGTGCATGCCCCCCCACCCCCCAAAAAAGTTTGTTTTTATTTAGATAATTTGACCTGCCCCAGCTAGACTTTTGACCCTAGGAGTCAGAGAAGCCTATCACGGGAATCGAAGGAAGGTGAGTTCCGAGGAAGAAAAAATTTAAGTGCTATGATGGAAGCAAAAAGGATTTTCATTAGAAGATTCATGCTGCTTAATAGGTGCTCAATGAATAGTCACTAATATTCCACTTGCCAGCAATAACATTACACTTTCTGAAAGAAAAGAGGCTAAAAAAAAAAATAGATTTCCATCCATTAAGTATCTACTATGTTCCAAACACTGTACTGGACATTTTTAGTTCTTTTTAAAAATTCTATTTATTTGTAAGAAGTGGCCCCATTGAATGTTCTTGCCTGTTTGAACTTCACTGTACCACATGCTGTATTCCTTTGACCAGAATGGGGCAGGTCAGCCCCTCAGTGGGGTACCTGGCCTGCCTGCCCCCTTGGCTTTGTCCTGATCACTGCAGCTACATTCTCCATGTTTGTATAACTTCTTATCCGTAACACTCTCCACTTCTAGTGCTAATCTTGTGTATTAAAATAAAATAGCAAATATGCTGAGTGGAGCACACAGTACAAAATGATACTTGTAATATCAAGCACTTTCCAAAGTGTATAATATTTGCATTAGGTCATCAAATATATTCCCTACTGTGGAAGAGAGCTTTTGTTCTCTGCTTTCCCCTAACATGTTTCATCTCTCACAAGTGAAAATATCCTTATCTCTACTAAGCCATTCTTATGTAATCTTCTCCCTGCATCTGTTACTATTCATAGGGGAAAATAATATCACTCTATATGAGCAGAGATAAATCCTAAGCAAAACATATTACAACTGCATTTGTCTGGAGCAGTGTTCCCTGTAAACATGGAGGGTGCAAGCCTTCAAATTCCTTCATTGTTTACAGGTCCAAAAGTAGGATTCCTACTAGAATCAGGACGCTCAAAATTGAAAATTAAAAGGCACACTCTGAGTCTAGCTGGATATCTTCCACCATGCTACTTTAAAGAATATAGAAAAGAGAAGGGAAAGGCAGGTGGTACATTTTTAACTGGCAGCTGAACATTTGCTTGGCTTAAAGTCAAATGAAATAACATAATGCTAACTGACTGGTATACTTTTCCCTGATCCTTTTAAATTCCTCTTTCTCAAATTCTTTGTGACATTTAAGTATCCTACAAATTAATCAATGTTATGAAACAATGAGATGGTTGTGAATGAAGACATTTAGCAGCAATAATCATAATAAGATGGCGACATTTTCCTGAGTATTTAGGATGTTCTTTGACTTTACCTGAATCATCATCCAGTCTCATGAAAACTTTAAGAGATATAATAGTACTCCCATTTTATAGATGAAGAAACTGAGGCTGAGAGAAATGAAACGATTTGCCCAAGGTCCCAGAGATAAATAGAGGGAAGACAAATTCAAACTCAATTTTGTCTGTTTGTATGTTTGTTTTGCTCCAAAGCCAATGTTCTCTTTACCTTGGTCCCCAATAAGCATGTTATCTACAGCCTCTTTCCTTATTTCTATATCTCTATAGAGCGCTCCCTAAAACTTTTTCAGGTTTTCTTGCTGGGAAGAAACGCCAATGAGAGTACCACTGGGAAAGGACTCTTTCCGACTCCGCTGTTCACAGGCTGGCTCCCACGTGGTTGGTGCTCAGTCAGTGTTAAATAATAACAGTTCAAACCCCGTAATGATCAAGCCGGAAGTGCCTCCCTCTTTAAACTTTTTAATGACTTCATAAGGTTCTTTTCTGTGAATTGTTTAATCACAAATTTCAGTTAGTGCTATTTACATGCTCTTTTTCAACTTTTGAATACAGACATTTCTATTTTGCCAAGCTTTTGGAAATGCCAAATTAGAAACAAGCTTATTGTCTTCCACACAACTTTTGCAGTGTGAAGAATGAAAAATGCCACCAGAGTGCCTGCGTGCCTAAGAGGGAAAAAGAAAGGGAAAGAATCCATGTTAAGTCATCTGAAGAACGCCACCTTAGATGAAATGCTTCAAAGGTGGAAAGCCGTTCTTTCCATATTGAAAAACACCCGCCATGCCACCTGAAGAGCACTAACAGACAAACCAAGGTAGAAACTCCAGGGGAAGCAAGGGGTCATTGAATGACATAAAACTGGCAGGCTTTTGTGCAGGGGTGAGTGAGTGAGTGACTTGCTCTTTAAAGGAATAATCAGTCTCCGGCACTAAAATGTGAGATTAGAAAACAAAAATTTCTCTTTGCCCTGGAGGATTAAGAGGAAGATACGTACATGAAGTTTGAGCTTGGTGTTGTCACTATTTTATGATAAACCATCTGTACAGACACTATCACAGAAAGCATTAGACAGGCTCTCTGCCCGAAAACATTTGAACTGGAAGTTCACCTCCAGGAAGTTGAATTCTTTTTTTTTTTAATTGAAGTGTAGTTGATATACAATGTTTTAGGTGTACGGCAAAGTGATTCAGTTATACATACACCTATATATCTATTATTTTTCAGATTCTTTTCCATTATAGTTTATTATAAGGTATTGAATAGAGTTCCCTGTGCTATACAGATTTTTGTTGTTTATCTATTTTATATAGTGTGTCTGTTAATTCCAAATTGCAAATTTGTCCCTCCTCCTGAAGTTGAATTCTTGAACCGTCACCCAAACTGAGAAATGTATGTCCTTCTCACAAAACCTTTCTGATGTTTTGGGAAATTCAAACATGACAGGGAATTCCCTGGCGGTACTGTGGTAGGACTCCGTGCTTTCACTGCAGAGGGCTTGGGTTCAATAGCCAGCTGGGGAACTAAGATCCCAAAGGCTTCGCAGCCAAAAAAAAGGCAAATCATTTACTCCCAATGGCTACTAATTATACAAACTTTGCTACTGTTTACAATGGCATAGGTACTCAGGGTATGAAAAGCCTTAAAAGAAAGCTTAAGGAAATCCAACAGAAAGCCTTCAATATGTATTGTCAAAGGTGATTCCATTTGTTTCTGAGGATGCCTTTGAGCTCTTAAACCTAGCAATATCCAAGGAGTAAAGGGATTATTAGATGAATAAGAAGGGAGTAAAAGATATAAAACAGAGGCTTACAACTGGCCAGGCCCTCTGAAAACTTTTATTTGGCTCACGCAATGCTTCTTAACATTTTATATATTTTTCCCCACACTTAAAAGTTAGAAAATTCTACGTAAAATCCAGATTAGACCTCCTTTAAATAGCAGAAGATCTGGAAAAGTTAGCACATGGTTCCGCAGGGCAGTAAGCAGCAGGGCTGAGAACAGTTTGCTCCCCCCTTCCACTTTCGTAGAAAGGGCCCCTGTTCTTCAGTTTTTCACAACTCCCTGGAAACAACATCCAACCTGGTTGATTTATTTCTATGATCTCTCTGGCTCCTGTGAGCATTTAAGCATTTACAATCTTTATTGCAAGCATTAGTGAGGGAATACAAGTGGTGTGTATCTGAGAACTCTTTGACTTAAAGATTTTAGGATATTTATTGGTATATATGAGCACAGTGATAGACTAAAAAGCTCCCATATTCGGAGTTAAATGACATGGCTTTGATTCTACTTCTACCCTTAATTAGCTGAGCGCTCTGAAGCAAATTATTTTAACCTCTTGGACTTGGATTTCTTCGTTAGTAAAACAAAGTTATTGTGTTACCTTTAGGGTCCCTGCAGGTCTAGAAGCCTGTACCTGTTATGTGGCTAAACCATAAGAGCCAGGGGTCAAGTTGAGGTCTAAGTCACCTCTTACTATCCTAATGACACCTTGTACATGCTGAGAGAAGAATGATTTTAGCTTCCTCTAAATAGTAAAATTCTAAGGGAAAGGAGTACAGAAGTCATAGTTCCTTTAGAATACCACCAAAAAATGAGAGATTTAATTCAATCCTATCCAATCTTACTCAAAAGATAATTTAATATACAAATAATAACAATTCTGTCTGACAGAGATCCATCTATTATGGGTTGAATTGTCCCCAACCCCCTATAAAAAAAGATATAAGTCCAACCCCTAGTGTTTCAGAATGACCTAATTTGGAAATTGGGTATTTACAGAGGTAATTAAGTTAAAGTGAGGTCTAGTGGGCCCTAATCCAATATGACTGGTGTCCTTATAAAAAGGGGAAAGTTGGACACAGACAGACACACATACAGATGTGAAGAAACATGGAGAACACCATCTACAGGCCAAGGAATGTCCAAGGCTATTAGAACGTAGGAGAAAGATATGGAACAAATTCTCTCTCACAGCCCTCAGAAGGAACCAACCCTGTCTTAAACTTGGACTTTCAGCCTCCAGAACTATGAAACAATAAATTTCTGTGTAAGCCATCCAGTGTGTGGTACAGGCATACCTCAGAGATATTGCAATTCAGTTCCAGACCACTGCAATAGAGAGTGTCACACAATATTTTTTTTTGGTTTCCCAGCACATATAAAAGTTATATTTACACTATACTGTAGTCTATTAAGTCTTCAATAGCATTATATCTAAAAACATTTATATACCTTAATTAAAAAACATTTTATTGATAAAAATGCTAACCCTCATCTGACCCTTCAGTGAGTCGTAATCTTTTTGCAATAGTAACATCAAAGATTCACTGGTCACAGATCATCATCACAAATATAATAATAACGAAAAAGTTTGAAATATTATGAGACAGTGACACAGAGACACAAAGTGATAAAATGCCGTTGGAAAAATGACACCAATAGACTTACTCAATGCAGGGTTGCCACAAACTTTCAATTAAAAGAAATGAAATATCTGCAAAGAGCCGTAAAGTGAAGCACAATGAAATGAGGTATGCCTGTACTTTGTTATATCAGCCCTAACAAACTAATATACCATCTTACATCCATCTACCCCCAGCTGACAAGAGACATAGCTGTTCCTGGGGTGGGGGCGGGGGGGGGGTGGTGGGAAGACCCAGGACAGAAAGGAAATAGCATCCTTGTGACCTCTGCAGAAACATAATGCAGACCACCTTGGCTTTTCCAATTGTTAATCTCCAGGTTATGAACAAGGGCTGGTATGTACTGGTTCCTAGTAACTCTTCTGAATCTTGAAACTGCTTCTTAAACTGGATCCAAGACCAGCTACATAATCTGCAGAACCCAGAGAAAAATGAAGATGCAGGGCCTCCTGTTAGAAAATTATTAAAAATTTCAAGATGGTGATCGGAACGCATTGAAACATGCATGGAGCACTATCTGACGCACGGGTTGCACACCTAGGAAGCCGGCCATGACTGGGTCCCTTCAAGCATTTGAGAAAGCCACTAACATCTTCACTCTCCTTTCTTTGCTGGGTAATTCTGGAATGTATCTTGCCTCTTTGTAGAGCATTTTTGACTTGCTCATCGTTGGTCAAGTCCAAGTTTTCTAGCAAATTATCATCTCTTTCCACAAGTACATTTATTTGCCAATTGTGCTGAATCCATTCAATGTCTCAGCTACTGTGCTAGCTCCAAAAAAAGTCACATGGAACCTCGTCTGAAATCATGTATAAGTTAGAGGCAGAAATAACTGCAACATAAGGAAATGTGTGATTAGTAAAATAGAAATAAGATTGCACTCTAGATGTTCAAAGAGGAAGAGTTTACTTCCAGATAGAAGAGGCAATATTGGATGGACCCTTAAGAGAATGGATTGGATTTTGTTACACATTTATGAAGACAATCCAGGTAGAAGAACTAGTACATACAAAAGCACAGAGATGGTGCACAATGAAATACATTTGAGGAATACGGGCATTTTGGTGTAAGTGGAAACATTATGGAGCCATTTGGGGGTAAACCCAGAAAAATGGGGTAGGAGTAGGTCAGGAGGGCTTTTCCTGTCTAGGAAGCTAATGGTGCATGAGAACTGATTAATTAAACTTCAAATTAAGTTTATGTCTGACAATGATGGCATCAACCTTACAGGTGTACATAAGTCTATCCTACCAAGTTTTGCTGAACACTACTATTTTATTCCCATGGGGGGGAAAAAAACTTTATAAAAAATCTTGGGCCCTCCTAAAACAGAGGAAATCCCACCATCTTTGGGTTCTTCTGATAAGCTGATGCCCACCTAAAGGTGTCCTATCAGGACACATCATACTAGGTTGCAATTACTTGGTTACAAGTCCATCTTCCCCACTAGACTATGAGTTCCTCAAATTCAGAGACTGTGTCTTATAATCCTTTTCTGCTCCTACATTTGGCAAAATGCCTAGTACATGGTGAATGTTTAGTAAATATTTGTTAAATGACTAAACAGAGATTGCTGCTATATGTGTTTGCCCCCATCTAAACAATCCCCTTCAATCTGCTCATAAGTGAAAGGTATTAAATAAGAAATTGGAATGAAAAGGCTCTCATCTAGCTCTAGCTGTGAACAATAGCTAATTGTTTTACTTTCCAGTACATTCTGTTTCCCATACCTATGATGCTTTGCCTTCCGGTCTGGTTTCATCATCCTTCAGTGTCCTGGTGCCTGGTTGCCGAGTTACATGGTACCATTGTTTTCCTACACTTGGCACTGGGAAGTCACCTCTATGGAGATGAAGATGAGGGACTCCAGGTGTGTTTAGCTACATCAAGGACAGCCTTAGTGTGAGTATAACATCCGTTTCCTGTACAAAATGGCCCCCTGATGTTCAGTTCAAGATTCAACTTTGGAAGGCCATAAGCTTGAAAGGTAATACGGAACAGAGGCAATCTGATATCACCCTACTGCCTCAGGAATTCCTCTTCTGTGTAATACTAAAAAGTCATTTTAATGTGTCCTCCTGCTATTCTGTCTTGCTTGTGGCATCTTTGTTAATTTATTTTTTCTGAGAGAGCGTTTGATGGTGTTTTACCTTAGGGCTCACTTCAGGTGTGGAAGTAGGGAGAAAATTCCTCTGCTGGAAGACTTTGTTATTTGGTTTTTGAATGGAAGGCTCTGTGACATAAATAGTGTTAACTGTCTCTTTTGATAAAAACTGCCTGCAACACAGGCTGGTAGGTAGGAAGTTTTCAGATGGTGTCATGATGTGAGACACTTACTGTGATATCCGAGGACCCAGTGGTGTTCCCACCACTGCATACTGGGCCTCATGCCACTTACAAGGAACAATTTTAAATCACTTTGATTTTAAAGCAATTTGAAATCAGGGTGAACATCAGAACACAGCTTTATCATTTTTAAAAATGTGTATGGTGTAGCCCCTGAGTTAGGCAGTCAAGGGAAGAAAAAACACATCTTTGGAAAGATAGTGAAGCAGACTTGGAATGAAGAGGGACGTCTCAGGCTCCCTGGATCTGGAGCCTAGCAAGGTGCTTAGTTTCCAGGGTTCAGCATCCTCATCTTTAAAACAAAACAATAAAAATGACTACCTTATGGGCAGTTCAACAAAACAGCACTCAACAGATTACTTGATGCTAAGCACATATTAATTACTCAAATGATTATCATACTTAGCATTGGTTGTGGAGTCTGGCATCTTGAGTGATTTGAATCCAGTTTGCTCCACATCTACTGATCATATAGCCTTGGGCATAACTTCTCTTTGCCTCAGTTTCCACTTCTATCACATTGGATAGAACGTTCTTTTAGGACTGGGGTGAGTATGAAATGAGTGGATGTCTATGTAAAGTATTTGGCAGAGTGCCTGGTATGTAGCAAGCACTCAATAAATGTAAACTACTATTGTTACTATTACTGTTACTGCTAAGATCATTCAAAAGGCAGGATCAATGTTCCCAGAGAAAAGGAAAATGTCCTGTTGTAGGCATTTTGAAGACTCTTCTGAGGACCAAGAAGCAAAGAGCTGACAATTAGATGATACCAAAGGTACAAAACTTCAAAAAATCTTATATTCCTTAAAAAAAACACATTATTTTGAAACAATTTTATATTTGCAGAAGATTTGCAAAGATAGTATAGAGTTGCCCTGTATATCTTTCACCCAGCTTCCCCTAACATTAGCATTTACATAATCATGATACAGTGATCTAAAGAAATTAACACTAGTACAATACCATTAACTACATTACAAACTTTATTCTGATTTCACCAGTTTTCCACTAATGTCCTTTTTTCCATTCCAAGGTCCAATCCAGGATCCACATTGTACTAGATTCTCTGTCTCCTTCGTCTCCTCTAATCTAACTGACATTCCCTCAGTTTATCATTGTCTTTCATGACCTTGACCTTTTGAAAAATAAAGGTCAGATAATTTGTAGATTGTCCCTAGATTTAGGTTTGTCTGGTGTTTGCTCATGATTGACAGGGATGATGAAATTTGGGGAAGAATACCACAGAGGTGGGGTGCTTCCTCAGCTCATCAGATCAGAAGGCACCTGATATCAATATGCTTTGTTACTGGTGATGCAGTAGGTAGGGCCAGCCCTCACCCAAGGGGAGAAGACATAATCTCTGTCTTGTGGAGGGCAATGTATCAAAGAATTCATGAACATATAAATAAAACCAGCACAGTAATTTATACATATTTTGAGGAGAAATCATTTGTGGTGATGCTAAAGTTTCTTCTTAAACTTTTACCCACTAATTTTTAGCATTCATCATTATAGCTTGCCTGCAGCAACTTTTGCTATAATGTTCTAGTGATAATTTTCTATGTCCCTCATTCTGTCTATATTTATTCATTGGAATTTCTCTGAAAGGAAGAAGTGACCTATCTTATTTATTTACACAAGGATGGATTCATCAGTGTGTATTTTATCTTTTGGGCTATAATCCAATACTATATTATTTTTTTGCTCAAATTGTTATAGCTTTGGTCATTGGGAAATTTTTTAAGTTGATGTTCCTTTTCTCATTTTCTTACTTTTTGAAACAACAAGATGCTCTGGTCTCATCTTATACTTTTCCCTGCCCTCAACCTTTTCTTCAAGGAGACCTGATTCCTTCTATTGGAGAATGCTTTTTAGAAACCAAGTTCTGGGTGTTAAATAGGGTGTCACTGCTAAGAGGCCTTCTCAGGGAATATATGTATGTGTACTAACCAATGAACACACATACACACATATATGCGTCCAAATTTATTTTCATATCTAACTATATATATCTAACTGTATATATATTAAAATAAACATGAGTTCATACTGATGTCCCTGAATCTCACCTAGAACCACAGGGTTCATTCTAACCTTCCCACTGATTATTTGTAAACTTCTTTCTGGCAATGAGAAATCTGGCATTTGTTTTCTACAATATAGGTATTTATTTGTTCAATCCTAGTTTCAGAATTGCTAATCCATACTCCTGTGAGAAACAAATTTATCAACTAGAGTAAAGAGTTCATGTACAGTTTGGGTCTTCAGGCTTACCCCATCTAGTTAAACTATTGTTTTCCAAAGTTACATAGGTCAACTCCTTTCTTTCCTCGTCACTTTTAGTAATTATATCATGTATTTATTTATCACAGTCTGTATTCCTTCTTGACTTCCACTGACCTCCTGGTTATTTTATTCAATTCGCATAAGTAAAACTTGTTCTTCGTGATGTCCATTTCTATGAATTTTGACAAATGCATAGAATTATACATCTACCATCGTGATACCTTTCAGAAAATCACCCCCCCCCCCGCAAACTCCCTCCCACTGCTCTTTTGAGTCAACCCCTCCCCCACTCCCCCACCACCAGTCTGCTTTCCATTTCCATAATTTTTCCTTTTCCAGAATGTCATATAGGTAGAATCACACAACATATAGACTATTATTATCTGGCTTCTTTCATTTAAGAAAATGCATTTAAAATTCATTCATGCTGTTCATTCATGAATCAATAGTTGGTTCCTTTTTACTGCTAAGTAGTATTCCATCTTATGGATACACACAGCTTGTTTACCCATCTCCTGTTGAAGGACATCTGGGTTGTCTCCAGTTCTTAGCAACTATGTATCAAGTCTTTATAAGTGTTCACATACATGTTTTTGTGTGATTATAGGTTTTCAGTTCACTTGACTAGACACCTAAAAGTAGGATTTGTAAATCATTTGGCAGGTGCATGTTTAACTTTATAAGAAACTGCCGTGCTTCCCAATGTGGCTGTACCATCCTGCACTCCACTAGAACTAGAGGGCCCGTTGCCCTGCATCCTTATCAGCATTTGAAATTGCTGGTTTTGTTTTGTTTTATCTATTCTAATGTAATGGTATCCCATTGTGATCTTAATGTGCATTTCCTTAAAAACGAACTTCAATGTTTAACGTATTATCATAGGCTTATTTGCCCTCTATGTATGCCCTTTGGTAAAGTGCTAGTTCAGATTTGGCCCATTTTATAAGTGGGTTGTTTGTTTTTATATTTTTGAGTTTTAAGATTTCTTTATATATTCTGGTTGTAAGTGTCTTGTAAGATATGTATTTTGCAAATGTTTTACCCCATTCTCTGGCCTTTCTTTCCATTCTCTGTTACCAAATGCAGTAAGTTCACATGCCTGACACACACTGAGGTCAAACAAACTGAAACATTGGAGTTTGGAGCCGAGAAAGGTGTATTGCAGAGCCGAGCAAGGAGAATGGGTGGCTTGTGCTCAAAAGCCCCAAACACCCCCATAGTTTTCAGGGAGAAGTTTTTAATAGGCAAAATTTGGGGTGAGGGCTGCAAGGTATGTGACTTTCTTCTGATTGGAGGGTGGTAAGGTAACAGGGCTGTGTTCCAGGAATCTTGTGCTCAGCCTGAAGTTACCATCCTCCACCTGGATGGGGACCTTGGTTCTGCAGAACTCAGAGATAGTGTTATGTGTATCCCTTGAGGAGGAACCAGGACCTGCCCCAAGGCTGCACTATTGTCTCTTGGCTGCTCCTCCTCTGTTTCTGCATTCCCTCACTTCTCTGATTAGTAAGAGTTTGAATCTGCTCTTTGGTGTTCAGGAAGGTCTAGGATGCTGAAGCCTTTATCCTGCAAATAAGAAACCAGGGACTCTTTGTACCCGCGAGGACCCCATAGTGTCCTGCTCAGTTTATTATCAGCATCTTTCACAGAGTAGAATTTATAATTTTGATAAAGTTCAATTTATCAAATGCTTTTCTTTTTCAGATTGTGCTTTTGCTTTCATCACTAAAAAACTCTCTGCCAAACCCAAGGTCACACCCATTTTCTTCTAGCAGTTTCATAGTTTTATACCTTACGTTTAAGTCAATGATCCATTTTTGAGTTATTTTCATATAATGTTGGAGCTATGTCAAGCTTCCTTTTACTTTATTTTATTTTTGCGTGCAGACGTCAAGTTATTTCCTCACCATTTGTTGAAAAGACCATCTTCTCTCCATTAAACTGCCTTTGCATATTTGTGCAAAAATGTGTTGACTATATTTATGTGAGTCTATCTCTGAGCTTCCTATTTAGTTTCCTGGTCTGCTGTGTGTCTTTTTGCCAATAGCACAGTGTCTATGTTATATCTGAGTCTGGTTCTGATGACTGACTTCTCTCTTTGGAGTGACTTCACTTGCCTTTGTATGTGTCTCATAATTCTGTTGAAAGTTGTTCATCTAGTGTAATATAGTAAATACTGAGGTAAATATTCTTTGAGCCTGTGTTAGGGGATCCACTGACCAAAACTACCCTCCCTGGCCGGGGACCATAGTAACCACTTGCTTGAGTTTTCTTACAATTGCTTGAGGTCCTGGTAAGGAATGTGGAACTAACAAGCTACCATCAACCAGAAGAATTTGGGAAAGGCCAAAAGGAGGGAGGAGACGCCAGTTCCTATGTCCTTCCAACCTCCCAGAATCCTTTTTGCTGGAATCCATCTTGACTGAGCGATGTGCGTGCCACCAGGAAGGACCCTGAGTCAGAATGATTGGCCAGAGACAACCGGGAAACTAACCCCATCACCATAAAACCCGAGACTGTGGGCCACGTGGCAGAGCAGTTCTGGGTTCCCTTACCCTCCTGCTCTCCGCCTGGGCGCACCTTCCCAATAAAGTCTCTTGCTTTGTCAGCACATGTGTCTCCTCAGACAATTCATTTCCAAGTGTTAGACAAGAGCCCCTTGGGTTCCCCTTCCTGCAACACTTGGAGATGAGCACAGCTTTCCTTCTGTGAGGCCTTTAGTGTCAGATGTTTGTGAGACCTATTCAGGAGTTTTGCTGTTGCTGTGGTTACTCTCATCCCACCTCAGGCTTCATATCTTCTCTTCAGGCTGGGGCTGGCTGCCAGAGGTTATTTTCTCAGTGTCCACTTCCCTCTTGGATCTGGGTCTGCCCTTTGTGATGACCTCAAAGAAAATATGACCCTTGAAGCTCCCCCAGGTTTAGCCTGGTGTTGAAGGGTAGAGGATAGAGGGCATTTTCTGATGCTCTGATTAATCCTCAATTCCAGGCAGTTTCCTCGGTCTGGTGGGAGATGGGGAGAAGAGAAGATTTACAAAGTCCCGTGACCCTCCCCCAGCTGGCTGCTGGGCCCAGGGTGCACACATGCCCCTCCCCCAGAGGTAGAGGGGTTTTTCTCTTCTCTTCCCTCGGTTGCCGTGAGAGACCAGCAGTACATTAAGGTACCACTTTTGGCTGCCGTGCCTCAGAGTAAGGCTTTTGTTCTTTAGGGAGACGGTTCTGGGGCAAGTTTCTGTTGTGACTGCTGCTCCCCTTCCCAGACACTCCCGCAAAGGAAGCTTTGAATGAACACCAGAGAGATGGAAACATTGGGAAGGTTTTCAATATAGGATCTGAGACAAGAGCAAGTGTACCTTTCAGAAACACACAGAGACTGGTTTGGAGGGGGGCAGGATGTGAAAAGGCCAGATACAAAGCTCTTGAAATAGTACAATATAGCAGGGTAAAAGGAAAATCAATTATCTTTAGAGCTGGTATCAAACTTCCTCTTAGGGAGGGAACTGTCTCTGTTCAGGAAAATCCCTTGGCAAGTCATTTAGTTATGAAAAGATAGACCCTCAGAAAAGAAGAGGAGAACAAAAGCTCTGCTGAATTTCTCGATGGAATCAAATGAAGTAAAATTTGAACTTGATTTGCTGAAATTGATGAGAATGGGAAAGAGAGGCAGGAAAGCGGATCAACACAGTGATTACAGAGCACCTTGTAGGGAGCCGAGAAGAGTGATATACCTGGGGGAGAGGATTATCTAAATGACATTTATGTATAAGGATTTCTAAAGTGCTAGTGTAAGGTGATTGGTTTCTGTGATGTAAATGCCCTCTATTGCCCTGAATCTTCAATAAAATCAGCCAATACACAACAAAGGGAGTGTTCTAGGGAATTGTGATTGTGGTGGGGTATGGGGAGTCTCGGTAGAGGCTGTTTCCATTAATTGCCTAACGGCAGTGGTCAAGAAGGAGGGCCAGAGAAGCCCCTAAATTGAACAGATTCAGGGAAAGTAAGAATTCCACACCTGACACAAGCACAACAATTGAAGCTCCCAAAGGCAGGCACTGAACTTTTCACACATCAAAGATTTGGGCATTTGAGACAGGGTGATCTCAGTGAGCCCTTCAGCTCATAGTCAGAAGTGCATTCCCAAGGCCAGGAGTAGGATAACACTCAGGGATGGAGTATACAACTGGTGCATCTGTTGTATATATTATCTAATTTAAAATAATATATATATATATATACACACACACACACACACACACACACACACATATAGTTTAATAAAGGCACAGCAAATTGAGTGTATCAAAATAAGCTGTTTTTGTCTCCAACTTGTACTATCAAGAGAAAGCACCAGTTAAGTCAACGTATTCAAACCACTTGGAATTATTTAAGAATGTCATTGTATATCTGTAAAAGAGAAAATACAGTTGAAGTTACTGTCAGAGAATGTTACTCTGGGAGAAGATAACACATAATTGTGAATTATGTTTAAAGTGGCATCAGTCTACTCCAGAAGGAAAATTGGGCATTTTCATAGGATGAAAGTAGAGATGGGAAATGGGAAAATCCAGGAGGATTGGGATTATGGCCATGCTTGGAACCACTGCTCCCAATATGAGTCTTACAAAGACACTTAAGTCCCACTGCACATAACATATCACTTGCAAAAGGCAAATTGGGCATAAAATGCCAATTATTTTGCACCTGAGACACAAAAGCAAGACATATTACAAACAAGTGTATTTTGGGAGATTCTTTCAAAACAGTTAATCACTAACTTTGGCTCATAGTCTGTTGTATGAACTTCAGTACCAAACAAGAGGCAGTTGGAGTTACTGTCAACAACAGAAGCACTACATAAGAGAGTCAAAATTTTAAAAGAAAACCTCCTGTACATTTATACTGTAGGAATATGTCTTATAAACAAGGGAGAAAATGTCACTAAAAACTCAAGGTATTCTTGGAAATATTCACGTTCACATTGTCTTGGTTTTTTTTGTCTCCAAAATATCTCATGTCCTTTACTGAAACTAACATAGAGAATTATACCCCCCTGAATTCCCTTGAATTCGGTCTGTAATAGGGATACAACACCATTACCAATCCAAGTACATTGGAAAGTGAGCATTTTTTAAATTAATCCTGATAGACTTAATATTCTTTAGTGTCTGTGTTGATTTGGTTCCCTCAGAAGCAGACCCTGACATGAGGATTTGAGTGCAAGAAGAACATTTGGAACACGATCCCAGGAAACTCTGGTAAGGGAATGGGGAAGTGAGACAAAAAGGAGGTAAAAGACAATAAAGTGTGCCTTATCAAGGAGATAATCGCTGTGGACAACAGAGACTCCATGCTCCTGGAGAGCACTGAGAGATAGTGTAGAACACACCTCAGTATTATCCCAATGGAGGGGCCTGAGGTCAGACGTATATCTGCCAACACCTCATGTGTCTGCTGAGGGTTGACTCTAGGGATATTAACTGCAATTTGCCCTGTGACTGGGCCACCCATCCTCCAGGGACCAGAAGAGCCCTTTGGAGAGAGTTGAAAGTGCTTGCCTAAGCAGCTTTGGGAGCTTGTAGAGGTAAATACTGAGAGGATGTACGTAGGGCACCCACGGCATCCTTGATGTCACTTGCGCGTCCCTCACAAATGAATCGCAGAACTGTGGAATGAAAGGGATGTCCAAATCATAAGGAATCAAGTTCTTTCTACAGGTGGTTCTGCTGCTGCCTACCTGGTATAGGCCTCTATGCTTTTGTAGTAAGCACCTTATATTCTTTTTAGGGATGGAGAAAAGGAAGACTTACAAATGTGCTGCTGGTATTCCAGCTGAGCCCATATGAAATTCATGCAGTTGTGTCTTAGGAAATTAGGGAAGGAGAGTGTGGCATGTGTAGTGAATTCTGATACAAAGGGTAGCAGAAATGAGAAGTTGTGGAAACAGAGTCGATATTGTGCAGTCCACTCCCCACCCTGGCCCCAAGGACTCATTCCCTGTTTGGTGGTTATATGAGAAACGGTGCCACAGTGAGAAAGGGAGGCTTCTTGGTTTTTCTGGCAAGAGCACAGTGTGGTCCTGAGGCTGTGAGGACCACTGGGAATCCATCACTTTGACAGGCTGGGTGTGGGCTTGCAGATATGAGAGCTGGGGGGTAGCCCCCTCAGGGCAAGCATCAGTAATTCAGGGGGAGGGGACCAAGTACCAGCCTCTGTGGCCAAAGCAAGGCACCCCTCGCACGTGACTTCACAGGTCACGTACCACCGAGGGGGCAGCGTTTAACATGTGGGAGTGTAATAGGGAAGAACATTTTGTATTCTATTACAAGTTAATCACTAAAGTGATGTTGCCTATAAGCTTAAATTATACATCATGGCCCATCTCTGGGAACCCTGCTTCCTCCTGGGTAATGAGCATTAAGCTAAAATACCTTTGTTAAGCTCACAGGAAACATCCTGACCAGGTCCACCTGTGAATGACTGAAGGGAGGAAGAAATTAACATGTGCCCTCCCAGAGGCTGATGGGAACCAAGAAGTGCTTGGCTTTACTCCCTCTCCTTTTAGTATAAAAGGAGGCTAAATTCTAACTCAGGCAAGATGGTTCTTTGGGGGCAGGACCCCACTATCTCCTCGGTCAGCTGGCTTCCTGAATAAAGTCGTTATGCTTTGCCCCAACAGCTCGTCTCTCAATTGTTGGCCTGTCATGCAGGGAGCAGTACGAGCTTAGACTCGGTAAAGGGAGAAATGTTCATGGACACCAGAGATACTGTCAACCACTCTTGGAAATAAATAGAGAAGCCTCGGAGACGGGATTGGGGTTACACTGGAGCTGGGTAGAGAAATGGGTTGAGGAACGACAAGGCTCAGATATTGGTTGTGGACTGTGGTGGGACTCCATGGTGGATCAGAGTTGGAGTGAAGTTCATGGATGAGAGAATCAGGACACGCGTGAGAAACCCAGTGGGGCTCTGGAATGGATATGGAGCAAGGATTCATTCCTTCAACAGATGTTGCTTGAGCTTTTAACACTTGTCAGACATTGTTCCACACGCTGGGGATACATCACAAAAGAGGAAGTTCCTGTTCTTATGGAGCTTACAGTTTAATGAAGCAGTAGTACTACATGTGCATGCTACTAGACAACTTTTTCTACTGTTTTAAGACATCTTTTAATGGTTAAACAATAATTATCTTTTAAAGTTATTCTCTTAGGATCAGATGTGGATTTTGCATACTGGAATGTTCAAGGATGAAAATTTTTGTGTTGAAATTTAAGATGCACAATGTCTCCATTAGTCTAAGCTGTTCTTAGTAATTCCATTCCTTGGCATGTGATACAACCCTGGCCAATGTAACTTAAAGGGGAGTTTGCTAAGGAGCTTCTGGAAAATGTTTTCCTTCTTGACAAAAAGACACTTAAGGAGAAATGTCCTCTTTTCTATCTCTCTACGTGGTTGTGTGAGAACATGGCATCTAGGACCACAGAAACCATCTTGTTTCTATGAGGAAACAAACTGAGGGGAAATGCCAATAAACTGAGGATAGAGAATGGACAGATAGAAAGAACCTGGGTCATTAGGATCATCTTTTGGCCACTGATTAATATATCCTGGAATTGCACCCGTTTCTGAACATATAAATTCTTCTCACGGTTTAATTCATTTTTAATGGCATATTCTGTTACTTACAGCCAGAAGCACACTAAGTGATGGACTTAGTGAGTTTACCAAAGAGTTGGTCATCTTTTAAGCAGCAGTACCAAATGTTCAAGACTGCCTGGGTTTATATCACTGAAAACAGAAATGTGTTTCTTCACCTAAAGTAAATCTGTTTATATCAAAGTATTCCACAGACTGATTTTACTTGCTTTATTCTCATTCCTCTTGAAAGAGAAGGCTTGTAGTTTTCTCCATTGAGTTAAAAAAGTATAGATTGGATATACTAAATGTGCCAATTGATATATTTTTAATAATGCAGAAAAATAATAGTACTCAAGCCTAACTATTATAATAAACAGCTATCCAAATTCCTCATGAGGAATTTGTCATTTTTAGTAATTTGTTTAGTACTCAGGACACACCATCCTTTATCATACACTTTTAAGGTGCAGAGAATACCCTTTACATGTGTCTGCCACACCTCTCCTTCAACATGGTTGCCCCACTAGCCACTTACGCCATGGAAAAAAATATATATATATCTGCCAGAGTCACTAAATGTAGGAAGAATCCCAAGGCAGTAAGAAAACTTCCAATTATACCCTGATGTAACTTCTTTTACAGTGTCTTTATATTCCCATAAATCAAAACAGGTGAATGCTTATCACTCTCTTTGAAAAGTTATATTTTTAAAAAAAGGAAAGAATCAGTTTCTCTCACTGTGAGATTTTTACCGTTATCTTGTGAAGACCTTTCAAGACTTTTTCAGTATAAACTATGTCAGGAGAAATCTCAAAATATACGATCTGAATTGCAGATGACAAATGGCCTGGGTTTCCCATCATTCCAATGTTGTCAATTTGGTCTTCCTCTTCATTGACTCAGGACAGACAGTGGGACTCCAGACTCAGGTCTGCATTAAGTATCACATCCAGTAAATGAATTTATTTCCTTTACTAATATCATTGCATCAGGGAAACGTGGGGGAACACTGGCTTGGAAGAACATTCCTGGTAGCTGCAAACAGTTCCATTTCCTTCCTGTAGTCCCAATAAAGATGAAAAAAGAAGGAAAGAAACAATGAAGACAGAAGGAATACAACTTCATCTGTTTTAGAGTTCCCCTCCACAGTTTCACACCAACCCACTGCATGATAAAAATTGAACACTTAAAAGAGTGGGACGGTGTGGAGCCAGCAAGCCCTCCACCTCCACCTGCATACCTTTCTCAGAACCACAGAGTTCACAGGTGTCACCCAGCGAGGTGTCTCTGGTACTGGGTGCCAGCCCCCAATCCAATTTATTCCCTTCCCTGAAGCTTCCTTCCTCAGATGTGACAATCACACCTCCTAACCTTCCTCCTCCAAGAGCTTCCCTGATTCGTTTTCCCCTGCTTAAATCATCTGAAACCTGCCACGGCGTCGTAGTACCTCGCAGAAGAACAGATGCAGTCGGGTGCACCTGGGGACAGCTGCGGTCTGGACTCCGGGCCCCCATCAATTATCACCCCCCTTACACTCGCCCTCCCCTCCGTCACGTTGCCACCTGTGCTTCGTGTATTCCTCAGATTCCTTGGGGAAAAAAATGCAGCGAGTGGCATTCAGGAGGCTCTCTGATTCCCGCATAGTGTAGAGTCCATCCCTCTCTTTCAACGTGCTAACTGTAAATGCAGATACAAAGAAATGCCTCCAGAAAGCACAGGCTTCAAGCTCAACCCAGACAAAGGTGTAGCAGCTGCCAGGACTCAAACACTCTCGGATTTCAGTCTGAGGCACGCCTTGGATATGACTGCAGGCTCATAATCCCCTTGTCTTGGAGGGCAGAATTGGCCCAAGCAGGAGGCCATGACAGTGTCTGAGAGCCGCCCAGCCATGTGAAGTTTTTCAATATATTACAATTATTAAAACACCTGTGCTAAATAACCTGCTCCAGGATGAAGTGTTCTGAATCTCTGAAATTACTCATTTCTTAACTAGGCGGGCTTATTGATTGTACCTCTTGGTCGGCAGGAGAAAAAGGAGGCAAAGCCAGGTACAGAACGTCTTGAAGTTTCTTTTCACCTGCATTGCAAGGCATGATACACCTGCTTTGGAAGTCTTCTTCTCCTGCAATGCTAGTGAAAACCAATCCAGGTTTAAACGGTCCTAAAACGGCAACCATAGGCAGCCTGAAGAAGCCAGCCCAGAGATGAGAAGGTGCTGTTTATTTGGACTGAGATAGGAGTGGAAGAACTTCTTACTGACATCAGATGATTTGGAGAAAGATGATTTAGGGAGGAACCATGCAGCAATGACAGAAATGCAGTTTTAAGTGAATAAATTCCCTGCTGCTTCTCAAGATGTACTAAGTGCCCGTGTCATATGCTTAGTTTATTTTAAAGCCGCTGGTCACTTAAATCGAAAATCACACAGGTGGATGAAAAGTTCTCACAGGATTAGGAAATGTCTTTAAAAGATCCATGGCCACATGGGCTCTGTGACCATTGACAAGGCTAGGACTTCAGTCTCTCTGCCCACGAGCCCGCAGCCTCCTGCCGTCCAAGTAGACTTCAGGCTCTAACAGTGTTTTTGCTTCCTTCAAATGAAATCTCTTCTTTGGTCAGGGTTTCTTTCCTAAGCAGTAGGGCTCAATTCAGGTATGGGCAAGTGATACAGGAACTGATGGAAGGAAGCCATGCACAGGTTCTAAGGAAATTCAATTCTTGTCTAATCTCTAAAATTTCTTGAAGCATGAAAGGGCTCTGGGTCTGCCTCATCCCAGGGTTCTTTCTGTAGGGACTATGGTATGGTTCTGAGACCAGCTATAGTTACACCCACACTTGAACTTCTTAAGCATCCCTGGACTTAGAATCAAACCAGACCAAGCCAGATGGAACCCATGAATGCACCCCTTGACTCATTGCTATACCAACACAACCTAGAAACATACAAGTGAATGCCATTAATGCTCTGAAAATCTTCTCTCGAGAAATTTCTAATATTTCATCAGTGTTTGTGTTCCAAGAGCTATGCTAAGGCATTTTATATAAAATCATTTATTCCTCATGGCAAGCTGGTGCAGAAGCCACTCTTGGTTTTCCCATTTTATAAATGAAGAAGCTGAAATACAGGGTATATAGGTAACTTTCCCAAGGCCACAGACCTGGTAAATACTAGAACCAGAAATGGTCCCACACATTCTAACTCCAAAGCCTTTACTCTTTTAACTACTACATGATTCACCCAAAAGAAAAAGTCACCTGTTCAACCTCATGAATAATATTAGCAATGTAAAGGAGAATAACAGTGAGAGAATCTCTTCTTTCTCGGACTAGAAAATAATTGCAATAATACTATCTGAGCAGGGTTGAAGGCTGGGGTTGGGACCTCACTGGTGCCGGGGCTCCATATAGGTATGAATTTCCTGGAAGGCAATTTGGCAATAATACAAAATGCTTGGGGATTTCACCTACTGCTCCAAATCAGCAAATTTATTCCCAAGGATTTATCTTAAGGCCACAATCCAGACAAGTGGGATAGGTGAATACACAATGATTTCATCATAGCATTGTTTGCAATGGAATGAGAAAAAAACACGATGTTCAGTAACAGGGAACTGGCTAAACAAACTGTGGTGTAGCCATATATTGGAACACTTGCAGTTACCCAAAATTGTGATTTAAATGTCTATTAAATGATGTGGAAATATGTTGAAGGTATACTTGTTAAATAGATACAAAGCCATAGGCATAATATAATCTCATTTTTTTTGGAAGATTTACACACACACTGGGAGCTTTAATGAAAAGCATTTCTTATTCCCATTATTTTAACTCTGATTATCTTTGTCGTGTGAAATTGTGCACAAGTGTTTTTATTTTTCATTTTCTCTGGATTAATAATGTGATTTGTGTAATCAAAGCTTTTTAAAAAAGCTATTAGTCGTGATAATAAGATTAAATTGATCATATAGATCAGCAAATCTCAACTGCATTGTATAGGCAGATAAAGATATGAGATCAGTTATGAAATGTCAACATTGTCTTATTACAAGTAATACTGAAATAAAATTAGCAAAAGCTTTGTGAATTCAAAGTTATCGCTTCAATAATGACCCTTTTACACACTTGGGTTCCAACATTGCTCTCGTGAGTAGACGTAGAAGGAAGCGGGTAAAATTCCCACTACCGTGGGCCGGCATGCCATCCACAGCTGATGTGATCCAATGGACAGCCATCTCCACCCCACAAACTGACACGTCTGGCCTTGGCAAGGGTGGTGGGGTCTGGCTGATGTCTACATGTGAATGACCATTCGTCCTGTGGCCTCTGCAGAAAATAAAAGTTGAGAGTAAAAGCCACACACTACTCAGATTATTTCTGAGTTATAATGTTGGAAATCCAACACTGTCCAAAATATTTCATACTTAAAATCAAACCACTCCAGTTCTTAACATTTCACACCGTACCCACAAATCAGAGGATTCTGACCCTAACTCCTTCCCTCTTTTTGCCTCTTTCTTCATCCATTGTTACAAGGCTTTCCCGAGATCAGAGCACAATGCTCCTGGGCCCAAGGATGCAGGTCCAAACTTTTGGGGTGTCAACCAACCTGGCTCTGTTCCACGTGCTCAGGCTCCAACTCCTGCAACGCTTCTCAAAAAAATGTAGAGTTTGGCCAGAGGAGGCCAAAAGAAATTACTCAGCTGAATTTTTTGCCAGCGTGGCAAAGATCAAAGCACATGCTCGATAAAAGGTAGGTTGCTGACACTTTTCTGGATGCAAAAGCAAGCGTTGCGTGGCTTTAAACCATCCTGCAATCCACACACTTTTGCTGTTTGTTTATTGCTTCATCCAACAAATGCGTTAACTGATAGTCGAAGGCGCACTCTTTGACAAGATCGAATATGCTGACAATATGAGAGTCCAAGTGAGTAATTGTTTCCACCACTTGCAATAGGATTAAGCATTTATCAGATAAGGAAAATACTACCATTCAATTGGGAGCAGGGGTGACAGTTCAAATATAAAATATTTGGAATATGTTTCCCTATCTGATAAACATCTCAATCAATTTCCTTGCTACTATATCAATTTTATCTCTATAGAAAACACAGGATTCTGTTTTTAAACACCATACAGATATATTTACACTTGTTTGGGCAGAAAGAACTATACATGTATATGTGTACTGTGTGTGTATTTGATTGTATGTAAGATTACATAACACAATGTGCTTTAATTCACCAAAGTTAAGCCTGAAGTGATTTTGCATAGCAAACCATAAAGGGGAGCACTAAAGGAAGTAGGTAGAAAAACTCTCCAAAAATAGCATAAGGAAAGCTAAGGAGGAAAAAAGCTTTAGGAGGAAAGAGTGGTCATCAGTTTCAGCAGGGGTGTCACAGACATGAGGAAACGCAAAGACAAGGACATTTTCACAGACTGAGGATGTTAGGTGACCACTAGGGACTTTTGTTACCTGCAGGAGTGCGATGGGGACAGAATCAAATTGCAGTTGGTTTAAGAATGAACTGGTGAGAGTTTGGGATTACAAGATGCAAACTATTATATACAGGATGGATAAACAACAAGGTCCTACTGTATAGCACAGGGAACTATAGTCAATATCCTGTGATAAACCATAATGGAAAAGAATATGAAAAAGAATGTATATATACATATAGCTGAATCACTTTGCTGTACAGCAGAAATTAACACAGCATTGTAAATCAACCATACTTCAATTTTAAAAAGTTAAAAAAAAAAGAAAGAAAGAAAAGACATCATAAACCACCCTCAATTCGATATTGTCTTCAGACAGGTATTTGTTTATCCTGCCCCCAAGAGATGATTATTTATTTTCTCCTTGCAGATCCCTAGGGACAGAGACGTGACATTCTGCCTTGTTTGTTTGCTACCACATTTCATCCAGATGTTGCTTCTCCTGAACAGAGATCTGTACATTTGTGGCAAAAATTTGTGCATTTGTGGCACCAACCTCGATGCTGGAGTCTTTGTTCCAATGTGGACTATATTTGAATAAACACGTCTGGGTCACTAAGTTCCTCACAACAAATGTTTTAACATCTTCCTATTTCTTTCTCCCATTTGTTCAATTCATTTCAAAAATAATAATCATTGTTCTTTGCCCTTTTGTCCAGTTTGTTACACTGTCTTGTATTTTTTTTAAAATTAGAGAAATTTAGTGCAACATGTTATGCCTCTGATTCTAAATGTCGACAGTAAAGCTCTCCAAACTCATGATTCTGTGACAAATGTAGCTCCGTCTCATTGCCGAGTCACAGAGGCACAAGCATTAACATTTTATGCTATATGACAAAATACTGCAACTTTGGAAAGGGCCGGAATTAATGTTACTATGACAACTCCAAATTTCTGACTTTTAGGCATGTAAAATTTCAAAGATACAGTTGCATTACAACAAAAGGTAGTTTCTAAAATTTCGCCTGAGTACTAAGATATTTATTACAAGTCTTCACTGAGACCCATAGGAAGTGTCTCACCCACATCCCCCAACCCCACGCCGGCTTACAATACACATCAGTGAAATAGATGGGAGTGTATATGTGGTTGCAAAATATTATGAAATCAATTAAAATCTTATTTCTTTTCGTAGCGGCTATACTTATAAACACATACATACAGTATGCAGCCCCGGATAAAAATACAAATAAAACATAAAGAGAAAACATATAAAACCTCATAAATATACAGTATCCTGCCTTATCAATATTCATTTATGCATATCTCTGCACTCACGCATTAATAAAAGGACATATATTGGATTTGAATGTGTGAGGGATGGGTAGGGAAGCTGTAATCAAGATATTCAAGCTCTCCTCTTCATGGAGAAGGATTACATTATCTCTCTCAGCCTATTATGTTTTCTGAAATTTCCAAATGTATGTTTTGGCCTCTTCAACTTTAGTCTTTTGCATTTAAGTAATGAGAAAGTTAAGTACAATAAATGGATCACTCAAGGGCATTACAAAGAATGTTTTGATCTATTTAAAGCCTTTAGCTTCAGAGCAAAGGCCTGGTTTACTGTGACCTTAGTGAATTCAAACGGTTTTGTTTCTCTAACAAGTGAAGCATATATTTCAATAGAATTAATGTATGACTAGCTTCTCAAAAAGACTCCATTTCAGGGGGTGGGGAGTGGAGGGAGCTTATTTCTAAACCCCCTCAGACATTTTTAAGGAAGCATCTCACACACTACCATACATAAAATAGATAACCAACAAGGACCTACTGTATAGCACAGGGAACTATACTCAGTATCTTGTAATAACCTATAATGGAAAAGAATCTGAAAAAGAATAGATAGATATGTATATGTATGTGTAACTGAATCACTTTGCTGTACACTTGGAACTAACACAACATTGTACATTAACTATATTTCAATAAAAAAAAGAAAGCATCTCAATTGATGAAAACTTGAGAAGTATATGGACCTGCAACTCTATTTGATTTCTGTTAGGAATTAGTGGTGCAAATATAGTTTTCTTCAAAAATTCAAAGCGCTGAGACTCTTTGGGAGAGATCTGTGCTTTTTCTCAACTGAGACTTTCCTGTTTCCCCATGGGTTACAGGGTAGAGGGCCCTGTTCTCTTCTTATTCAGTAACTATTAATGCTGAGGCCAAACCCAGCTCTGAGAGGAGATTATTTACTGTTTTCTGGGCCTTCACGTCCCTTAGGTGTCTTTCTTTTCTATGGCTTTTTGTATTCCTTTGGCAACGATGAATAATGCCTCAACATCCTTACTAAAGACCAGTTGTTTTATGGAAACAGGATGGATAATTAGCAAATTAATTCATTAGAGTTACCCTCCTATTATTGAACCAATCATCTGTGTAAGCAAGATGTCCTTAGTTTATAAAAGATATTTGTGCCTGTGAGTGAATAATTGTGAACCTGTTTTTCTAGAAAGAGTTTAAAAAGACATTTCACACAGAGTTCCTTTGTGTTCTTACTGAAAACAACTGGAAGAATGTAACAGGGGCCCCCGAGGCAGCTTAGGGTACCGGGATCCAAGAGGTCTAACGCAAGAATTATAATAAGCAAGTCTCCGAAATGGAGCCTTGATTTAATAATAGCTCACATTTATTGAGTTCTTATTGAAAGTGAGGTGCTATTGGAAGTACTTTCCAGTTCCACGCTTTAATCCTCAAAAAGACCCCATAAGGATAAGGCAATGATACAACAGACTAAATGACTTGTTCAAGTTCATACAACCAGAAAGCAGAGGAACCAAGATTTGAATCCAGGCAGTCTGGCTCCAGACCACACTCAGCTGTTTTTCTTGACTTAATTTTATCAGACCGCTTAAAGAGATTCAGTGTTTTGGGCATAGAGTTTTGGGCCCTCTTGAGGCACCTCTATTACCATCTGCATCTGAGGATGTGATAGGTCTTCCTATGAGTGGAAGCTTCACACCAGTTCCTCTCTGTTCAGACAGTTTTGCCTCTTTCATATCTGAAATCCAAATATGTCATTGCCCTTAAGTCAGGGAGAGAAGGAAAGACCAAACTTATACCTTAATTGTTACGTTTTCTCTTTATTATTATATAGGCTTTTTTCTTATTATTAAAGTAATAATCTCTTATCACAGAAAATGTTTTAAACACCAAAACTATCATTTTTAAGAGTTATGCCCTACTCATGATCACTCCTGGTCATAATGCCATAGTAATTAGCCCTTTAACATATTTTCCATGCATATTTTCCATATTTTAGATCACAGTGTATATAGTAATTACTCATAATATTTAATGCCAGTGCACTAATATGTCAAGTTTCATATGCATCTTGTTTATTTACTTTATATCATAAGCCTCATGCCGCTTATTTATTATCAGGTCAATGGCTTTATGATATTTCATCATGTGTAATATCTAATGTGTTTACAATTAAACATTTGTGTTTTCCATTTTTTTTAACCATTATAGCTAATACTGAAATGAACATCTTTGTGTGTTTCAGATTATTTCTAACATGGATAAGGTAGACTTCTAGACATGGGATCAGTATGGCAATGACGTGACCCTTTATAAGGCTCTGTCTGGTAGTTATTGCCAAATTGCTTTCTAGAATCTACTGTGCAATTCTCACTAGAAGCCTGAAACATTTAGTGAAGCAACTGTTGTTTGGAGAGGTTAGGTCAAGAGACATGCCAACCCCGTGACCAAATTAAACCATCAGAAAGCTCCATGTTTGAAACTCATGAATGCCAGCTCCTCAGAATGGCCCTTCCCAAAGTCATATGTCAAGAGGATGGCCTCGGCTTTCATTGAGGACCATCAAGGCCACATCTGTATGGGCAAAACCACTGCTGAAAACTTCGTCCCCAGTGTTGGGATGATTCCTTACATAAGAGGAAGCAAACTTTGTCCTGTCTGATTCACTGGTACACAACTGTCTGTTTCTTTTAGAAAAAAAATATATAGTTCCATTTTTGCCTGGACAGTCAGGATACCTAAAACTTAAGTGAATATCCTATAGTAGCTACAAACTTTTCATGAGCAAAATTTTCTGCCCACCGTCTTGCCCCAATCTCGTGTCCCAATCACATATCTTATTACTGCTGTAAGCAAACTCTCTGCCCTGGAAAATTTAAGTCCCACTTTTTGACGACTCTTCCGTTGTCTTCAACATCCGCATTACACGCCCAGTGCCCTTATCCAAACACCTTGTCTGAATCGTATGTGTTACTCTGTTTTCTTTAATTGCCTTTTATGTCCAACTTGGTGCCTGGGTCATAGGCCCCCAAAGAGTTCCTCTCATGTCCTCATCCTGGAGGGATTCTTAGAGAAGAGAGTCTCACATCTTAGGTTTATGTAGTGATCTCTATGGGATCTATTGTGTATTTCCCAGGGAAATAGAGTGAGGTGAGAAGAATCCATTTTTACCCCTGATAACTTTTAAGGACTTGAAATCCTTTTAAATCATAATAACTCTAATAAAGGCAGAGTCACTTAAGGTAGGAAGTCATTCTCCTGCACAATAGAAACATAAACTGCTAAACAGATCTCGTTCTTATTGTTAGGACTACAGCTTAGTACAAGAACTCAGCTGGAATCTCCTGAGTGGTTAGGAAAACACAAAAGTTGACTCAGTACTCATTATACATATGGAACCTCTCCCCAAGAAAAGAGGACATTTCTGAAAACCCCCTTTCAGGTTGGTTAGGGTTTAGAAATTTTTTTCTGTACCCCTGCACCAGGGAACCTTTCTCAGTGGCACTCCTTCAAAGAGAATAAGTATGTTTTGTAGAAACCTCTTTAGAGAGTGCTTGTGTTGTCTGGAAAGCCACTCTTTTTCAATATGGGAGCTGAACAAACTAGCTCATGTCCTTTTGTAGCCCCTGATTATTCCCGCTCAAGTTTCCAGAATTACTTGAGAAGTATTCAGTTGGTGAACCTCTCCCTTTGTAAAGTCAGAATTTGACTTGCATGCCTCAGTCACGGGTAGAGTCATAAAATGTGACTGAACAAGGCACTTGAGGAAAGAAATTCAGGGTCAGTGTTCACGTTAGCCTGGCAAAGGAATCAATTCACTGAGGAAAGCCACCAGGTAATGAATGGGTTGGAGGCAATTGAATTTTCTGTCTGGAGAAGTCTTCAACTCTCAGGAGGGTGAGGGAAGGAAAAAAACACTTGTTGATCCAAGAGGCTCTTTAAGTCTCCCATGGCTCGAGTGTGGAAATGTCCCAAACTAGCCATTGCCATAAGATGAGGCAGCTTCAAAACAGGCAGTGACAGCTTCCCCTAATTCCATCTGAAACTTGCAGAGAGAAATTGCAGAAACCATCTTCCAGCTCCTGGAGACCGGGAAGTAGTTAATGGAGCCATATATTCATCATATTGATTGGTCCATTGATTTTTTTCCCCCCTGTTTTAAGCACCCTTTTCTTGGTCCTGTGCCAGAGATGCTTTAAAGAACTTAAACAAGACTTACACCAAATCTTGCCAATGGCCCCCAGGGAACCGACAAAGTAACCTTCTCTGTTGTCACCAGTGCAGCTGCACAGGTGAATCCCCTCCAGAAGAAACTGCAGAATTTTGGATCCAAAAAGCTACTCAACCTATCAAGCTAAGAACCCCAACTGGGAAGGGAGGTAAGGAAAACCTAAGTGAGGAGCCTGGGCAGTTGGGCTAAGGGGTTATGAAGAAAGAGATTTGCTCAGGTTGCCCTGCTAATAAAAGATGAAGGATTCTTATCTCAGCATCAGGGGTATGGATGGAGCACATTCACTCTCACAGGACCAATCCCAGAAGTTCCGGCACCACCAATTCCTTAATCCATTTTGAGAATCATCTGGAACATTGTTTAAAATGCAGATCCCTGGATCTACCCTCATTGAGTCTGATTCAGTAGGGAAAGGGCCTCGAACCTACATTGTAACAAGCAGATTCCTAAGTGAAAGGGGTCTTGGGATTCAACTTCTCCAACTCTGCGAACAAGTTAACAGAAAAGCTTTATCTGGCGACTGCTGTAGATTAATTGATGAGGTATAAAATGGATGTTATTAAATATTTGGAAGGTTGATAATTATCCCTTAATTGTTGGCCTTGCATCCTCCTACACAAAGTACTCTAGAGAGCCTCTTGCCAACCCTTGAGTAACAGAAATACACAAAGATTGGTATTAATTGGTATTAATTAGAAACTTTTGATTGCAAGTAGCAGAAACTGACTTACTGATTTAAGTCAACTCAAGCAAACCAATGAGGCTACAATGGTGTCCCATGGAGTTTGATGACCTGAGATGTAGAACCAGAAATTCACAACACTCTGCCTCTCTCACTTATGCTAATCTTCTCTCTCTCTTTCTCTCTGTCTTCAAATATTCCTTCCCTCCTCTGTTTACAAGACAGGACACGGGTGCCCCCAAGCAACCCAGTTAACACATGAGAGCTCTACACACTGAGACTAAATTCCAATTCTAACTTGGGTTGGTTACTACCTATGGTACAATCGATATGGATCCAAGGTCATCTAAAGGTCAGGGGCCCACAGGAAGAGTGGAGAGTAATCTTGAATAGAGAGTGATATTGAATTTAAAGTTTCAATCATACTCTTTCTGGGCTTTCCATTTAACTCAAATCCTCACACCCCTAATAGAGATTATCTTCCAATTAATCATGCAGAATGTAACTGTTATAACAAAAAAACAGTGGTCCATAGATGGTTCTTTCTTAGAAGGAAGATAAAATATATGGACATGATTTAGTCTCAGCACCGGGTCAGCTCAAGGCATAATTGTCAAATGGATGATAAATAACTGATTCCCTTTATCTTCTCTTTCCAAGTCTTTATACTCCACCTGTGTCTACTTGCTCACCCCACCCTCTTCAGTAGACTAATATTATTTAATCATTTGCACCCAGTGTGCATGGATTAAGTCGATCTGTTCCTTACTCCAGGGGAAAAGATAACCACAATAAGCTTAAAAACATCCATTTGAATGACAGAACATTAATTTCATTTACCCTGAAGGGATCTCTTTCCTAGAGCACTGGGTGTGTGAAGTTAGTCCTTGTGCTAGGATTTTGGTGCCTCTCACATTTGAGCAATAAAGCAAATCAAAACCTACAGAGTATGATCGGGAGTCCTGATGTCAAAAGCAGATGTATTCTCAGATATATCTTTTGGCACTTCATGACCTATTTGCCTGTATCAGGAGAATTTTCTGTTTTTAAATATTAAAATGGGGTGAAAGAGTTCATTTCAGCCTCAGCGACAGGCAAACCCCATGGTACCCTCCTGCAGCTTGAACAGAATTTTCTTTCTGAAAAAATTCATTCTCCAAAGGTTGAAGATGGAGGTGTGTGCGTGCGTGGGTTGGGGGTGGGGGGAGTTTGATCACAACTTAGCAAACCTTGACATTCTTTACAAGCTCCATCATCTACTGCTTGAGGGCATTTTCACCCACCCAGGTGTTCTCTACTGGCAGCTAGTTGGTGTGTGTGTGTGTGTGTGTGTGTGTGTGTGTGTGTGTGTGTGTGTTGGTTTTAATCAAGCCACAAACTTCTTTGCTTGAAATTTTATAAGTTCTTTCTGGATTTAATTTGTGCATTTGAAGAAAGAATTACCAATGAGCATCTGGTCTCTTGAAGGTGGACACTCACCAAGCCACCCATCAGACATCAGAGCCAGCTTCAAATGTGTCTCCCTTTGAGTCCAACGAGCACAACCTTATGCTTTTGGCCAAGGTGTGACTTTTCTTTAAGACGGGATGAGCTAGCTCGTGCCAGTGAAATCCAATAGGACAGCAAGCAGCAATTTGTTCCCACTGCTCTTTGGGAATTCACATTTTGTGGGGGGTGGGGTGGGGAGTCTGTCTACAGTGAGCCACCTGGTGGTTGTGTAGAGAACAACAGCCAGAGGCACAGGTCCTGGGTGACACAACAAACATTTGCAGGGGGGCACTCTTGGGGAGGGTGTGGTAGTGAATCTGTGAGACCCCTGAAGTGAAGGAAGCAATTGGACCGCAGAGCTTGCTTCTGCTACTCAGTACGTCTTCTGTAACAACTTGTCAGGGTCATGGTATTATTGTAGTGATGCAGAGAGGAAATTTGGAGAGCTGGAAAAATGAGTCACTCTTCACCCCACCGACTGCTGGCCACATAACCCAGAACAAGTTACTCAGCCTTTTGAGCCTCTGAAAAATGAGAATGATAACGGTACGTACATCACACAGTTGTGAGAATTAAATAAGATAATTCATGAGGCACAGAACGTCTAGTACAAAGAATGGGCTTGTTAACGTGGTTAACAAGCAAACACAACGCTGTCAGACTTCGTTGGGAAACTCTCACTGTTTCTCCTTTGAAATGAGAGCCGTGCTTCTCTTGCGTGGTCAAAGATCTGCTGACAGAGTTGCCTTTAGAGAAAAGAGGAAGAATCTTTTAAGAAGTGCTGTTAAATGGTCAAATTCAATTAGTCAAGTAGAAGCGACCTTTAGCTTCTCTCCATTTATGAGGAAGAGGTCCACTGTGTATCGTGGTGGACTCTGAAGATTCCCTTTCTTCTTTGTCTTCATTGTGCCATATTTGACCGAACTAGACGTCGCAAAGCCTTAGGAGATATTAGTCAGAGAAAACAGACTTATTGACCAGTTTCAGCAGCTTAATTTGATGTCTATTCAGATGAAAGTTGAGAGTTGTTGGTGATGGTCACATGACCATTGCATTTATCTCATTTAATCCTCACAACAAACATATAAGGTTGGTACCATCATCATACATGGAGAGTGATTCCATCTAAATCCCAGCTCACCCAAACCAGTAAGGGAAAACTTCCTTTCCCATTTCCTGTCTGTCTTCTTCCTCTCTATTTTTATTTGAACATCAAGTGACTCATTCTTAAGTACTGATCTTCTGGATACATCTGAGAGCATTGCCCATACCACAGACCATTTGCTTCTGCCAAAATACAATGAAGAAACTGTTGAGGGGGAAAAAAATTATAGAAAAATGCTATCCAAACCCAATAACTTCAATTTTGAGTGATTTTATTTTTCTAGCCAATATCTCAATAAGAAAAACCTAAATAAAATAGAATTATGTAGAGGATGAAATCTCACATTATTAGTGGAAGACACCAGATACTCGGCCATATTCTTCTCTCTCCATTTCTCAGGCTGACTCACTGGAAGAAGGTCTTAGAAAGGTGGATTCAATGCACAGAAAGGGCCACAATCCCAGGCAATGGGGTACGAGCTACTATTTCTCTTATTCATTTGGAATATAACTGAGATGGCATGGAAATTAGAGTCAAGGAATCCAAAGAATATCCAACTGTAGGAGATATCAATATTTTGAGTTTAATAACAGAAGGTATGAGTTTGACCTTCTTCCATCATATTATGTAGGTTAAATTAATAGGAGTTGGGAGAATGCCAATGGTTTTCCATCTCTACTAAGGCGTTCGATGTATTTTCTTGATTGTATTGTACTTTGAGAGGTGCGACATGAGCAGGAATTATGTTTAATATCATAGGAGCTTTTCACTGTGCAATACTTCACAGTTTGAAAATTTCTTTTAAGTTGGTTTTTCAGTTTGATCTTCACAACAATAAAATGAATTCCACAGATTATTATTAGAATTCAAATTTGACAAATGAAGTTCCAAGAGATTAAGTGACTTGTTCAAGTACATTCTGCTAGTAAATATTCACGCCAAGATAAAAAGATGGTGTTGCTGGGAGCTTAAATGGGATGCCAAGGAAACTTGGGAACTTCCTCCCCTGCAAATCTTTTAGAAACACAGTGTTTTCTGAATAAAGCATTTTGATAAGCAGTACTGAAGGAAGGTTAGGAAAGAGACCAGGAGACCTCGCCTAAGTATCCTGCTAGCCCTGTAATCGGGACAGTTTCTTGCTCTCTAAATGGAAGGGCAGAGATGATAATAATTAAGCTTTAGTCTTCTGTACTTCCTTTCATCTGAGCATTTCAGCCAGACAGGAAGGAACCACCCCCTCTACACGGTATGGTTCTCTTTTCAAGCAGGTCCATGTCCATTAACTCTCTAGACTTTGATTTGGGGTGAAAGACAAACGTCTTAAGGAAACCCCAGGAATTTGCACCCCCAAAACGTGTGGTCAGGGCTGCTTTTTATAGAGCTGGATGTCATCGTTATAGAAAACTTTCTGAACAAACCAAGTTGCTGCTCTTCTGCGTAAAAATGAAGTTATGGCACCATCAAAGTCCCTAGTCAGCAGCATCTGCAAGTTTAGTGGGAGAGTCTGAAGGCAGAGCATGAACAGAAATGTGAACACTCCCTCACTCTGTCCCCGCCTCCTCCCAGCCTCCCACCTGCAATAGACTGTATTCATATCTCCCAGAGGAAATATGCTGTTACTGATAATATGATCACTGAAACACTGGGAGTGGTTAGATACCGAGCTCTGGCAGTGGGTTAATAAAAGGCCTAATGAAGAACAAAAAATCCTGCCAGTCACTGTAAAAAAATATTGCCCTCAGGAAATTATAAATCAGATACAATAGTGTGAAGTTAAAAATATACATATATACATTGCATTGGCTCGCTGATAAATGCAGGAGTGGGCAGACTGGTGACGAAGAAAATATGTCACTGGATGCCCTTGAAGTTCCAGTCCACCTCATATGGCGCAGTTAAACGCCTCTGCAGTGCAAAGCCAAAACCACATTTACTCAGCCTTGTCAGATCACGCTGCACCACACAGCAGAAACAGGATGCCTGGTCCACAAATTAGTTCTAATTCCCAGAGCCTGACTCGCCTCTTCTCCTTTTCTTTTTCTCACTTTTTTACTTGTCTGTTTGCCTAATTCCGCCTCATTCATCTCAATGGACTCTTAAATGCTGCCTCTGGATACAGACCTGTGGTAGGTTTTCCTTAATAGATCCACTCTGAACTTGTCTGGAAAGAACCCAGTGGAAATTAATTTTATGGGCAACCTCAACCCAATGCCATCTGACGGACAGAGGAAGTATGAGGAACAAACCAAGATAGAGGCCCTGACCAACAACTTAACCTACCTTTCTGCCATCACTACAGAACTAGTCACCCCAAACATAACCAGAGTTCTTAAAGTATAAGCCCAAGGCAATAAATTCTCCCCCAAAATGTAGGAGTTGCCTTTCATTCCAACCTGAAAGTACCAATTTCCAATTTTTATTCTGAGACCCTTCCTCTTTACATCTAGCTTGAAGACAAAATTGGTTCCCGAAGGGTGTTACTAAGGTAACATCTACCACATGTAGACAAAAATGAGACCAGCGACTCTCTCGTGTTTGCACTGCCCCAACCTTGAGCCAAGCCGAAGACGCACTTTCCCTTCCACATACACTTAACAGTGGCATTGTGTGTATTTGGTCATGCGTATTATCAGACAGAGCTTTGTCATGTTGCCAGATGTGTGACCACCAGACTTATTTGTCAAATAAATTCGTTGATGGAATCTAGTTATTTAGTCATTTTAGTTCATGAATTCCAAATTCTAATATGTATTACTCAAAACCAACTGAATAACCCAACCAAGTTGGATTAACTAATACTTAACAGAGTAAGTTATGCTTAAATAGCTCTTGGTGACATGCAAAATAAAGACTATGAAAAGGTATGTTTTTCACCCCTAATTTCTAAGTATTAAAGAAATGACTTGTGTCAAAAGGAGACACTCGATGGGCAACCAGGGGACCACAAACCATCCTATAAGAATCAGCACTTTGGGAACGCTAAACTACAAATGAACAAGCCATGCCTATGGACCAGAATGTTGGCTTGATAAATTATTACTGGGTTTATTTTTTGGTCTTTGTGATTCCTGAGTTTTTAGTCTAGTTATTTTTTTTACATGTTCCTGCTGTGCTGGGAGATCTTAAAGAAGAGTCTTCAGGGCTTCCCTGGTGGCGCAGTGGTTGAGAGTCCGCCTGCCGATGCAGGGGACACGGGTTCATGCCCCGGTCCCGAAGGATCCCACATGCCGTGGAGCGGCTGGGCGCGTGAGCCATGGCCGCTGAGCCTGCGCGTCCGGAGCCTGTTCTCTGCAACGAGAGAGGCCACAACAGTGAGAGGCCCGCGTACCGTCAAAAAAAAAAAGAGTCTTCAGTCTACACCTGAGTTAGGACTACTGAGAGGTATCATAGGAGACACCTCAAGTCCACATCTGGATTTGCAGTTAGGAAGGAGATGGAGCAGCGGCTATGCCAGGATATGGTTTCCCAAGGAAATAGCCATCTTGAGAACAGAGAGAAAAGATGAAGGACCACCCACTGGAAGGTTCTTCCTCCTGGTCAGTTTTAGAGAACTGCAGTCCTATTTTACTAAATATACCACTAAATACTGTTAGGTAAAGCATTTAGATAAATAAATAAATATAATACTTATATTTATAAATATATATATATAAATAAAGATAAATAAGAAAATAAAGATAAGGACAGAAAATCAGCCTTTGAAATTCATCCACGAAGATTCTTAGTGGTCTTAGCCAAAGCAATTGTAGTGGAGCGGCAGGGGTGGGAGCCATTCTGGAGTTTGTTAAAGAGTGAATTCAATGAAAATGTGGAGTAGCCTTTGCAGACCAATCTTGGGAAGATAAGCTGTGAAAATGTGTAGGGAAATGGGGCAGTAGCGTGAGGTGTGACGGGGAAGAGGAAATGTAGAGATGGGAGATAAGACGGCATATTTGTATTATGGGAAAAGTCATTCAGGAAGAGAAAGATTGATAACGTAAGAGAGAGAGAATGGCCTAATGAGCAAAGATCTTAACAAAGGGAGAGAGGATGATCTCAGGAGTATGTATGGAGGTACCAACATTTGAAAGAAGGGATATGCACTTCATTTTAATATTAAGAAAGAAGAGGACAGGCAGTACTGCAAATGGATTTGGACCACCCATTTTCATGATGGAAAAAAATGACAGAGTTCTCTATCTTATGGTTTTTACTTTCATACTGACACTAGGTTATTAGCTGAAATGAGAGGGAAAGAAGTGAGAGCAGGATAGAGTTTTTAAATGATGCTGATTATTTTTTTTATGTAGAATTGTTGAATAGTGAGTATTAAGAAGCCATTTGAGGTCTGATATCTTGACTTTTTGTTTTTTCCCTCAGCTATGTCGTACTCCTTCATGTGCAGATATGGAAAGGGCAAGAAAAGTTGAACCAAGACTGGAAGTTTACAAAATTCATACAACAAAGGGAAAGAGGACAAGAGCATTGGGATATTTGTAAGGGAGAACTTTTTATCACAAATCTAACCTGGAAATGAAGGGAAGTGATAGCAGACATGAGCTCAAGGATTTTAAGTAAGCAATGAGATCAACAGATTGAATGTCATGGAGTAGAAAATACCAGAATAATGAGACATTGTGGTCCAAGAAAGAGATATATGTAACTGAGATTCTGGAGTAAATGGAAAGGACAAGTTCACTTCAAAGAGAAGGAAAGGAACTGAAAAGCCAAGTTCCCAAGAATGATGAAATAGGTGTAGAAGGAAATTCAGATCCTGAGGCTAAAATTTAATTTAATGAAAGAAGAGAAATGGCTAGGAGGAAGGCTGTAAACAATGGTCATGAAAAGAAGATGATGGTCTATTTAAAGAACTGAGCCTCAAAGCTACAGGAGTTGCAGAGGACGGAGGGGACCTCTGGTCTAAAAACAGCCTGGTGCAGTGGAGGACAATTATGTCTCTTTCCAGTCCTGGTAAGGGCGAAGAAACCTCTCCGAGAGAGGGCTGCTGAGAAGTGAGGTCTTCAGAGGACTGTCAGATGTCAGTCCAGGTGGCAAAGTGGACATTTATCAGAGAGTTTGGGTCTCTAGGGTGGTTTACCTCCACAGGGAGAGTGTCAGGATTTGATAGTGAGGGGAGACTAGAGGGTGGAGCCAGTTGTCCCGTGATGCCAGTTCAATGAATAGGGAAGGAGAAGAGAACAAGCAGAATTGTGAGGCGTGATGGAATGTTCCGAGTTTCTGCTTTTTCTATGAACATAACCACTATTTTGAGCATTACTGAGTATCTGCAGTGTATGAGGTATGCATTGTCTCACTTAAACTTCATAACAATCTATGAGCAAGTTGCCTCATTGCCCATTTTACAAAGGATGAAAGTAGGACTTGGATGGGCCATGTAACTTGCCCCAAAACACACAGCTTTTAAAAGACAATGTTAGACATTGTTTAACATTTAGTAACAGATGCATTACTGAAGAAGTTGATCATCATTTGAAATTTTGTTAATCAAGCCACAGTTGTAATGCACTAACAGAGTTTGGATTTCTGGGAACGCACTTATGAATCCTTTGTCAATGCAAAAATAACTTCCCCAAATTGATGCCTCCTCTGTAATCTGTTTGGACAATCCCAATTTTCTTGAAGCAAGATAATTTTTATTAAATGGTGTAGTTACATAGTATTCTAGATCAGAAATGATCAAAGCATTTTACAGACAATAAATGGTCTCTCTGATTTAAAAAAAAATAAAATGACCGAATAAGGTCAGTGGCAAAAGCAAGAATTACACCAAGGCATTATGACTCTACTCAATATAAAACACTGCAATTCCTTACTCATTAGCAGAGCTTTATTTTCCATGGGATGTATTTCAAATGAGGATATGCTATAAGTAGAAAACAATACATACGGGTTCATTAGTCTTGCTCTTTTAAAGATAAATGCTGTATGTGGGATAAATGCTGTGAGCAAGAAATTATAAGCAGGTTCCCATATGCTAGATATCTATTTCTACAGCTCCTATCATCATGGTTTCTGGGCACTTTGACAGATAGATGAGGCTAATTCAGGCAACACAGTACATTCAGAAGAGTAGGTGAAAATCCTCTCTCCTTAGCTCCCTGCCTCAAAAAACAATAATTCATCAGAAAGTGAGAAGAAGAAAAGATTTTCTGGAATGGAAACCTAAGAGAAAAGCTGCAGAGAAGGGGCAAGTTTCAATCTTTTGGTTACAAATAATAATGTTGACTGTATTACCCTTTGATCAAGGTGTTTGGGAATCTATCCTAAGAAATAATCCTAAGTGGCGAAAATGTTGTATGCTAATCATCATAGCCTTAGATTAAAAAATTCAAAAGTAAACAAGAAAGAAAAGTGTTTAAAAGTAGGAGATATTTTCAAGTAATTCATAGCGTCTATTTCTCTGAATATTATGTAACTGTTAAAATCATATTTATAAAAACTGTAAAATTATTTGGGAAAGTTCTTATATGACAAAAGTAGTAATCCGTTCAATGTAGTATGTCAAATGTTAAATAAAGAATATGATTACAACTGTGATTGGGTTTAGGTATTGAGACAAGAAGCATAGAAAACACAAGGCATAGAAAAAAGGTTGGGTTTAGGGATTGAGACAAGAAGTCATTTCTTTTTGTTCTTTTAACTTTTCTGTGTTTTTCAAATTTCTATTAAATAAAGTGTCATATTTTAAAATATAAATGATAATTCATTTATATTCTGAAGGTTTAATAGCTGGAAATTCTACCAATGATTATTACACCTTAAAAATTAGCCAGTGTGTGTTTCCACTAAGTGTATTATTATTGGCTAACCCTATGGTATTTTTTAATCATCTTTAATCAAATATTCTTGATTTTACATACCTCGAAGTACACTAAAGTGTGGACAGTTGATGCATTTTGACAAGCACGCCCATATAACCACACCACAGTCAAGACATAAAACATGTCCCTCCCTCCAAAAAGTTTCCTTATGTACATTCCCAGGCAAATCCTCCTTTACTCTTAGAGACAACCACTGATCTGTTTTCTATCACTACAGATTAATTTTTCCTGTTGCAGAATTTCACATGAGTGTATTCTTTTGTATCTGTCTCTTTTGACTCTGCATAATGTTTCAAGGTTAATCCATGTTGTTGCAACTGTATCAACTGTTTATTTTTTATTGTTATGTATATATATATCACATGTATCTATATACCACCTTTTTTATCCATCCACCCATTGGTGGTCATTTGAGTTGTTTCAATTTAGGGATACTATAAACATTTGTGTTCAAATCTTTCTATGAACATGTTTTCATTTTTCTTGGGTAAATACCTACCAGTGGAATTCCTGGGTTGTATGGTAAGTGTATGTTTAACTTCATAAAAGTTAAACCAACTTTCCATGTGCTTTCCCAAAGTGGTTTTAAGCATAAAACGTCTAGGAGAAAATCTTTTCAACCTTAGAATATGCAAAAAAATTCTGAGATAGGACACAAAAAGCACAAACCATAAAATAAAATTTCTTATATGTAAGACTTCATCAAAATTAAAATTTTCTGTTCTTTTAAAGGCAGCACTAAGGAAATGAAAAGGCAAGCAACAGACTGGGAGAAAATATTTACAATACATATATGTGAAAAAGGACTTGCATCAGAATGTATAAATAACTTTTACAACTCAATGATAAGAACTCGAACAGCCAACGAAAACATGGGCAAAAGATTTGAACAGACATTTCTACAAAGAAGATAAACAGATGGCAAAAAAAAAAAAAAGAACATGAATAAATGTTCAATATCATTAGTCATCAGGGAAATGCAAATTAAAGCTATGATAAGATGCCATTACACTTCTACCAGAATGTCTAAAATTACAAAGATTGACAATACCAAATGTTGGTGAGGATGTGGAGCAACTGGAACTCTCACTGTGTTTTTTACTGGTATGATTCGTCTTATACTGACATCTTAAACAAGTAACAGATCATTTCCTTGAGTCAGGCCTGAGATTTAATTAACGTTCATATTTGTTCTTTATCTCGTTATGCCCTCAGACTTTGCTAATTTCCATGGTGGGATTACTGTACGTAGCATCACTAAATATCGAATACTCTCTACATCAGAAAAGAAACAATTAATATTGGCCTGCTAACTTATTTTAGGATATCACCTCTAAAACGCCACCTCTTACATTTAACATCTCGTTCAAACTTTGTTCTATTTAAATTTTTATAAATGATTTTAGAGATCATACTGCATCTCATTCTTACCCTGTAAATCTTATAATGTCTTTGTCCAAAAGGAATAAAAATTCAGGCCAGAAACAATTAGCAAATTCTCGAGTTATCTTTCAGTTTCTACATTGAAAGCCAAATTCCCCTTTGACTCAAGTCAAGCTTTATGGAGTCAATTAGAACGTTAAGTGTGCTAGGTTGTGGAGTTTGAACTGTGAGATTGGGAAAATTCAAAAATAGTTTCATTTACTCTAGACTTTTAATTTCCTATCATCTTCTCACAATCTATAATAAAACAGCTCCATGGTCTTTCCAAAGTGAACACAGGATCACTCTTGAATTTTACTAATTGCCCTCTCTGCAAGTCTTATTTGTACTTTTTTTTGTGTTATTCTGACTTTCCAAACCCCAAATCAGATATTTCAGAGGCAGCTGGGAGGCAAACAATCTGAGATATGTTGTTTCTCTGCCAGAATAATGAAATTTCCACAATATTTTGATGATCTATGGAAATAATGGAACAGATATTTTAAATCCAATTTTTCCAAGATCCCAGATCATATATTTACTGGAGCTATAGCCATACCAAATGTTCTCATCACACCAGAGCAGAAATACATTTTGATGATCTACTACTGAGACCTCCAAGTTTAGACATCACATATATCTGATGGTTTTATAAATTATCTGTGGATTGTGCCCTCCACAACTTACTGGCCCCTTTTCAGTACCAATATTGATGGGTTTGGCTTCATTATTCATTTCTTCCTAAGTTTCTTTAAAATGTTGACACATACAGATTAAATCAGATGGCAGGATTGTTCATGGTACAGCCTGTACCTTTTTGGAGACACATATTTAATGAATTAAGAAAAAATAATAGCATTCTGCAGGAAAAGCAAAAAATGCAAGATCAAAACTCCAGCTAAACTCTTTAAGCCATTATGAGTGACCTCTAAACCACAAACAATGCTAAAGTTCTTGGGAAAACTTTGTTTCCCTGGCACTCACAATGCATATTAACTCAGAAGCAGAACTCTGCCAAAAATGTAAACCAGTCACTGTTTATCAACGTGAAATAAAATTAGCACATGAGCAAAAGGAAAAGCACATCTTTGGTGTCAACATTTCTGTGAACTTCTCTATAGTGATTACAGTTGCGTTTGCTGGGTTTTACAGAGGTATGATGGGCAAAAGAAAATGTACACCTGGAGTGAATGGTGCAGCTGTTTGTGGTTGCAGGTTGCAACTATGTCAGGTACAACTGTGTTCATTGCTCCTGATTCCAGATTTACAGAGCCTCTTAAAGTCACTGCAAAATGAGTAAGATTTGCAGAGGTCCCCAATTCTGGCTGCACATAGACTCACTAGAGTGTTTGAAAAAACAAACAAACAGACAAACAACACTCCAATGCCTGACTCCTTCTCCAGGCTCACTAAATAAGAATCTCTGGGCATGGGACCTAGATATCAATCAGTATTCCCTAATAATCTCTGGTGATGTACAGTTAGGTCTGAAAAATTCTATATTGAAACTAACTTTAGCAGCTGTGTCCAACTCAGTCTTCTGAGATGATAGGGGTGGTTGGGAAAGGATTGAAGGTCATGGAGCTATTTCCAATTTCTCAAAAAGTCCAAGAGAAAACACACATGCAACCTACAACATGTGGGGTGGGGAGGGGTTGTTTGTTTTCTGTTTGTTTATTTGTGTTTTGTCTATAATTATATTAGCTCAATACTGTGTCATGAAAGAAAAATTAATTTATTTGAGGAATAGAAAATGAAGAAATGAACTATTACATAAGAAAGCATATTTTCAGTAGACAAATATCTTCAAGCATGGGCTCCATTTGGGAAAAACTAAAAAGAGGATCTCTTGTAGATAGCTGTGGCTTTTGCCTGTACAGCATCCATTTTCCTTTGGAAAAAACAGTGCTCTAATTTTGGAGTCAGGGGGAATGATTTCTCCCCTAGAGTCAGTCTGAGACTAGTTGAGCCCACCACTTGGTCCTAGGATAAGCATGTGACCCTGACCTGGATAATTCCAATATCACATCCCCTCAGCCAGAATGATTGGTTCAGGTCCTTGACAATGACCCTAGTCAGGCTATTAGAATAATCAGGTGTCAGCCCTGAGTCTTTTCTAGAGGGATAAGAAGAAGCCTCCAGAACCACTGTGAGAGAAAAGTCTGTGTTAACATGAGAGCATTGCAGAGGAAAGCAGAGAATAGCAAGGAAGACAGAACTGCTCCAGATGACATAATTGGGTCCCTGCGATACAATGATCAAAGCAGAAAGATCTTGTGCTGGTCAGTTATGTGAGTAAATAAATTTTATTTTATTAAATTCATTCATTCATTCATTTTGTAAAAGTCAATATAAATAAAGTTTCTGTTACCAGCAGCCAAGCAAGTGTGATGAATGCAAGATCCTTGTCAGTGAAATTGTCAGAACCATTAAGAAATCTGGAGATGCTTTCCCATCTCACAGGCAGTTTTTGTTGGTTTGTTTGTTTTACTAGGCAAACTAAAGCTTTAATTTCCTAGAATCAGAACCTCAAGGACATTTCTAGTCAATCAATCAATCCTTTAACAAGTATCCAATGAGCCCCCTACCTGGGCCTGTCACTCTACTAGGCATGACAGGAAAGTGGAAGTAAGTAGAAGGCCTGGTCCCTGCATTCAGGAAGCTTACAATCTACTCAGAGAGATAAAGCAAATGCATTAGAAATAACTCGGGGAAGAAAATCACGTAAACTTCAGTAGAAAGAAGTATTAATTAGCATGCCCTAAGTGTTTTCCATGAGCCAAATGTCATATGAAGTATTGTAAATGGTACTACCACTGCCTTCAAGAAGCATATTATCGAGAACATAAAACACAGATTCCAGAGATGATCTTAGTGCATTACAAAGCAACATGGCATAATTCAACAACAAAAATGGTACTTCAGAACAAAGGTCATGAACAGCATGGGAATTACTGGACAAATTTACTTCAGAGGCTTCTACTGTGACTCCCAAGTGCCACCAACACTAGTCTCACCTAAACGTTGAATCTCTAGGGTCTGAGGTCTTCTCCCAACTCCACCACAGCTCCCATGTTCTCTGTTGGAACAGGTCATCCTCTAAAAAATAAGACCACCTCCACTGTTCCCCAATTCTCCAACTTCTCATTATCCTCCAATGCCTCATCATCCTTCAACTTCCCCTCTTTCTCTAGCTCTCTTCCACCTCTCTAACTCTCCAAGCTGTTTCCAGCTCAGTGTCCAGAGCTATCCAAGTGCACTGTAATGGAGTTCTCATACTAAAGACGGAGAAGGAGGCGATGGAAGGGTGCACTCAAGGGAGCAGAAATTGCATCCATGGTGAAACAAATCTCTATTTTGTTTCTTTTTCCTCTGGTTCTCTTCTTCCCTTCAACATCCAAATCCAGACTCCTTTGGAAACAAACTACTTTTGTGTAAAGAATTGCTTTCGTACTTTAAAAGAGGAGTTTGTTAATGCAAATGACTCTCCAGAGTATGTGTGTCTCTGTGTGTATGTGTTTACATGTATATGTGTGTGTGTGTGTATGTTGAGGGTTGATATTTCAAAGCTTTGGAAAAGGGAGGAGGCCAGGAGAGGTTGAGAAAAAAAATCACCAAATAAGGATTCTTATTTACTTTATATACTCCTGGATCATTTCCTCACAGGGCGTGGGTGATCAATTAGATTAGTACTGCAAATATTCACATACCAAGAACACAAAGAATGCCTCAGTAACAGAATCAGAGAAAAATTCAAGAATTAAAGGTTCTCTAGTATCGATTCTGCTACCTTACTACCTTAATTTTCCCTTTGAATTCTCACTAACTTTTCTGTTAAGTCATGGAGAGCATGAAGCATTGAAAGGGGAAATTACACGAACTGACTACACAGAACTCTTGTTTTTAAATAAAAAGTTGACATTTAAATGAGTGATGGAATAATAATGTTAAAATATTAGCCAGCCTGATCCCACCCACACACCCCAAGTGGTCTCTCAACACGTCTTTGGCTTACCCACTGTTCAGTCAGCTAGGCTGTTCTCATCTAATTCTTTCAGAGAGAGGATGTGACAGGAGAGAACAAACAAAAAAAAGGAGTGGCTTCTTGGCTTGTGGATTCAAAAGCCTAAATAATGAAGTAGAAGAAGAGAAATGAGTCACAATCTAGCAAAATATTGAGGATAAAATATCATGACAATGCACAGAGCTTTCCCTAAGTCCTCACGGCCAATTTAGAAAACAAAGTTCCCTAAATGTCACAGAATTAGGAGCAAAGGAAATGCAATGGGGGCAACGGACTTCAGTGCCCTCCCAAGGGAGGGTCACTGTCCATGCTCCTAAGCTAAGCTCAAGGCAGAGGACAAAAATCCCTGAGAAGCTGGTGAAATCTAGGTGAACGAAAGGAGGGAAAAGCTGAGAGAAAGAGTGACCTCAGAGTACATTGAGGCAGGTAGAACTTTAGACAACAGCAGCATTTCCCACTCCGCAGTGCAGCGGAGGAGAAGGAAGATGACTGACTTTGGTCAAGTGTGGCTCAGAGGTAGCAGGAGAACCACCCGACCTGTGATTGTGCACACCAGAAGAAGACATGTCTCTGTGGTGACGCAAGGAGACTGACAGCTGAGATCCAGATGAAACAAGGAATGTCGTAGCCATTGTGGACAGAGATCACTGAGGATCGATCGGATAAGGCAATGAATGAGCAAATGACATGGAAGACCAGATTTGGCCTGCCCCCTGCCCATGCATAGTCTTCCATAATGCAAGATCTTTAGCACTAAATAATTTATAAAGGCAGACGTAATATCTGTTAAACTCTTAAAAAAATGGACATATTTCAGTAGTCAAAACCTATTATCCAGCTGAATAATAATGTTCAAGTAACTGTTTCTAATGCAAAAACTTCTCTTTCATATGGATGATCACAAAATTCTGTGAGTGATCTCCTTCTAAAATGAAGCTGATCAAAATTTTACAACTGACCAATATGATCAACAGTCACCACATCACCTTAGAGTGATGAAAGCTGAAACAGTCACACCTCACCCCCTCGAAAACAGACATGACTGAAATATCTGCAAGCCAACAGGCACCAAAGGCATTGCTTCAACCAAGGCTCGATAATAGCTCCATTTTCCCTGTTCCCAGAGCCATGAGTGGGTGGCTTAGGGCCAGAGCAGAGTAAACCTCTGAGCTTCTATGCTGGGAGTAAATGAAAAAGTATTTATAATGTCACTCATTTGATGCCTCCACACTCATGTACCATTTCCATCATATTATGATATGCTGCTTTTAAATGCCTTGTACATTTCCAGGGTCTATGCTTTGTGCCATCAAGTAAAGCTGTTGAGGAGAGGGATTGAGTCAAATCCAGTGGATGCCTCTTTATTTTAGGTCTTTCTCCTGTTTTTGACATTATTGCCCATTGACTGTTTTTTTTTTTTTTTTTTTTTTTTGCGGTACGCCGGCCTCTTACTCTTGTGGTCTCTCCCGTTGCGGAGCACAGGCTCCGGACGCACAGGCTCAGCGGCCATGGCTCACGGGCCCAGCTGCTCCGCAGCATGTGGGACCTTCCCAGACCGGGGCATGAACCCGTGTCCCCTGCATCAGCAGGCGGACTCCCAACAACTGCGCCACCAGGGAAGCCCCCCATTGACTCTTAAATCTCTCTTTGCATTTTGCTCCTTGACTTGGAGCATTGATCACTCAATAGTTATGGACCACTATGTGGCAGGTACCATCCTAAGTCCTGGGAATACTTCTGTAAACAAGGACAAGGTTCTGGCTCTCATTGAGTCAACATTCCAGTGCAGGGAAAAAAAACAAGAATTAAAAAAAGAAATATATGAGTGACATAACTTCAGATTGTGATGTATGCTTTTATTTAGGATTATCAGGAAAGACATCTCTGAAAAGGTGACTTACGAGCTGAAACTTCAGTGATTGGAATGAATCAGACTTGCATATATCTGGGAGGAAAGCGAATAACAAGTGCAAAGGCTCAGAGACAGGATGAACCAAGCCTCATGGCAAGAAGACCAGTGTGTCTTAAGCTGAGCAGTCTAGAGGGGACATGAGGAAAGGGCCTGGAGAAGCAGGCAGGGGCTAGCTCTGTTGTGCCGTGTGGGCTATGTCCCCCCTCTCCCTGATTGACCCCTTCTTTTCCTCATCATTCCATCTTAATCTCCTTCATGTGCTCCTCCGGTTCTTCTGGCCTCTCAAATAGTGGTATTCCCCAGATTTCAATCTTTCCTCTATTCTCTCCCTTCCAGGCTTTTCCTAGGTTGTCACTTACCATTTGATGAAAACTCCAAGATCATTATGTCCAGTGGTAGAATGTGTTCATTATGGCTCTTAGTGGTGGCCACAGACACATAGCAGTATCAACATAGGAGAGCTGTCTGAGTTCAACAGTATCAACATGTAAGTGTTGTATACAGCCCCTCATAAGAGGGCCAGGAATAACATCGCCCACAAGGAAACCAATCGTGAAAAAAGAAATTTCCGAATATGAAGCTGTTATATCTCTATGGCACTTCTCCCAGGGGAGGGTGTACACTGCCTCTTTTCTCCAACTTGCTTGAAGGTCAAGCTTCCAGGGACAGAGACAACATTTTTCCGTACAAGATGTCTGGACTGTTGGAGGCACCCATGCAGTGGTTAAGGTAATAAGTCTTTATAGCTCTACCCTAGGTTTGTCTAGATAGATGGAATAATTTTATATAGGCATATTTCTGGAATGTTGAGTAGTCCTATAATAATTATAAATCATTTGGAAAGGCTGCTACTGGTCATTCCCACTTATTACATGGAAGCCAACAGAGCAAATCTTGCACTGTTTGCTGTAAGTCTTAGACCCCCAGCGCTTTGACACCAGCCCTGAACTCTTTCCTGAGCCTTAGGTTCATCTATCCACTTTCTCCTTGGTCTGTTCATTTCTTTTCATTGTTATGTATTTATTTTTATTGAAGCATAGTTGATTTACAGTGTTTCAGGTGTACAGCAAAGTGATTCAGTTACACACACACACACACCTATGTATATATATACATACACGCATATGTACTCTTTTTCAGATTCTTTTCCACTATAGGTTATTACAAGATTTTTGTTTTGTTTTGTTTTTTATCATTTTTATGGGAGTATAGTTGATTTACAATGTTGTCTTAGTTTCAGGTGTACAACAAGGCAAATCAGTTATACATATACATATAACCACTCTTTTTTTGATTCTTTTCCCATATACTCAATTACAGGGTATTGAGTAGAGTTCCCTGTGCTATACATTGGGTCCTTGTTGTTTATCTATTTTATATATAGTAGTGTGTGTCCATTTTGATATAGCTGGGAAATGTAAACTCAACAGATCCTAAACTGAACTCTTCACTCTCCTCCACAAGCCTAACCCTATACTCTTCTTATATTTCCGATTTATTCTAATGCGATGTTTATACTTTCAGTCACTAATGCCAGAATCTACCAGTCAATTTAGATTCTTCTTATCCCCCACATCCAATAAACTAACAGATACTCCCAGTTTTATTTCTCTCAAATATTTCCCTAAATCCATTCCTTTCTCTACATTTTCATAACCTCTGTTCGTTAGGTCCCATCATCTTTCAGTAGACCATTGTAACAGCCTTCTAAGTAGCTTCTTTACTTCCAGTTTTATTGTCTCTGAATCCCCTCTACACACTAACATGAGAGATTCTCTGAAAACCACTCTGCCCAGAACACCATTCCCTTGCTGAAACCCTTTCAGTGAGTCCCCATTTCCAGCAAAACATCCAAGCATCCTACCATGCATACAAGGTTCTCAATGCTATGTCTCTACCCATTTCTCCAGCATAATCCCATCACCACTCTGCCTTACCCTTTATGTTTTACCCACAACAGATTTCCTGCATTTCCTCACTCCCCATGCTGTTTGCTCTCTCCTTGGAATTTTGCCTGAAACTTCTCTTCTTTTCATACCACTATATCCAATCCATCAGGAAGTCCTATCAGCTCTATCTTGGAATTTAGCTAGAATCTCACGACTTTGCACCATCTTCACTGCAATCAATCTGCTCTAGAAATTCACTGTCTCTCACCTGGATTATTGTGACAGTCTCCTAATTGTGTCCCCACTTGTACCCTTGTTCTCTGTAGTCTATTCTTCCCCAAGAAGCCAGAGTAATACTTTTTAAATGTCAGTCCTATCATATCTTTTATCCATTGTTTCCCCCATTTTACTTAAGTATAATCCAGATTCTTTACAATGGTTCACAGTGTCTTAACATGATGTGCTACCCTGAACTCATCACTTCTCAGCTCTCACCTCCTCTCACTGTCCCCTTTGCTCACTGACTTCTCTACTCTTCCTTGGCCATGCCAAGCCTGCCCTTGCTCATGGCTTTTTCACATACTCTTCCACCTACCTTGAAATTTCTTCCACTCTGTATGCACGTGGCTACTTTCTGACTTCGACATGAAAGTGACAGCCCTACATAAACTAGAACACCAACCTCCCCATGACTCTCCATGGCTCATACTCTGCTTTATTTTCTCCTTATTACTTCTTTTTCTCCTTTATCAACACCATTCTATATTTAAGGAAGATGGTTTCTTTAATCACCTGTCTCCCTCACTAGAAGAGAAACTCTACGACAACATAGATTACGCTTTGCCTTGTTCATCTTCAGCCCTCTGCATCTGTAACAGTACTTAGACCATAGAGCTGCTCAGTGAAGATTCCTTGAACGAATGAGTGACTCTCCATATCTGCTTAGGCTATGTTTTCTGATGGGTATGTTCCACATTTTCCCTTCCGTTTTCTTTATATTCATTTTTCTCAGCATGGACATCATGCCCTCCATAAAGCCATTCCAGAAACCCCAGTTTGGGCTAATTGTTCCTCCTCACTACACCCATAGCACGGAATGTGTCATCACCTAGCAATCGTTTGTCCATTATAATGACATAAATCTATGTCCTTCCTCTTGCACTAGACTTCAATATCCGTTATGAGGGAATATATCTTCATTCGACATAGTAAGCACGTATGAAGCACATAGTGCCAGGCACTAGGCATACAGCATTGAACTTATAGGAAAGCCCTCATATTCATGATGCTTGCAGTCAAATGTCTTACTCTTTGGTGTATGGCTTGGCATATCTTGGCATATTAATCATCTTGGATGATTAATGAGTGTCTCTGTTTGGGCCTATTATCTTTTATCTTACATTTAAAAAGGGGTCTCTCCTCATATTACTTCTTTCATCAGAATAAAGGGTACAAAATTTGAAGATAATAGCTTCGGTTTTCCTTTGTAGTTGGCAACTTGGTTCCCATTCCCAAAGTCAAAGGCATTCATGCATTTTTCCCAGGAATGGGAGCACCTAAAGAACTCAAAGAGAATAAAGAAGTAAATTGAGCCTGTGATTTGCTTACTTTTAAATCAGTTTTACTGATGTACAATAGACAAACACTAAAATGCACTCGTTTTAAGTGTTCATTTTGATGAGTTTGGGCTAATTTATTTAACCATGCAATCACTATCACAATGACAATATAAGAACATTTTCATCAGCCCAGAAAGCTCTGTTGCCTCCTTCCCAGTCACCCCCATCAACACCTCTAGCCCCAGGCAACCATTCATCTGCCGTCTTTCCATTTAAATTAGGTTTGCAGTTTCGTATAAATGGAGTTATTCAGTGTGTAATTGCTTAGATCCAATTACCTTTGCAGAGTCTGATGTTTTTGGAATTCATCCATACTGCTGCTTGTATCAATATTTCATTCCTTTTTATTGCTGAGTAGTATTCCATTTTATGGGTATACCATAATTTGTTTACCCATTCATCATTGGATGGACATTTGGGTTATTTCCAATTTGGGGTAATTGTGAATAAAGCTGCCATGGACATCTGCATACAAGTCTTTGGTAGAAAACTGTTTTCATTTCTCTTGAAGAAATACTTAGAAGTGAAAATGTTGGGTCGTAGGGTAAGTGTATGTTTAATTTAATAAGAAACTGACAAACTGTTTTCCAATATGACTGAACCATTTTACATTCCCACCAGCAAAGTATTAGAATTCCAGTTGTTTTGCATGCTTGTCAACACTTGGTATTGTCATTCTTTCTTATTTATGTCAGCCTATTTCTTATATTTCAGGGCAGACTAATGTCTTGATAACTAGGGCAGAGTTTGGGAATACTCAAGCCTTGTAGAATAAGAAGAACTAATCTGCAGATATCTTCTTATAGGCAATTTGGTGAAACCCTATATAGTGGAGCCTGGTACAAAGACAGCGGCCAAGGTTTTCTAAGCCCTAGGAGCTGAACTTTGGCAACAAAACTGAAAAGACATTAGGGTTCAGAAGATAAGGATGAAAAGGATAAGAATGCAACTGGAAATCATGGTTGGGCTACAAGCTTTAGTAGGGGAAATACAGGGCTAGGTTCCTGTGAGCCTCTGGGCACAGCATTTTCATCAACCAATCAAAACATAACTTTGTTTTAGGTATGTTTCCGTTTAAAGACACCTTATTTAATATATGTTGTTGATTCATTAACGGTGAACTCATAGACAACAGCACTATGACTCATACCAAATGAAGCTTATCTAAAACACATAATTTTCTTCATAAGACACATCACAGCCTTCTTGATCTTGGGGACACTAGACAGCACTTCAGGTCTTCAGCACTGTGTTTGAGGGCCATTTTAAACAGAAAAATCGCCAAAAGATCAACTTGTAAAAAATGTGGCACTAAATAGACCACAAAAAGGGTACATGTTTACAGTAAGAGAACTGAAACAAGAAAGCAGTGTTGCTTTGTTCATCCTTTGCTAGGAATGTGCACATCCGGTGACAAGAAATTGTATGTCCACAAGTGACCGTGAAAGTGCCATGAGTACTGATCTGGGGGTTACAAGTAAATTTTAGCAACTAGGCAAATTTGCATAGTGGAATCTGCAAATAATGAGGATAGGCTGTGTGTGTGTGTGTGTGTGTGTGTGTGTGTGTGTACACAGAGTGGACAGTACGCTCCGTGAAGACATGAACATTGCTGATATGGCTTTAGAAAGAAAATTCGCTCTCTGTGGATCCTCAACATATACTGAATAATCAGTCATTTTTGATCCAACATTAGTAGATCAAAGGAATGTATTCAAAGCTCCATTTCTCTCCAGAGGTGTTAATAAATTATAATCATTTAACCTCAAGCATTCTCTAGACTAAAGCGCTTTGCATTGGTGATGCTTAACTTTGTAAAAAAAACAGTTTTTACCCCAAAATACTGATATTCCAGAGTTTGAAAATCAATCACCTTATTGCTGTACATCTAGTTTGCCAAGTTTAGAGCCCTTATTGCTTGGGGTTGGGTCTTTGTGGCCATTCCTCATGGATCATCAGAATTTAGATCTTTGTGAGCTCACACTTAATTTGCACCCTAATTTTCCCTTTTACTTTCTAATGCCTCCTCAACTCTTTCTGCAAGGAGCCAATACAAGACCTTCCATATTTTAAAGAAAACTATGTCACCTTATACCAAATGTAGATTGCTCTTTCCATAGTTTTAATACTTTTTCTTATTGGCCATCCATTCACTTATTTTTAAAAATCATTTAAGAAATGATGATTGAGTGACTCATGTCCTAGATCACCATCATGTTCTATGTGGGAATCTATCCTCTACTTCAATGCCAGCCAGTCAGCTCTCTGCTGAGCCTCATGATCTTGATTCATATTTCCCAGACCTTCAGTCGTCTTCATGTTTATCTTCTATTATCTTCTTTCTTGTTCTAAAGATCTTCTTTTGGTCCAAAAGCCCAGAACTGAATCCAAAACTATCTGATTAGTGCAGGTAAAACCAATGAACAACAACAGCAAAAAGAATCTTGGGATTTGAAGCAGAAAAAGTTTAAGTTTTTCTAATTATAAAATGACTGGACTTTATTGTCCCAAAGTATTTAAAATAGTTAGTAAACGTCTAATCTCAGCATCCAAAGATAATGCTCTTTATAATTTGTTGTCTTTCTCTCCTTTGCATATTGTTTTAAATAGTATAAATTGACAATGTATGCATTTTCCTGTCTTTTCCACGGTCCCATAGTTTAAATTCTTTATAAATATAATAATATTCTTTTGTATAAAGACATCATAATTTAATTAGTCATTCCCATGCTGTTAGACAAATAGATTCCTTGTAATTGAATAACATTGCAAAGGATTAGCTTTGATAGCAAATCCAAGTGAAGTCTTCTTAGTCATTTTTGACATGGTTAAATATGACCCATTATTTCTGATTGGAATACACAGTGTTAAATTTATTCCTGGAGGATATAATACTCTGTGGTTTTTGACTTCCATTTGTGTTTACCAAGGTCACTTCAGATTTATTCCTACTAACGCTGTGAATTTAGCAATGGAACTTTAAGTGGCTTTATTATAAATAAGTTACACTTGAACAGAAAAATATATAGAATGACATCTCTGCTGTAAAGAAATCAAACAAAAATATTCTTTTAAAAATAAAAAATGTTAGAACTTACAGGTTTAAAATAGATAAGTCATACAGATATAATGTACAGCATGATGACTATAGTCAATAATACTTTGAAAGTTTCCAAGAGAGTACATTTTAAAGTTCTCATCACAAGGAAAAAAAAGTTTGTTATAACTTTATATGGTAAAGGATGGCAACTAGAATTATTGTGGTAATCATTTTGCAGTACATACAATCTTTATCTTGTATGCCTGAACCTAATATAATGTTATATGTCAATTATACCACAATTTTTTAAAAGAAAAATAAATAAGTGAATAAACCAACAAATAAATAAAAACAAAAATAATGTTAGAATAATGCCAAAAATGAGCATGGAGTTTGTATCTGCTAGAGTTCAAGTTTTGCTGTAAAGATAACAACATGACCTATTTGGGGCAGTCCATTTCACAATAAATTATATATTTCATGTCATGCACTATAACTAAAAGCAATTAGAGTTCTTATTACTCAGAACTTCTGAAACAAGATCCCCTTTTACAGATGTAAGCATTTACTTTATAGTTTTAATCATTCTATTCTCACCACTTAATAAATTTATTGAGTCCCCCACTCACCCCAGGGAACATGGCAATGTACCAATTTGCTTTGTATTTGCTGAAAATAGCAATTAAAATGTCCAGAGAATTTTTATTCTGAAGAAACTTGTTAATCCCCTGCTAATAGGTAAAAGGTGCTCTCTTTACATTCCCAAGGTGAAGAAATCAATACAATCTGAAGTATGATCACCTATGAGGAGTGGAAATCACTTGTACCATAATTATCTGCTATATTATACGGTCAGAATAGGAATAAGAAAGTAGCTAAGTGTAGCTTAGCTGTGGGTAGCCTCTCTCCTGCTCTTGCTCTCTCTCTCTCTCTCTCTCTCTCTCTCTCTCTTTCACTCTTTCAGTTGTGGGTATGGAGTGAAAGGAAACATGTGCTCTGGGAAACAATTTATGGGCAAAGGGTTAAGATACAGGTATAAGAAACAGACCTCAAGAGAAGGGAGTCCAAACTGGGATGTTGAAAATTATGTACATGTGGATAATTTCACATGGAAATAAATCCCATCCATCATTTCTTAGAATTTGCATAGGGTGAGATTGCACGTCCCTCCCTCCTTGTTGGGAGACGTGGTCATGAGACTTACATGGGCCAATGAAACATAGGATGGGCATCGCTTCCAGGCGGCAGCTTGAAGAACCAGGGCACGGTTTGCCATGATGCTACCTTCTTTACACTGTGATGGTGGATTCACATTTTGAGATGCGACCTCCATCTACCTGGGTTCCTGATTGACTATAAAGAACAAAGTCCCATTGCTAATTTGCTTTGGAAATGTCACATGCACAGGAAGTATATTTGTATTGTTCTAAGCCCATGAGATTTTCGAGTTGTGGCTGTAGCATAACCCCAATTTATTCTGACAGCCACCCTTGAGGAGAAAATCTCCAGTAACAAAACAAAATATTTCTTGTTCTCAGAATAACTTCATTTACAAAGGACCAAGTAGAACTGGGGTAGATACTGGGGTCTTGTGACTGAATTAATTCTTCAAAGCCTACGGAAATGGTAATATTTGAAATTCACCCCTTCCAGACACAGAAGACTTGCTGAGTATTCCTTATTCTATGAGGTGAAATCCACTTCTTAATTCACTTTAATTTTTCCTTTGTTCATATTTGTTCACTCCACAAAGTGGAGTTACCTAATTTGAACAAATTAGGTAACAAATATTGTTACCTAATGTGAACAAATCACTTCAAGATCATCTTCAAAGTGACATGAACCTTATATTTGAAGACTTTCTCACCTAAGGATGGGGATAAAAGATTTTCAAATATTAGGATATGAAATAGGAAGTGACCTTCCCTCCCATAAATCAATACTTTGGAAACAATTACTTAATTTGCTGTAGAGCTTTCAGGATTTTGATGCTCATAAAAAGTGTTTCTTTTCCCTAAAGGGACATGTGTTCTACATGGTTTTCTGGAATCTGAATTATTCACATTTCCGTAGCATCTTTCCATATGACTACACAAAGACCAACCTCATTATTTTTTTATGTTAACTTTTTTTAAATTGAAGTATAATTAATTTACAATGTTGTATTAGTTTCAAGTGAAGAGCAAGGTGATTCAGTTATACATATATATATACTTTTTCAGATTCTTTTCCACTATAGGTTATTACAAGACATTGGATATAGTTCCCTGTGCTGTATAGCAGGACCTTGTTGTTTACCTATTTTATATAAGTAGTGTGTATATGTTAATCCCAAAGTCCTAATTTATCTCCCCCATCCCTTTGCTAACCATAAGTTTGTTTTCTATGTCTATTCTGTTTTGTAAATAAGTTCATTTGTATCATTTTTTAGATTCTACATATAAGTGGTATCATAAGATATTTGTCTTTCTCTGTCTGACTTACTTCACTTAGTATGATGATCTCTAGGTCCATCCATGCTGCTGCAAATGGTGTTGTTTCCTTCTTTTTCACAGCTGAGTAATATTCCATTGTGTATATATGTGTATATACAAATTGCAGATGCCACAATAGTTTCAGTGTACATTTTTCCAGACTCACATCCAGAAGAAAAGAGTTTATATTCCCGGAAACTCACAACTGCATCCTAAGATTGACTCTGATAGGACCAGCTTGCAGCTCATAACATCCCTGACCAATCACTGTGGCTCAAGGAATTGGATAGGCTGTTTGACCAGGCTTCCATCTTATACTCCATGTCTGGAGTCACAGCAATGAAGCACCCACCCAAAGCATGTGACCTGAGTGAGAGGGAAGGATATAATTTTACACAAAAAAGGAAGAATAAATGTTCTTGGCCAAAAAATAATTAATGCCCAATCTAACCCCTGTCTCCCTCTCTGGACCACTATTAGCCCTGCTCACATATTATCACCCTTAACAATCACTCACGTATCCTTTTACAAATGTTTGATGCATATACAAGACATACACAAATGGGATCACACTATAGTTTTTTTTTTTTTGCTATTTTACATTTCATTAATAATCTATCCTAGATTCTCCATATGAGCCCACAGAAATCTACTTTATGCTTTTCAATGACTACATAATACTCCATTACAAGTATGTACCGTAATTCACTTAACTAACCCTGTATTTATGGACAATCGGTTTTTGGGGGGTAGTGTTGTCAGAACAAATAATGTTTCATTGAACATACTTGTACATAAATCTGGCACATTTGTTCAAGTTTATCTCTAGATCAAAATCCTAGACATAAAATTACTAGGTCAAAGAGGATGTGCATTTAAAATGTTGATAGAAATATTCAAAAAACAAAGAAAACTAATGGTTGAATCTCTTTGTATTCCTATCCATAGCATATGAGAATGCCTGAGTTTCATTGTACCTTTGTACTTTTGCTCCAAGCGATGACTAAAAAGCAATATTTTTATTTTATTTTGTATGTCATATGTTTACAGGCCACATGAATGCCATTATCTGTGAATTGCTTTTTTCCATGCTCATGTTTCTTCTGGGTGCTGAATTTCTCTTATTTTGTTCTTAGTATATTAAGAAGATTAACATCTATTCTGCTATGTTAACACATTTTTTTAGTCTTTTGACTCTACATTTCTATGGTATGTTTGTCACATCAAACTTTTTCAACTTTTTATGCATTTAAATTTGTCGGTCTCTTTCCCTTGCAGCTTCTGGGTTTTGCATATTACTTAGAAATCACTTTAAATGTGTATAAACCTCACTCATGGTTTATTCTGTTCCTTTAATGCCACTTTTGGGGTCAGGTCATTGATCCATCTGAAGTTATTGTTAGTCTTGGGATGTGGTAGTCCTTAGCCACTTGTTTCTCTCTTCTTCCAGATACATGGTGGAGGGTATGTACACAGCTCATGGTGGATTTGACTGTGAAAATAATCCTAGGTGATCATTTGTGGGTCGAAGTGGCACAAGTCACTGCAGGTCAAACTATTTAATTGCCAAGGCAAAGCCTCACTTTTCCCTCTGATATGCAATTGGCCGAGTTTGACGTGGTGGCACTCCTACCATCTTGGGTCTTTGAATGAATACAATCCACAGAGGCCCCTGGGCGACCATGAGTGAAAAATAAACTTTTGTGGCATTGAGCCACTACTAATTGGTTGCTTTTTTAACTGCAACATAACCAACACTATTCCAACTGACACAGGAGATCAAGTATTATTTTTGCATTTTTATTTAATAGACACTCATTTGTCCAGAATGTTCCATCTTGTCTCTCGGGTGCAGTTTTAGAGCAGATGGTGTCAGTGCCTCTCCCATATCACCTCCCTGTTAACATTGGTTTGTACTTGCTCTGACTCCTAGCTCCCAGCGCCAGCAGGTTTTGTTAGGATGTCCTCTCACTGATGGAACTCACTTTGCCACCTGTTCAACAAACTGTAAGTTTCTGGAATCCATGCCTGCAGAAGTAATGCTCAAGCAATATCAGAGGAATGTTGGAGGTTAAAAACTGTAGCTCCCTTACCCCTTAGGTGAGATAACTCTAAAGTGGAATAACTTATATGGGCTTCCCGTGCTTCCCCAGTGAGATTATACTTCATAACACTGCTCAGTATCTAACCCATTACAACTTTGGTAACCCCATTCTCATAAAAATCCAGGATGTCCACCCCCGCCGCAAAGGAGACACAGTGGAGGGAACATGACATCGGCCATTAGAGCTTAATGTGAATTAAGACCTGGAAGCTTTCAAGTCTCAAAAGATAAAATTGATTTCCAAAAATGTAATAAGCCAGTCAATTATTCCATGCTTATTCACAGTAAGTGTTTATATTTAACTTTTCTGAGGTTAAATCTACTTGAAATCCTATTTGAAATTCTTTTTTAAAAAGGATCTGTCAACTTGAAACTGAATTAGTTGGATTTTAATAAAAGGTATACTTGTATAAGTTAAGAACAACTATGCTACTATGGAGAACAGTATGGAAGTTCCTTAAAAAACAAAATAGAGCTACCACATGATCCAGCAATCACACTCCTGGGCATATATCTGGAAAAGATGAAAACTCTAATTTAAAAGGATACATGCACCCTAGTGTTCATAGCAGCACTGTTTACAATAGCCAAGACATGGAAGCAACCTAAGTGGATAAAGAAGATGTGGTATGGTATATATATATATATATATATATATATATATATATATATATACACAATGGAATAATACTCAGCCATAAAAAAGAATGAAATAATGCTATTTGCAGCAACATGGATGGACCTAGAGATTATCATACTAAGTGAAATAAGTCAGACAGAGAAAGGCAAATATCATATGATACCAGTTATATGTGGAATCTAAAAAAATGATACAAATGAACTTATGTACAAAACAGAAACAAGCTCACAGACATAGAAAACAAACTTATGGTTACCAAGGGGAAAGATGGGCGGGAGGAGGGATAAATTAGGAGTTTGAGATGAACAGATACACACTACTGTACATATCAATAGAAACAGATAAACAACAAGGTCCTACTGTATAGCACAGGGAACTATATTCAATACCTAGTAATAACGTATAATGGAAAAGAATTTGTAAAAGAATATATATATTATTTTACCTATATATAAGAATATGTATATATATATATATATATATGGGGGAGGGGTATAAATGAATCAGTTTGCTGTACATCAGGCAAGAAAAGAACAACTAGTATATGGGTGACCAGAAAAGCACAGATATTGTTCAGAGATAATATAGTAATTCTTGAGGTGATATTAGTTAAATTAAATTTTAATATATTTTTATTGGTGATAAAGTTCAAGTGAGAAGATGTTTTTTGAATGAAAGAAAATATGGTGGTATCCAAAGAATTGAATATTTACTTATCTCAATTAATTCAAAGCTCATCTTATGTCTCCCATGAGAGAGAATTTCAGGAATGTAGAGGTCTGAGTTGTGAAGTTGATACATTTCCACCATGAATTAATCAGCATCCTCAGAGTTGAACAGGTGTCAGAAGAGAAAGTTCAGGCTTTACTGACCTAAGGCAGCAGGAAACCAACAAACTAAAGCCTCTATAATCTATCACTGATAACCAAAAACCAAAACACTATTTCAAATTATAGTTTTTGGGTTTTTTTTAAATATATATATTTTTTAACATCTTTATTGGAGTATAATTGCTTTACGATGGTGTGTTAGTTTCTGATTTATAACAAATTGAATCAGCTATACATATACATATATCCCCATATCCCCTCCCTCTTCATCTCCCTCCCACCCTCCGTATCCCAACTCTCTAGGTGGTCGCAAAGCAATGAGCTGATCTCTCTGTGCTGTGCAGCTGCTTCCCACTAGCTATCTATTTTACATTTGGTGCTATGCAGATGCTTCCCACTAGCTACCTATTTTACGATAGGGATTGCATTGAATCTGTAGATTGCTTTGGGTAGTAGAGTCATTTTCACAATGTTGATTCTTCCAATCTGTTTTATTTTTAAAATTAATTTTTATTGGAGTATAGTTGATTTACAATGTTGTGTTAGTTTCTACTGTACAGCAAAGTGAATCACTTATACATATACATATATCCACTGTTTTTTAGATTCTCTTCCCGTATATGTCATTACAGAGTATTAAGTAGAGTTCCTTGTGCTATACAGTAGGTCTTATTAACTATCCATAGTATATATGGTAGTGTGTATATGTCAATCCCAATCTCCCAATTTATCCCTCCCCACCTTCCCCCTTGGAAACCATAAGTTTGTTTTCTACATCTGTGACTCTACTTCTGTTTTGTAAATAGGTTCATTTGTACCATTTTTTTTAGATTCCACATATAAGTGATATCATATGACATTTTCCTCTGACTTACTTCACTCTGTATGACAATCTTTAGGTCCATCCATGTTGCTGCAGATTACAGTATTTCATTCCTTTTTATGGCTGAGTAATATTCCATTGTATATATGTACCACATCTTTATCCACCTCTCTGCCGATGGACATGTAGTTTGCTTCCATGTCTTGGCTATTGTAAATAATGCTTCAGTGAACATTGGGGTGCGTGTATCTTTTCTTTTTAATTTTAATTGAAGTATAGCTGATTTACAATGTTGTGTTAGTTTCAGGTGTACAGCAAAGTGGATCAGTTATACATATATACATATCCACTCTTTTATAGAGTCTTTTCCCATATAGGTCATTACAGAGTATTGAGTAGAGTTCCCTGTGCTATACAGTAGGTCCTTATTAGTTATTTATTTTATATATAGTAGTGTGTATATATCAATCCCAATCTTCCAGTTTATCCCTCCCCCCTTTCCCTCCTGGTAACCATAAGTTGGTTTTCTACATATGTGACTTGATTTCTGTTTTGTAAATAAGTTAATTTGTACCATGTTTTTGTTTTGTTTTGTTTTGTTTTTTTGCGGTACGCGGGCCTCTCACCATTGTGGCCTCTCCCGTTGTGGAGCACAGGCTCCAGACGCGCAGGCTCAGAGGCCATGGCACACAGGCCCAGCCGCTCCACAGCATGTGGGATCCTCCCGGACCGGGGCACTAACCCGTGTCCCCTGCGTCGGCAGGTGGACTCTCAACCACTGCACCACCAGGGAAGCCCTGTACCACGTTTTTAGATAAGCAATATCATGTGATATTTGTCTTTGTCTGACTTACTTCACTTAGTATGATAATCTCTAGGTCCATCCATGTTGCTGCAAATGGCATTATTTCCTTCTTTTTTATGGCTGACTAATATTCCATTGTATATATGTATCACGTCTTCTTTATCCATTCCTCTGTCAATGGACATTTAGGTTGCTTTCATATTTTGGTTCTTGTGAACAGCGCTGCAATATACATTGGGGTGCATGCATCCTTTCAGATTATGGTTTTCTCCAGATATATGCCCAGGACTGGGATTACTGGATCATATGGTAGTTCTAGTTTTAGCTTTTTAAAGAACCTCCATACTGTTCTCCATAGTGGTTTTACCAATTTACATTCCCACCAACAGTGTAGGAGGGTTCTCTTTTGCCCGCACCCTCTCCAGAATTTACTGTTTGTACACATTTTGATGATGGTCATTCTGACTGTTGTGAAATGATATCTCATTGTAGTTTTGATTTGCATTTCTCTGATAATTAGTGATGTTGAGCATCTTTTCATGTGCTTTTTGGCTATGTGTATGTCCTTTTTTTTTAACATCTTTATTGGAGTATAATTGCTTTACAATGGTGTGTTAGTTTGTACTTTATAACAAAGTGAATCAGTTATACATACATGTATGTTCCCATATCTCTTCTCTCTTGCATCTCCCTCCCTCCCACCCTCCTTATCCCACCCCTCTAGATGGTCACAAACAACCAAACTGATCTCCATGTGCTATGCGGTTGCTTCCCACTAGCTATCTATTTTACGTTTGGCAATGTATATATGTCCATGCCACTCTCTCACTTTGTCACAGCTTACCCTTCCCCCGCCCCATATCCTCAAGTCCATTCTCTAGTACGTCTGTGTCTTTATTCCCATCTTGCCCCTAGGTTCTTCATGACCTTTTTTTTTTCCTTAGATTCCATATATATGTGTTAGCATATGGTATTTGTTTTTCTCTTTCTGACTTACTTCACTCTGTATAACAGACTCTAGGTCCATCCACCTCACTACAAATAACTCAATTTCATTTCTTTTTATGGCTGAGTAATATTCCATTGTATACATGTGCCACATCTTCTTTATCCATTCATCTGTTGATGGACACTTAGGTTGCTTCCATATCCTGGCGATTGTAAATAGAGCTGCAATGAACATTTTGTTACATGACTCTTTTGAATTATGATTTTCTCAGGGTATATGCACAGTAGTGGGATTGCTGGGTCATATGGTAATTCTATTTTTACTTTTTTAAGGAACCTCTATACTGTTCTCCATAATGGCTGTATCAATTTTCATTCCCACCAACAGTGCAAGAGTGTTCCATTTTCTCGACACCCTCTCCAGCATTTATTCTTTCTAGATTTTTTGAGGATGGCCATTCCAACCAGAGGGAGATGATATCTCATTGTAGTTTTGATTTGCATTTCTCTAATGATTAATGATGTTGAGCATTCTTTCATGTGTTTGTTGGCAGTCTGTATATCTTCTTTGGAGAAATGTCTATTTAAATCTTCTGCCCATTTTTGGATTGGGTTGTTTGTTTTTTTGTTATTGAGCTGCATGAGCTGCTTATAAACTTTGGAGATTAGCCTTTGTCAATTGCTTCATTTGCAAATATTTTCTCCCATTCTGAGGGTTGTCTTTTGGTCTTCTTTATGGTTTCCTTTGCTGTGCAAAAGCTTTGAAGTTTCATTACGTCCCATTTGTTTATTTTAGTTTTTATTTCCATTTCTCTAGGAGGTGGGTCAAAAAGGATCTTGCTGTGATTTATGTCATAGAGTGTTCTGCCTATGTTTTTCTCTATGAGTTTGATAGTGTCTGGCCTTACATTTAGGTCTTTAATCAATTTTGAGTTTATTCTTGTGTATGGTGTTAGGGAGTGTTCTAATTTCATACTTTTACATGTACCTGTCCAGTTTTTCTAGCACCACTTATTGAAGAGGCTGTCTTTTCTCCACTGTATATTCTTGCCGCCTTTATCAAACAAAAGGTGACCATATGTGTGTGGGTTTATCTCTGGCCTTTCTATCCTGTTCCATTGATCTATATTTTTGTTTTTGTGCCAGTACCTTACTGTCGTGATTACTGTAGCTTTGTAGTATTGTCTGAAGTCAGGGACCTTGATTCCTCCAGCTCCTTTTTTTGTTCTCAAGATTGCTTTGTATATTCGGGGTCTTTTGTGTTTCCATACAAATTGTGAAATCGTTTGTTCCAATTCTGTGAAAAATGCCAGTGGTAGTTTGATAGGGATTGCATTGAATCTGTAGATTGCTTTGGGTAGTAGAGTCTTTTTCACAATGTTGATTCTTCCAATCCAAGAACATGGTATATCTCTTCATCTGTTTGTATCATCTTTAATTTCTTTCACCAGTGTCTTATAATTTTCTGCATACAGGTCTTTTCTCTCCTTAGGTAGGTTTATTCCTAGATATTTTATTCTTTTTGTTGCAATGGTAAATGGGAGTGTTTTCTTAATTTCACTTTCAGATTATTCATCATTAGTGCATAGGAATGCCCGAGATTTCAGTGCATTAATTTTCTATCTGCTACTTTACCAAATTCATTGATTAGCTCTAGTCGTTTTCTGGTAGCATCTTTAGGATTCTCTATGTATCGTATCATGTCATCTGCAAACAGTGACAGCTTTACTTCTTCTTTTCTGACTTGGATTCCTTTTATTTCTTTTCCTTCTCTGATTGCTGTGGCTAAAACTTCCAAAACTATGTTGAATAATAGTGGTGAGAGTGGACAACCTTGTCTTTTTCCTAATCTTAGCGGAAATGTTTTCAGTTTTTCACCATTGAGGCAGATGTTGGCTGTGGGTTTGTCATATATGGCCTTTATTATGCTGAGGAAAGTTCCCTCTATGCCTACTTTCTGCAGTGTTTTTATCAGAAATGGGTGTTGAATTTTGTTGAAATCTTTCTCTGCATCTACTGAGATGATCATATGGTTTTTCTCCTTCATTTTGTTAATATGGTGTATCACGTTGATTGATTTGCATATACTGAAGAATCCTTGCATTCCTGGAATAAACCCCACTTGATCGTGGTGTATGATCCTTTTAATGTGCTGTTGGATTCTGTTTGCTAGTATTTTGTTGAGGATTTTTGCATCTATGTTCATCAGTGATATTAGCCTGTAGCTATCTTTCTTTATGACATCTTTGTCTGGTTTTGGTATCAGGGTGATGGTGGCCTTGTAGAATGAGTTTGGGAGTGTTCCTCCCTCTGCTATATTTTGGAAGAGTTTGAGAAGGATAGGTGTTAGCTCTTCTGTAAATGTTTGATAGAATTCGCCTGTGAAGCCATCTGGTCCTGGGCTTTTGTTTGTTGGAAGATTTTTAATCACAGTTTCAATTTGAGTGCTTGTGATTCGTCTGTTCATATTTTCTATTTCTTCCTAGTTCAGTCTCAGCAGTTGTGCATTTCTCAGAATTTGTCCATTTCTTCCAGGTTGTCCATTTTATTGGCATAGAGTTGCTTGCAGTAATCTCTCATGATCCTTTTTATTTCTGCAGTGTCAGTTGTTACTTCTCCTTTTTCATTTCTAATTCTATTGATTTAAATCTTCTCCCGTCTTTTCTTGATGAGTCTGGCTAATGGTTTATCAGTTTTTTTAATCTTCTCAAAGAACCACCTTTTAGTTTTATTGATCTTTGGTATAATTTCCTTCATTTCTTTTTCATTTATTTCTAATCTGATCTTTATGATTTCTTTCCTTCTGCTAACTTTGGGAGATTTTTGTTCTTTGTTCTCTAATTGCTGTGGGTGCAAGGTTAGGTTGTTTATTTGAGATGTTTCCTGTTTCTTAAGGTAGGATTGTATTGCTATAAAATTCCCTCTTAGGACTGCTTTTGCTGCATCCAATATGTTTTGGGTCATCGTGTTTTCATTGTCATGTTTTTCTAGGAATTTTTAATTTTTTCTTTGATTTCTTCAGTGATCTCTTGGTTATTAAGTAGTGTATTGTTTAGCCTCCATGTGTTTGTATTTTTTACAGATCTTTTCCTGTAATTGATATCTAGTCACATAGCGTTGTGTTCGGAAAAGGTACTTCGTATGATTTCAATTTTCTTAAATTTACCAAGGTAAATTTACCTGTATAATCTATTCAAGTATTTTCTCAGTCCCTTTCTTTTTCTCTTCTTCTCCTGGGACCCCTATAATTCGAATGTTGGTGTGTTTAATGTTGTCCCAGAGGTCTCTGAGACTGTCCTCAGTTCTTTTCATTCTTTTTTCTTTATTTTGCTCTGCAGTAGCTATTTCCACTATTTTTTCTTCCAGGTCATTTATCCATTCTTCTGCCTCAGTTATTCTGCTATTGATCCCTTCTAGAGTATTTTTAATTTCATTTATTGTGTTGTTTATCATTGCTTGTTTCCCCTTTAGTTCTTCTAGGTCCTTGTTCAATCTTTCTTGCATTTTCTCTATTCTATTTCCAAAATTTTGGATCATCTTTACTATCATTATTCTGAATTCTTTTTCAGGTAGACTGCCTATTTCCTCTTCATTTGTTAGGTCAGGTGGGTTTTTGTGCTGCTCCTTCATCTGCTGTGTGTTTTTCTGTCTTCTCATTTTGCTTATCTTACTGTGTTTGGGGTCTGCTTTCTGTAGGCTGCAGGTTCATAGTTCCCGTTGTTTTTGGTGTCTGTCCCCAGTGGCTAAGGTTGGTTCAGTGGGTTGTGTAGGCTTCCTGGTGGAGGGGACTAGCGCCTGTGTTCTGGTGGATGAGGCTGAATGTTGTCTTTCTGGTGGGCAGGTCCACGTCTGGTGGTGTGTTCTGGGGTGTCTGTGGCCTTATGATTTTAGGCAGGCTCTCTGCTAATGGATGGGGCTGTGTTCCTCTCTTGCTAGTTGTTTGGTATAGGGTGTCCAGCACTGTAGCTTGCTGGTCGTTGAGTGAAGCTAGGTTTTGGTGTTGCGAAGGAGATCTCTGGGAGATTTTCACTGCTTGATATTCCATGGAGCTGGGAGGTCTCTTGTGGACCAGTGTCCTGAAGTTGGCTCTCCCACCTCAGAGGCACAGCACTGACTCCTGGCTGGAGCACCAAGAACTTTCATCCACATAGCTCAGAACAAAAGGGAGAAAAAATAGAAAGAAAGAGGATAAAATAAAATAAAATATAGTAGGATAAAATAACATAAAGTTATTTTTAAAACATGAAAACTAATTATTATGAAAAAATTTAAAAAGTAAAAAATAAAGAACGGATGGACAGAATCCTAGAACAAATGGTGGAAGCAAAGCTATAGAGACAAAATCTCACACACAAGCATACACAAACACACTCACAAAAAGAGGAAAAGGGGGAAAAATAATATATCTTGCTCCCAAAGTCCACCTCCTCAATTTGGGATGATTCATTGTCTATTCAGGTATTCCACAGATGCAGGGTACATCAAGTTGATTGTGGAGCTTTAATCCTCTGCTCCTGAGGCTGCTGGGAGAAATTTCCCTTTCTCTTCTTTGTTCGCACAGCTCCTGGGGTTCAGCTTTGGATTTGGCCCCACCTCTGCGTGTAGGTCACCTGAGGGCATCTGTTCTTCTCTCAGACAGGACGCGATTAAAGGCGCAGCTGATTCGGGGGCTCTGGCTCACTCAGGCCGGGGGAGGGAGGGGTACAGATGCAGGGCGAGCCTGCAGAGGCTGGCGTGACATTGCACCAGCCTGAGGTGCGCCGTGCGTTCTCACAGGGAAGTTGTCCCTGGATCGCGGGACCCTGGCAGTGGAGGGCTGCACAGGCTCCCGGGAGGCTGGTGTGGATAGTGACCTGTGCTCGCACACAGGCCTCTTGGTGGCTGCAGTAGCAGCCTTAGCGTCTCATGCTCGTCTCTGGGGTCCGCGCTGTTAGCCACCGCTCGCGCCCGTCTCTGGAGCTCCTTTAAGCAGTGCTCTTAATCCCCTCTCCTCGCACACCATGAAAGAAAGAAGGAAGAAAAAGTCTCTTGCCTCTTCTGTAGCTCCAGACCTTTTCCCGGACTCCCTCCCGGCCAGATGTGGTGCATTAGCCCCCTTCAGGCTGCGTTGATGCCACCAACCCCAGTCCTCTCCCTGCGCTCCGACCGAAGCCCGAGCCTCAGCTCCCAGCCCCTCCCGTCCCGGCGGGTGAGCAGACAAGCCTCTCGGGCTGGTGAGTGCTGGTCGGCACCGATCCTCTGTGCAGGAATCTCTCCGCTTTGCCCTGCGTACCCCTGTGGCTGTGCTCTCCTCCGTGGCTCCGAAGCTTCCTTCCTCCGCCACCTGCAGTCTCCGCCCGCGAAGTGGCTTCCTAGTGTGTGGAAACCTTTCCTCCTTCACAGCTCGCTCCCACTGGTGCAGGTCCCGTCCCTATTCTTTTGTCTCTGTTTGTTCTTTTTTCTTTTGCCCTACCCAGGTACGTGGGGGAGTTTCTTGCCTTTTGGGAGGCCTGAGGTCTTCTGCCAGCGTTCAGTAGGTGTTCTATAGGAGCAGTTCCACGTGTAGATGTATTTCTGATGTATCTGTGGGAAGGAAGGTGAACTCCACATCTTACTCTTACGCCATCTTCCCCTGGTCCCCGCAAATTATAGTATGTTTTTTTTTTCTTTTTTCTTTTTTCTTTTTTTTTTTTTTTGGCCCTTATCAGTTTTTTTCTTCCTTTAGTCTATTTGGGTTCATTCAGTTTTCTTTCTCTGATTTTTTTAAGTTAGACAGTTAATTAATTTCCAGCATTTCGCATTTTTCAATTTAATTATTTAGAGCTATAAATTTCCCTTTAAATACCATCCTCCAAGCTTATAGGTGTAGTATTTTCTTTTGCCTTTATTTTGTATTTTCTAAAGTCCACAAGCTCTCTTTTTTTTTCTGTAATAACTTTATAACACCTTTTTTTTTTAACATCTTTATTGGAGTATAATTGCTTTCCAATGGTGTGTTAGCTTCTGCTTTATAACAAAGTGAATAAGTTATACATATGCATATGTTCCCATATCTCTTCTCTCTTGCGTCTCCCTCCCTCCCACCCTTCCTGTCCCACCTCTCTATGTGGTGACAAACCACCTAGCTGATCTCCCTGTGCTATGCGGCTGCTTCCCACTAGCTATCTATTTTACGTTTGGTAGTGTATATATGTCCATGCCACTCTCTCACTTTGTCACAGCTTACCCCCTTCCCCCTCCCCATATCCTCAAGTCCATGCTCTAGTAGGTCTGTGTCTTTATTCCCATCTTACCCCTAGGTTCTTCATGACCTTTTTTTTTTTTTTCTTAGATTCCATATAAATGTGTTAGCATACGGTATTTGTTTTTCTCTTTCTGACTTACTTCACTCTGTATGACAGACTCGAGGTCCATCCACCTCACTACAAATAACTCAATTTCGTTTCTTTTATGGCTGAGTAATATTCCATTGTATATATGTGCCACATCTTCTTTATCCATTCATCTGTTGATAGACACTTAGGTAGCTTCCATGTCCTGGCTATTGTAAATAGAGCTGCAATGAACATTTTGGTACATGGCTCTTTTTGAATTATGGTTTTCTCAGGGTATAAGCCCAGTAGTGGGATTGCTGAATCATATGCTAGTTCTAGTTGTAGTTTTTTTAGGAACCTCCACGCTTTTCTCCATAGTGGCTGTATCAATTTACATTCCTACCAACAGTGCAAGAGTGTTCCCTTTTGTCCACACCCTCTTCAGCATTTCCTGCTTCTAGATTTTTTGATAATAGCCATTCTGACCAGTGTGAGATGATATCTCATGGTAGTTTTAATTTGCATTAAGGAAACACTCCCAGTTACCATTGCAACAAAAAGAATAAAATATCTAGGAATAAACCTACCTAAGGAGAGAAAAGACCTGTATGCAGAAAATTATAAGACACTGATGAAAGAAATTAAAGATGATACAAATAGATGGAGAGATATACCATGTTCTTGGATTGGAAGAATCAACATTGTGAAAATGACTCTACTACCCAAAGCAATCTACAGATTCAATGCAATCCCTATCAAACTACCACCGCATTTTTCACAGAACTAGAGCAAAAAATTTCACAATTTGTATGGAAACACAAAAGACCCCGAATATACAAAGCAATCTTGAGAACAAAAAAAGGAGCTGGAGGAATCAGACTCCCTGACTTCAGATTATAGTACCAAGCTACAGTAATCAAGACAGTATGGCACTGGCACAAAAACAGAAATATAGATCAATGCAACAGGATAGAAAGCCCAGAGCTAAACCCACGCACATATGGACACCTTATCTTTGATAAAGGAGGCAAAAATATACAGTGGGGAAAAGACAGCCTCTTCAATAAGTGGTTCTGGAAAAACTGGACAGGTACATGTAAAAGTATGAAATTAGAACACTCCCTAACACCATACACAAGAATAAACTCAAAATTGATTAAAGACCTAAATGTAAGGCCAGACACTATCAAACTTGTAGAGAAAAACATAGGCAGAACACTCTATGACATAAATCACAGCAAGATCCTTTTTGACCCACCTCCTAGAGAAATGGAAATAAAAACAAAAATAAACAAATGGGACGTAATGAAACTTCAAAGCTTTTGCACAGCAAAGGAAACCATAAAGAAGACCAAAAGACAACCCTCAGAATGGGAGAAAATATTTGCAAATGAAGCAATTGACAAAGGCTAATCTCCAAAATTTATAAGCAGCTCATGCAGCTCAATAACAAAATAAACAAACAACCCAATCCAAAAATGGGCAGAAGATTTAAATAGACATTTCTCTAAAAAAGATATACAGATTGCCATCAAGTTATAGTTTTTAATGTTTTGTCTTAAGCCAATTTTGCTCTGTATTACAGAAAAGGAGGTTCAAGGAACTCAGAGAGAAAAACTCAGTTGTGCAGTTAACATGAGATTACGGCTCTGGCAGGAATTTTTTCCACTACTGGCAAAGCCAGGAAAAAAAAAGCCTTTGTTTTGTTTTTTGTTTTTTTTGCAGAATTTGCAGAAACAATAACTTTAAATCAGCCTTCTTGATCTACCACAGGCTCCGGGTAATTATCCCCAATAGATCCCTTTAGTGAGTCAGTTTCTATTTTTTTCTTCAAAAGTAGTTTCTTTTTGACATTTTTATGCAGTCTTTCTGTTTGCTAAAATAACAGAAGTCTCCTCTTACAAAAGCATCAACAACTGTCAGGGATTTTTTTTTCCAGAGTGCAGCTCTCAAGCCTTCTGACACAGTGGCTAAAAGGGCAATCTGAGTTGTGAATTTCATGCAGATTCCTTTTGCTTTAGCAGATTAATGAAACTGAAGTTGAGACTGGCCCACTGCTCTATTTGATTGTCAAACACCAATGCTGCATACCTGAAATCTCTTTGTGAGTTTCTTGAAATATTCTTTTCTTTTTTACCCTGATCTTAAAGAATCCAGTAGAAGTCAGAAAGAAAAATCAAATAAGGAGAACGCCTGCCTCTGACCATGTTGGAGAATAAGGAACTGATTTCATCTCCCACCAAAAACAACCAAAAATTAGACAAAAATATACGAAGCAATTGTTTGCTTTCAAGACATTTGATCTTCAAATGATAAATGATACTGGTCCCTCAGGTATGAGAAACAAACCAAGTGAACACTATGTTGCTCCATCTTGCTACCTTACAAGAGTTTCCAGGCCACATCTAGATGGAGAGAGCTCAGGTGGAGTGCAGCCAACTCCTTGAGCTGAGGAGAGCAAGGTAGCTATAGTTCACAGGACAGAGTACCAGAGTGTAATGAGCTACACAGAGAAAGTACTGCAGATACCTACAGAGTGTCCCCCTTGAGTACACAGCTGAGTACAGGTCAGTGTGTGCATGTGAGGGAATTACCTGGGACCAGTGAAAGAATCACCTGAAAGGATTAGAGGTACTAGTGCCCAGTGAACACTCAGGGGTAAGAATCTTATGTGTACCCATCAGGCAGACTGGAAACCTGAAGATTTACAGGGCTTTGAGTACAATACTCAGAAGCATCTTTTGTCAATGGGGAATAATTAGCCCATGAATAAACACGACATTGGTTCTGCCTAACAGTTATTAAAAACAAGACCAGAAAGGACCAAACTGTTTCCAAGTAACTTAACTGTGTCCCAGAACAAAGATCAAGAGTATTTATAGAAACTCAAAAATATTCAACATCGCACAAGGTATAATTTACAATGTCTGGCATTCAATCAAAAAGTTCCAGACACACAAAGAAACAGGAAAAATATGATCCATAATGAGGAGATAAATCAATCAATTGAATCTGATTAAGAATGAACCACAGATGTTAGAGTTAGCAGAGAAGGATGTTAAAATGGTTATTATAACGGTATTCCATATGTTCAAAAAGTTAAGCAAAAACATGGAAGATATAAAAAAGATCCAAATCAAACTTCTAATGGTGAAAAATAGAGTCTGTCAAGTAAAAAATATACTTTCTAGGATTAACAGTAGATGAGACATTGTGAGAGAAAAGATTAGTGAACTTGAAGGCATAGCAATAGAAACAATCCAAAATGAAACACAGAGAACTTTTAGAAATTGGACAGAGGGTCAGTGAGGTGTGGGACAATTTCAAGCAGCCTAATATGTGAAGTCACAATGGGGAGAGAGAGGCAAAAAAAAATTTGAAGAAATTATGGATGAAATTTTTCCAAATTTGTTAAAAACTATAAGCACCTGAAGCCGAGAAGCTACAGAAACATAAAGAAAATGATACTCAGGCACAGCATAATCAAACTGATCAAAACCAGTGATAAACAGAAAACCCTAAAAGCAATCAGAGAAAAAGATATGTACAAAGGAACAAAGAAAAGAATAATAGTAGATTTCTTGTTGCAAACAATGCAAGAGAAAGAAACAACAGTAGAACAACATCTTTAAAGTGTTAAAAGGAAAAAAAGCTGTTGTTCTAGAATTTTACATTTAGTGAAAATGTCTCAAAAATGAAAGCAAGATGAAGACATTTTTAGATGTATGAAAACTGAAAGAATTCATCAACTTCTTGAGAAGATCAATAAAATTGATAAATCTCTACACTAATCAGGGGAAAAGGGGAAATATAAATTGTCAATATCAGAAATGAGAGAGGTGATATCACTAGAGACTTTACAAATATCCAAATGATTCTACATACACAACTTTATACCAATGAACTCTGCAACTTAAAGGTAATGGGCCAACTCCTTGAAAGATACAGACCATCAAACCTCACTCAAGAAAAAACTAGACAGCATAAATATCCCTCCATCTATTAGAGAAGTTAACTTTGTAGTTTAGAAACTTCCTACAAAGAAATACTGAGGCAAAGATGGCTTCACTGGAATATTCTACCAAAGACTTAAGGAAGAAATAATATCAACTCTAAACAAATACTTCCACACAATTGAAAAGGAGAAAATACTCCCCAGAATGCCCTGATTTCAAAACAGATGAAGACATTACAAGTAAAACAATTGCAGACCAATATCCCTCATGATCATAAATGAAATTTTTCTTATCAAAATTTGAGCAAATTAAATCTGACACTATGTAAAAAGATAACACATTCTGACCGAGTGTGCAAAGTTGGTTTAACAGTAGAAATTTGCCAATGAGTTTCATAATAACAAAGAAACAAATAAGAAACAAATAAGCAAAATAAAGAAAAATTATATTAACACCACAATAGATGCAAAAGAAAGCACTTGACAAATTTCAACATACATTCCAGATAAGAACTCTTAGAAAACTAGAAATACAAGGGAAATTTCTCAGTTTTAAAAAGGGCATCTACAAAAATACAGCTAAAAAACTGTAAATATAGCTTTACCTGAAATCAGAAACAGCAGGATGTCCAGTCTCACTACTTCTCTTCAATATTGTATTGGAATTTCTTGTCAGTGCAATAAAGCAAGAAAAAGAAATAAAAGGCATCCAGATTGGAAAGGCAGATATAAAATTGTTTTTATTCAAAAACAACATAATTGTTTATGTATAACTCCATTGCAATCTATAAAAAAACTACTAGAACTGTTAGGTGAGTTTAGGAAATGTTTCAGGATGAAAGATCAATATATAAAAATCAATCAGGCTTCCCTGGTGGCGCAGTGGTTGAGAGTCCACGTGCCGATGAAGGGGACACGGGTTCGTGCCCCGGTCCAGGAAGATCCCACATGCTGCGGAGCGGCTGGGCCCGTGAGCCATGGCCGCTGAGCCTGCGTGTCCGGAGCCTGTGCTCCACAATGGGAGAGGCCACAACGGTGAGAGGCCCACGTACTGCAAAAAAAAAAAAAAAAAAAAAATCAATCGTAGTTTTATATACTAGCAATAAACAATCAGAACTTTAAGTTTTAAAAAAAATGCCAGAAGAAGGAATTCTTCCAAACTTATTCTATAAGGTCAGCATTATCCCAATACCAAAACCAAACAAGACACTATTAAAAAAAAAGAGAGAGAGAATTACAGGCCAATATCCCTGATAAACACAGATGCAAAAATCCTCAACAAAATATTAGCAAATCGAATTCAACAATATGTTAAAAGGATCATACACCATGATCAAGTGAGATTTATCCCGTGGATGCAAAGATGGTTCAAAATCTGCAAATCAATCAATATGATACTCCAAACTTAAGAATTAAAATTATATGATTATTTTAGTAGATTCAGTAAAAGCTTTTAACAAAACTTAACTTTCATTTATGATAAAAACTCTCAACAATGTGGGAATACAGGGAAAATAACCTCAACATAAAAAGACCATCTATGGCACACCCACGGCTAACATCATCATTTCCTCTAAGACCTGGAACCAGACAAGAATGCCCACTCTCACCACTTTTATTCAACATAGTATTGGAAATCCTAGCCACAGCAAAAAGACCAAAAAAAAAGAAAGAACAAGAAAGAAAGAAAGAAAGAAAGAAAGGGAAAGAACAGAAAGAAATAAAAGCCACCCATATTAGAAAAGGAGTAAAACTATCACTGTTTGCAGATGACATGATACTATATATAGAAAATCCTAAAGACTCCACCAAAAAAACTCTTAGAATAAATGAATTCACTAAAGTTGCAGAATACAAAATTAACATACAGAAATCTGTTGCATTTCTATACAGTAATAATGATCTATCAGAAAGAGAAATTTTACAAATAATCCAGTTACAATTGCATCAAAAAGAATAAAATACCTGGTAATAAATTTAACCAAGGAGGTGAAAGACTTGTACTCTGGAAACTATAAGACTTTGATGAAAGAAATTGAAGACAACACAAATAAATGGAAAGATAAACTGTGTTCATGGATTGGAAGAAGTAATATTGCTTTTTGTTTTTGCTTTTTAACTTTTTCATAGATCTTTATTGGAGTATAATTGCTTCAAATACTGTGTTAGTTTCTGTTGTACACCAAAGTGAATCAGCAATATGCATACATATGTCCCCATATCCCCTCCCTCTTGAGCCTCCCTCCCATCCCCCTTATCCAACCCCTCTAGGTCATTGCAAAGCACTAAGCTGATCTCCCTGTGCCATGCTGCTGCTTCCCAACAGCTAACATTTTACATTCAGTAGTGTATATATGTTGATGCTACTCTCACTTTGCCCCAGCTTCCACCTCCCACTCCGTGTCCTCAAGTCCATTCTCTATGTCTACATCTTTATTCCTGCCCTGCAACTAGGTTCATCAGTACCTTTTTTTTTTTTAGATTCCATATATATGCATTAGAATACAGCATTTGTTTTTCTCTTTCTGACTTACTTCACTCTGTATGACAGACTCTAGGTCCATCCACCTCACTACAAATAACTCAATTTCATTTCTTTTTATGGCTGAGCAGTATTCCATTGTATATATGTGCCACATCTTCTTTATCCTTTCATCTGTTGATGGACACTTAGGTTGGTTCCATGTCCTAGCTATTGTAAATAATGGTGCAGTGAACATTGTGGTACATGTCTCTTTTTGAATTATGGTTTTCTCAAGGTATATGCCCAGTAGTGGGATTGCTGGGTCATATGGTAGTTCTATTTTTAGATTTTTAAGGAACCTCCATACTGTTTTCCATAGTGGTTGTATGAATTTACATCCCCTCTTCAGTGCAGGAGGGTTCCCTTTTCACCACACCCTTTCCAGCATTTATTTTTTCTAGATTTTTTTGATAATAGCCATTCTGACTGGCATGAGGTGATACCTCATAGCAGTTTTGATTTGCATTTCTCTAATAATTAGTGATGTTGAGCATCTTTTCATGTGCCTCTTGGCCGTCTGTATTTCTTACTTGGTGAAATGTCTATTTAGGTCTCCTACCAATTTTTTTCTGGGGGGGCAGGGTACGTGGGCCTCTCACTGTTGTGGCCTCTCCTGCTGCGGAGCACAGGCTCCGGACACACAGGCTCAGCAGCCATGGCTCATGGGCCCAGCCGCTCCACGGCATGTGGGACCTTCCTGGACCAGGGCACGAACCCATGTCCCCCGCATCGGCAGGCAGACTCTCAACCTCTGCACCACCAGGGGAGCCCCCCCCCCCATTTTTTAATTGGATTGTTTGTTGTTTTGATACTGAGCTCCATGAGCTCTTTGTATAATTTGGAGATTAATCCTTTGTCTGTTGTTTCATTTACAAATATTTTCTCACATTCTGAGGATTGTCTTTTTGTCTTGTTTATGGTTTCCTTTGCTGTGAAAAAGCTTTTAAGTTTAATTAAGTCCCATTTGTTCATTTTTGTTTTTATTTCTGTTACTCTAGGAGGTGTGTCGAAAAAGATCTTGCTGTGGTTTATGTCAAAGAGTGTTTTTCCTATGTTTTCCTCTAAGAGTTTTATAGTGTCTGGTCTTACATTTAGGTCTTTAATCCATTTGGAGTTTATTTTTGTGTGTGGTGTTATGTAGTGTTCTAATTACATTCTTTTACATGTAGCTGTCCAGTTTTCCCAGCACCACTTATTGAAAAGGCTGTCCTTTCTCCATTGTATGTTCTTGCCTCCCTTGTCATAAATTAGGTGACCACCTTTTTTGCTTTCTTTAAATTTTTGGCCATGCTGCATGGTATGCAGGGTCTTAGTTCCCTGACCAGGGATTGAACCCATGCTCCCTGCCGTGGAAGCAGGGAGTCTTAACCACTGGACCACCAGGGAAGTCCTGGAAGAAGTAATATTGTTACAATTCCCATACAAACCAAAACAATCTAAAAATTCAATGCAATCCCTATAAAACTTCCAATGGCATTTTTCACAGAACTAGAACAAATAATTGTAAAATTAGTATGTAACCACAAAAGACCCCAAAGAGTCAAAGCAATCTTGAGAAAGAAGAACAAAGTTGGAGGTATTATGCACCCCAATTTCAAACTATATTACAAAGCTACAGAAATCAAAACAGTATGGTGCTTGTACAAAAACAGATATATAGATCAATGGAACAGAAAGAGATCTCAGAAATAAACTCACCCTTATATGTTTAATTAATCTACAATAAGGAAGGCAAGAATATACAATGGGAAAAGACAGCTTCGTCAATAAATGGTGCTGTGAAAACTGGACCGCTACATGTAAAAGAATCAAACTGGACCACTTTCTTATACCAAGTACAAAAATAGACTCAAAATGGTTTAAAGAATTAAATGTAAGACCTGAAACCATAAAAATCTGAGAAGAAAACATAGGCAGTAAGCTCTTTGACGTCAGTATTAACAATATTTTTTGGATATGTCTCCTCAGGCATGGGTGACAAAGCAAAAATAAACAAATGGGACTACATCAAACTAAAAAGCTTTTGCACAGCAAAGCAAACCATCAACTAAATGAAAAGGCAACCTACTGAATGAGTGATGATATTTACAATAATATATTCAGTAAGTGATTAATATCCAAATTATATAAATAAATCATACAGCTCAATATCAAAAAACAAACAATCCAATTAAAATGGGCAGAGGACCTAAATAGACATTTCTCCAAAGAAGACATACAAATGACCAACAGACACATGAAAAGATGTTCAACATCACTAATCATGAGGGAAATGCAAATCAAAACCACAATGAAGTGTCACCTAACATTGTCAAAATGGCTCTCATCAAAAAATCTACAAATAACAAACGTTAGTGAGGATGTGGAGAAAAGGAAACCCTCATGCACCATTTGGGAATGCAAATTGGTGCAGCCAATACCGAAAACAGTATGGAGGTTCATTCAAAAAAATAAGAATAGAACTACCATATGATCCAGCAATTCCACTTCTGGATATTTACCTAAAGAAAACATAAACACTAATTTCAAAGGATATGTGCACCCCTATGTTCATTGCAGCATCATTTACAATAGCCAAAATATGGAAGCAACCTGTATCCACTGATAGATGAATGAATAAAGAAGATGTAGGTATATACACATATATATAATGGAATATTAATCAGCCATAAAAAACAGTGAAATCTTGCCATTTGTGACAACATGGATGGATCTAGAGGGTACTCTGCTAAGTGAAATAAATCAGACAGAGAAAGACAAATACCACATGATCTCACTTATATGTGGAATCTAAAATAACAAAATAAATAATCAAATGAAACAAAACAGACACACAGAAACAGAACAAACTAGTGGTAGTTTGGGGGGTGAGGGGGAAGGTAGTGAAATAGGTGAAGGGGATTAAGAGTTAGAAACTTCCAGCTACAAAATAAATATCAGAGAGAGGTAATATACAGCAGAAGGAACGTAGTCAATAATACTCTAATTATTTCGTATGGTGACAGTTACTAGACTTATTGTGATCATTTCATAATTTATTTAAATGCTGAATCACAATGTGTGCACCTGAAAGTAAAATAATATTATATGTCAACTATCCTTCAATTACAAAAAAGGAGATAGACATCTTACCTTCATAGGAAGGGAAACTAAGCTAACAACTGGCTGCTTAATGGGAATAATAAAAGCAAAGAGATTGTGAAATAATATCTTTAGAGACAGAGAATACAGGGCAACATAGAACTGAATATACAACCAAACTATCTTCACAAATAAAGGTTACATAAAAATATCATCAGATTCATGAGCACAAGCATTTCTATTTTCCCTCAATTGATATTTATTCTAGTTCTAATAACATCCCAATATTTTGTTTTAATATGTTAAAGATAACTTTAAAAATTATGGAAGAACAAAAGTTCAAAAAAAGCTGAATAAACTTGGAGTTAAAGAAATGAAAGGCAAAGAAATGAAACAAAGTGTGGTGACTTAATCCGATGGTAAAATATTTTAAGATTTACAGATTTAAGACTTAATGAGCGAGAAAAATAATACTAGGAAAATAAGCTACCTCTCTGGAAAAAAATGGATCCTTACTGCATATCATATACAAAATAAATTCAAATGAATTAAGGACTGAATTATAGATGGCAATATTTCAAAGGTTTTTGAAGAAAATATACAAGAATATCTTTAACATCAGGGTAGGTATGGATTTTGTCAACAAGACACAAAAATAATAAATTAAAGGAAAAAGCCAAAATTATATTGCATTAAAATTAAGAACATCTATTTTTCTAAGTACAGCATAAAGGAAGAGCCAAAACAAACTTCAACTGGAGAAAAAAATGTCTGCCCCATACATATTACTGACAAGAGATATTTACTATCTATTACTGACAAAAGATGTTGTAATGGACTGAATGTTTGTGTCCTCTCTAAACTCATATGTTGAAATCCTAACCCCCAATGGGATGGTGTTAGGAGGTGGGACCTTTGGGGGGTAATTAGATCATGAGGGTGGAGCCCTCACAAATGGGATTAGTATTCTTATAAGAAGAAACTAGTAAGAGAAGATGTCTCTCTCAGCCGTGTGATGATTTAAGGATAAGATGGCTGTTTGCAAACCAGGGAAAGTGACCGAAGACCAGATCTGTTAGAACCCAAATCATGGACTTCCTGGCATCCAGAACAGCTAGAAATAAATGTTTGCTGTTTAAGGAAAAAAAAAATCGCCCTTAAAAAATGACACTAAGAAATATGAAATAATTAGGGATAAACCTGACAAGAAACATGAAAGACGTGTGCACTGAAAACTACAAAACATGACTGAGAATAATTAAAGGTGTAAATAAGTGGTGAGAGATACTGTGTTCATCAATCAGAAGATTCAATAAGATTAAGAAATCAACTCTTCCCAAACCAATCTATAGATTTTAAACAAACCCAATTAAAATCTTCCCATGCTTTTCTGTAGAAATTAACTGACTGATTCTAAAATTGATATAAAAATCCAAAGGATCTAGAATAGCTAAAACAGTGTGGAAAGGGATGATCAATTTGGAGAACTAACACTTATGAAGCTACAATAGTTAGGACAGTTTGGTGTTGGTGTAAAGATAGACAAATAGATAAATGGAACAGGATAGAGTCTAGATATGGACCCACACATATACAGACAAATGATTCTGACAAAGTTTCAAAGGCAATTCAGTTGAGAAAAATTGGTCTTTTCAACAAATGGTGCTGGAATAATTGAATATATATATAAATTTAATGGTACAAGATATGGATACATATACAATATATATGTATATATGAATGATCCATATCTTGTACCATGAAATTAACTTAGCATGAATCATAGACCTAAATGTAAAATTTAAACCTATAAAAGTTCTAGAAGAAAACTTTTCTGACTTTGTATTAGATAAAGTTTTATTAGATATGACAACAAAAACACAATCTGTAAAAGAAAGTACTAACAAACTGAACATCAAATTTTAATTTTAATCAAAATTTAAAACTTGTGCTTTTTGAAATGCACTGATAGCAGAATGAAAAAAACATGTTACAGACTTGGAAAAAATATTTGCAAATTACATATCTGATTAAGGACTTGTATTAAAATATACATTTTAAAATACTCTTAAAACTCAATAATAAGAAAACAAACAGTGGGCAATAGACTTGAAAAGGCACTTCACCAAAGATATACTGATGGCAAATAAATACATGAAAAGACCCTCAACTGCATTAAATTAAAACCACATGAGCAAAACAGACCTATTAGGATGGCTAGAACTGTATCTGATTTACTGTATGTGCTCCAAGGATTTTGGAGCAACTGAACTCTCATACATGCTGGTGGGAATGAATGTAAAAAGGTTCAACTCCTTTGGAAAAAAACATTTGACAGTTTTTTTTATTTTTTCGTTTCGTTAGGCCACACCATGTGGCGTGCAGGATCTTAGTAACATGTGCCCCCTGCATTGGAAGCCACGGAATCTTAACCACTGGACCACCAGGGAAGTCCCTGATAGTTTTCTTAAAAAGTGAAACATATACCTACGTATAATCTAGGCAATCCACTTCCAGATTATTTACCGAAGAAAATAAAAGTATGTATCAGAACAAAGACTAGTACACAAATGTTCATTGTAACTTTATCTGTATTAGCCCAAAACTGGAAACAGCACAAATGTTCAACACAGAAAAAAGGGTAAAGAAACTGTGATACAGTGATATAATGGAACACTACTCAGCCATAAAAATGCATGAACTGTCGATACAAGCAACGACACGGGTGAATCTCAAAATAATTATGCTGAGTGAAAGAAGTCAGACACTTCCCCCCCCTGCAAAAAAATACATACTTTTGGATTCTATTTGTCCAAGATTCCAGAAAACACAAACTAACCTATCGTGACAGAAAACAGGACACCGGCTGACTGGGGATGGGAGGGGTTCATGAGGAAGGGCAGGAGGAAGAGATTACAAAAAAGTATGAGGAAACTTGGGTGTGATGGGTGTTTGCATTATCCTGATTAGTTTGACAGCTTCATGGGTGTAAACGTTTGTCAAAACTTACCAAACAGTACACCTTAAATATGCACTGCTTGTTTCATGGCAATTATTCCTCAATAAAGCTGATAAAATTTTTAAATATGAAAAAGTAGACTAGATCTTTCCTTTTATACAGAATCCAGACACGCTTCAAGGAAGATTTGAGGTGAAAACTATGGTGACCCCACAAAGACTCATAAGGCTATAGTCTTGGGAGGTAGGAGGATTCACCTAGAGGTTGAAGCAATTTCTTTTCACCTAAAGCTTGAAGAGACCAAGGTCAGATCCAAGTGGTTGGGGCCTAAAGAATGTTAATTTGAGGATGTTAGTTTAAGAAAAGAAATACAAAATTAAAAACGTTAAATTAGATTCAGAAGTGATTATCAATACAGAATAAGAAACCAGAAAACCTTTCCAACTTTACAAAGCTGACACACACCTCAAATTGCACAAAATTCAAAAGTGATGTATATATTCATTAATTCACCACTTACACTTCTTAATACTATTTGTGCAAAATCTTTGTTCATCTCTTTTATGACAATTTTATAACATTGTCTATAAGAAGATAAAAAGATAGTTCATTCATTCCTCTAGAAACACCCATATAGCATGAGCCATTGTACATGCAGCATTATTGATTATATTCCTAACCAGAGCACACTTTCTAGTTTGATTTCATATTGATAGGAACTACATTACATTACTAATAATTGGAAGAATTTCCATAGACTCGCTTCCATTTCTATTCATTTCAACCCAAGTTCCTCCTCACTAGCTACATACTTCTAGTTCTGGACAGCTTAGCACCCACTCATTTCGTGATAAAATCTCCAACCATACGGATTCTTGTCCCAGTGCTGGGTACGTTGGCCCAGTTGATGGAACGAGTATTTCTGGAAGGCCGTCCTACACTGGGATGGCTAGCAATACCTTAACTAAATATGGAAATGTCTGTGGCCCACATAAATACATCCCTCTTGAATTGCGTCCCCTAGAATTTTCGTAGTCACTCCAATGATACCCAACCCAAGTAAATATAACAGGGCAGAGAGCATTCGAGGGGAGAAAAGACAATTGTCAACCAATTTCAGTTTAAATATCTAGATCTCGAAAATTTTGGAAAATCCTGTGACTAATGAACACATCAGTAGAGTCCCTCCTGCAGCCTCAGAAGGGCCCTGCAAGTAAGGGATCCTGCAGGTTAACATCCTTAGTTTCCCAGTGGAATGACCTTTAAGCCTCTATTTCTTCTTCCACCTTCCTATTTTCTCTCTACTGTTTGCTCTCTCCCTCACAAACATTTCCCAGCTTCTTTCAGTTTCTCAGTTTAGAGGATAACGATAGGTACTTGGCTTTATATGTGATCTGTATAACACCTTGAGAACTATAGCTCCTTTTCACATACAGAGGAAGTTATCATCACAATACCTTCAGCAAATTGAGCATTTATCAAGATAGAGAGAAATACCCTTTGCTTAAGATATATTAATATATTGCTTCAGATGAGAAACCAATATGTGCACACATTTTTTTTAAATTAAGTGTATGTGGGACTTCCCTGGAGGTCCAGTGGTTAAGACTCTGCCCTTCCACTGCAGGGGGCACGGGTTCCATCCCTGGTCGGGGAACTAAGATCCCACACATCGTGCAGCATGGCCAAAAAAAAAAAAAAAAAGAAATTAAGCATATGTAAAGAATTTGAGAATTTTGGTCCTCAAACATAAACACAGACACCAGTTTTTATTATTCCTATGGAATTAAAACTCAGATTAATTAGAATTATCAGAGAGTGGCATCATTTAATTAATTTTTTTCTGCCCAACTTAAAATCCTTAACTGAAACATCCTTTGTTTTCATTCTGCATTATTCAGAATCTTTGTAAATTTTAAGTGGACAACTTTTGTCACTTAGTGATAATAGCCTGAATGTAATTTAATGTGATTAATTAGGTTGCTGAATTCTTTCAGGAATGTGATTCATACCAGAGTGCCTGTGTCACTTACAATTCTTTGTAGTGAAAGTAGCAAAAAACCTATAGAGTGGCTAAAACTATAAATGATAGCTTGAAAGAATGTTTGTAATTATTCCTGGAGCAGGGCTTACTTCAGGTAAGGCTTGATCCAGGAGTTCAATGGTTGACAGTATGAGCCTGAATTCCCTCTGGCTCTGACCTCTATCTTCTGTCACAGTGGCTTCAAACTCAGGTTCTTCATAGTAGTTACCGCAGCAGAGCCATGCTCTCTCCCCTAGGTAAGAAAATGCTGCCACCATTTCAGAACTCACATCCTTATACAATATAGTTAAAGAAGGGAGCTACTCATTTCCAGAAGGCCAGCAAACGTCTCATTCCGTTTCATTGGCTCTGAATAGTACCTATTCATCTTTGAACCAGGCAATATGGCAGGAGAAATGGCGAAGAGGAATATAGTGCTTGGCTTACATCAATCTAAGCTCACTTCTAAGGCAGGCATGGGGTCAATTCTGCACACACCAAACAGCTCTAGTGTGCTGTGGAGGACAGGCAGTGAGGGTAGATGTTCCAGAGGAAAATAATGGCGAGGGAGAATGGATATCAGGGACGCAACCAAGAAATAACTGTCCACCACAACATCTATGAAATGATTAGGCTTTGAAGTCAGGAATCTGGAGCTCTAATTCCATCAGATTCCATCATTCATTATGTATAGAACCTCATGCAAGTTGACTTTTTTAAGGCTGTTACCTCTTCTGTAAAATAGTGAAAATAATACCTACTCCCCAAAGTTATTATGAAATTTACATAATATACATACAGTGAATGACAGAGTGTCTGATCCATCGTAGGTGCTCAATAATAATTTTCACTCTTGTACAAATTCTTCAGTCCTACGAATGGCTGCTATTAAACTGGAAGGCAGGGGAATTCTCTTTTACAGAGAACAAATCACCATTCTGGTTAGAAGAAAAACAGATATGGACTTCAGGGAGCAATTGACTTTTCACCATTGACCTCACCCAATGGGTAGAAAATCCCCTTGCAAGCCTCCACTGAGAGGTATCTTAGGATGGAACTAGTCCTGAGGTCCCAAATCCAAACTGAAACTCGTTTTCCAGATAAATAATGATCTGAATTGTGATCAAGTTCCTATACTTGCTCAGAAGTATCCATTTAAGTCCACAGGGTAGCTAAAAACTAGGACCTTCAAAGTACATTGGGTGTGATTGCAATGGATTCTTCCCCAAACATAAGTCCATCTACATCAGAGTTTCTATGGGGAAGATATATTCATAAGTGATCTCTAAATGAATTTTCAGTACAGGTCCCATTATAAAATAGTGAGTAGTTTAGTCTGGCAGCAAACACATCATTGAGTGTATATATTTTTTTAATATTTGAAAAATATCATTGAGTATATATATTTTTTAATATTTAAGAAATCTAAATGGAGTCATCTTTCATAGAAAATCCCTGGGGGAGGGAGCAGTAGATGGACAGAGAACAGCAAAACAACATATTATTTAAAGATATGTCACACTTCCCAAGGTCCATCCCCTCTGCTATCCAGTCAGTGTCCCCAGACCATGCTGCAGCACACCAACAAAGGCTCTTTCTCTGTATTTCTCTGCAAAATGCTCTTTTACATATATGAAATAGCTTTGGGGATCTTTTCTTTGGGGGAGAAAGGACCAAAGTGAAAAAAAGTCTTCTCATAGAGAAGCAAATCATCAGACCAGACCAGTAGGTATCCCTTCCCCAGCCCAAACAATGGGATAATTTCTGGTGGGCCATCCACAGCTCCAATGAAGTTCACTGCTTTTTTTTTTTTAATTCACAGCTCCCACTCTGTGGAATATTGCAGGTGTGAAGCAGCTGTGTTCAGAGTAACATCTCATACATTTGCACAGTGTTTCAGGCTGGGCTTCCATCTTTCTACTTTTCCTTTCTCTTTTCTTTTTTTTTTCTTTTCTTTTCCTTCTCATTTGAGTTTATAGAACTTCACTCTAGTACTCAATAGCCATTATGGCTAGAGAGCACCTCCTTTAATTCAACGTAAAATCCTCCTGCTATAATAGCAAGGAGGTTTCTTTCTTCTTCCACTCTGTTGATATTTGAGCACAGCTGGTCAATCAATTCTGTGTTAAAAACTTTCATGAACTTGAAGATATTATTAGATTTCCTCCCTTCTCCTGGCCATGGAATTATCCCCACTCATTTGCTAAAATATTTCTTGCTTACAAATGATTTTATCATCTGTGTTTTTCTTATTTACCCTATCCCCAATTTCCCCATCCCTTCCTGAACTGAACCCCTCACTTTGGTTATGGAATATAACCAAAAGGAATATTGGAATATAATCAAAGGAGAGAAAAGTAAGTAATATAATAAGAGGAGAGGAATAAGGAATATAATTAGTGACCAGAAAGGAATATAATAGGAGGAAAGAAAAGTAACTGTGGGCTTGGTCTTTAGATAGACCAGGAGTTGACTCTTGGCTCTGTTGCTGACCTTTTTGGAACATTCTTACAAATTACTCAACACTTCCGTTCCTTATGTAAAATAGAGATAATTCATAGGGGTATTGTGAAAACTAAATGATATACTACATGAAGAAAAAGCTTTTCTGGCACCAAAGGCTCAATAAATATTTATGGAGATGTGGAAGGCATTGTGATCACCCCACCCAGATCCCCTTGAATTCCTTTGACCCTTTCTGTGCATTTATTCCTACTCCTTGGTTTTTACTTTCAGTGACCCTGCACATGTCTCTCCTTGGGAGGATGAGCCCAGGGCTGTTAGAGCAGAAGTACCTGGGAATTTACATGGCCCTGGGGTGGGCCTCCACAGTGACTGGTGATGTACATGTGTGGAGGCCCAGCCTCGTCCCAGTTGCCTCGTGGGGGACGATCAACTCCCACTCAGGCTCTCTTGAAGGATGAGGCTAAACATCTCACAGTGGAACTTGGTCTGAAGCCCACTTGTGGCTTTGCTTCTTCCCTTTCCCTGTCCTGATACCTACCCCCTCCATCACTGATTTCTCCTGGGAGCACTTCGTTAATAAATTAGTTGTATGCAAATGCTCATCTCAGGACCTGTTTCTGGGGTCCTGACCTAAGACAGTTACCAATGCAATGATCATTCCTCACGGTGTTCAGATACCTCAGTTTAAGAAACATAATACTGATTTTCACTCAGGTGAGCCAATGCTCTGAAAAAATTCCCAAAGAGAGCCACTTCCTTAACTCATCACATTATAACAAACTGTGGCACATTGTGAATTATTTAGTAAATTGCCAGAAGAAAGGGAGGCTTTAAGCAGGTGGCATGGATATTTCCAGAATAATTCACAATAATTCATTCATTAGAAACTACCTTTCCATCCCTCACCTTGTTTTTGTACTACTGAGCCTACAAGGAATAAAACCCTTCCCAACCTGTGGACACAGTTCTGCTCGGCATTAAGAAAATGTGTGTCTAATCTCATCCCCTCCCTTGCAAGAGAGACTAGAGACAGGGCCTTGAGAAGTTGGAACAAGACCTCTTATCCAAGCCACCCTGGAGAAGGAGACACACAAGCAAACAACTGAGAGCAAGCACAGACACACACCGAAGTTGGAGTGGAAGGAGAGGAGTCTGAGGTCTTACAGAAATGGGCTCAGGGCAAGAGCAATGAAGAGCACTCAGAAAGCATCCCGTGTGATTGCTAACCAGGCCCTTGGGTCATTGCATCTGAGGTGTGGGAGCGTGTCAGGCTGGCTTAAAAGTCCAGATGCAGAGATTTTAGAGCTGAAGACCACAGAGTGTGGGAGTTTACTGCATCTCACTGTCAAGCCACCACTCCTGAAGGGGGCATTTAAGGGACTTCAAATAAGTTAATTTACTCCTCCCATGGGTCATCTCTGATCTTTGTTTTCACCTTCCCCATTGCACCCAACTTCTGGATTGGTCAGCAATTAGTCAATAAATCTGCTGCCCCTAATTTAAGTGGAAATCAAATAACCAAAGGAAGCAGCACATTCAGTGTTCCCTCCATCCTCCAGGGCAGGACCACACCTGTCCTATACTATGTGAGCTTTGTGACAGCTTTCTCTTAAGAGGCTGTATTTCAGTTAGCTGAGGCTGCCAAAAACACAATCCCAAACATGCAAAGCAGTGTGACCATTATTTTTCATGTGCATTTGCCTTTCTTGAGTCTTATGGGGCAAAGGTCTATACTTTTTCAATTTTAAAATTAATCCGGTCACTCCCTTCCATTACCAATTCTCATTCCACTTAGGCTGAGTTTGAGTCCTTCTAAAAATCAAAGGGATATGCTTTTGTTTTAGCCAAGATCACCCTCCAACCTTGTAGCATAATTGGACTTCCTATCAAATCCATCCACACAACTGCAACCCCATTCATTTTTTTAAACTGGATTTTTACGTTTAAATTGGTAACTACTGAGAGGATTTTTAAACAGCTATGTTAGACCACTTTGTTTTTTTTCCTAAAAGATGAGGAATCACTATTTATCTTGCCAAGGCCACAGCATGATATATACATTGAGAAAGCAAAGCATACACACACACACCAAGTTTCTACAAGGCCTCTTTTCCCGTTGTCATGGTTTCTGTTGAAGCCTGGTACCTATGGTAATCCTATTTGGATAATGTTCTAGTTTTTGTTTGTTTGCTTATGGCACCATTTCCATACTTTAGACTATTGGCTGGTGCTGGGAAGGAATTTAGAACACTCTTCCTCAACACCTTGTTCTCTCACCCCAGCCTGCTTTTGAACAAACTGTTTACATCCAAACCCATTTCCTTATTTAATCCATAGAGGTTGTTGAGGTGTCTTGGATTATTTAGACCTTGAGCACAACAGAAATAAGTTCTTCTCAAAGTTACTGATGATATATTAGGAGTTTGAGATTTACAGATACACACTACTATATAGAAAATAGATAAACATAGATAGATAAAAATAGATAAACTATATTTATTGTAATAACTATAAACTATAACATTGTAATAATTTATAATGGAAAAGACTGAAAAAAAATGTATATGTATGTATATATACATATATATATATGAATCACTTTGCTGTACACCAGAAACTAACACAACATTGTAAGTCAACTATATTTCAATTAAAAAGAATTTGTTTAATTACTGATGAGTTATGTATTGTCAAAAGCAATGACTACATCCCAATCAATGATTCTCATCTTATTAGACCTTTCAGCAACATTTGAAATAACTGATCGCTATTTCTGCCTTAAAACCTGTTCTTGGGCTTCCCTGGTGGTGTAGTGGTTGAGAGTCCGCCTGCCGATTCAGTGGACGCGGGTTCGTGCCCTGGTCCGGGAAGATCCCACATGCCGCGGAGCGGCTGGGCCCATGAGCCATGGTCGCTGGGCCTGTGCGTCCGGAGCCTGTGCTCCGCAACGGGAGAGGCCACAACAGCGAGAGGCCCACGTACCGTAAAAAAAAAAAAAAAAAAAAAAAACCTGTTCTTCACTTGGCTTCCAGGAAATCATTCTCTTTTTGACACCTCCTTCTCAGCTTCATAGGCTGGTATCTCCTTATGTCTCTGAGCCCCCAGTTTCAATTCATAGACCCCCTTCCCTAAGAAGTGACCTAAGTGATCTCATCCCATCTCATGGTTTTAAACCATCTATCTGCTGATAAGCCTCAAATTTCTATCTCCAACTTGGAACTCTCTCTCTCATCTCTAGACTCATATCCAATGAGACTCATATCCAAGCTTACTTGGTAACGCCACTTGGATATCCAATAGACACATACCTCTTAACATGTTCCAAATGAGGATGTTTACACACACACACACACACACACACACACACACACACACACACCCTCTTCTCCAATCTTCTCCATGTTAACTGAACCTCCGTTCAACTTGTTAATCCAGTACCTGTTTACATCAATATCCTGAGGGAATCAATAACTCTACTCTTACTCTAAAAGCTGTCATCAAATCCTATTGTCTCTACCTTCACAATATACCCGGAACCTGACTGCTTACCATCCCCATTACCACCACCTTGATCCAGTGCCGACTGGATAATTCTAGTAGCGTCCTGACTGACCTCCCTTTCTCAACATAACATCCAGAGCCATCCTGTTAAAAGGTAAGTATGATCATCTCAGTCTTCTGTACAAAACCCTCCAATGGCTTCCCATGGGACTCAAAGCAAAAGCCAAGTTCCTTTCTATGATTTACAAGATCCTACATGGTCAGGTCTTCATCCCCACTGTAACGTCACCTCCTATAACACTCCCCCTCATTTACTCCATTCTAGTAATCCCAGCCCCTTTGCTTTTCCCCATAAAAATGCCAGGCAAGCCCCAGCCCTGTGGCCTTTGCGCTTGCTCTTCTCTCTGCCTAGCTTACTTGTCCTCCAGATACCTATTATGCATGACTAGTTCTCCCACTGATTTCAGGTCTTTGTCTAAAACCACCTTCTCCGTGAGGCTACAGTTACCTCTCTCCCTAAAACTCTTCCTTTCCCTCTTTATTTATTATCAGTCCTTATCACTTTCAAGCATGTTATTTACTTTACTTATATATTTTGTTTATAATCTGTCTCATTCACTGAAATGTAATACCCATGAAGGGAGGAGTTTTTTCTATTTTGTTCATTACTGAATCCCCAGCTCCCAGTGCCAGAAGTACAGTAGGTGCTTAATGCATATTGGTTGAATGAATGAATAATGCTTAATATATACAGAGATAGTTTTATCTAACCCATCTCAATTATCCAAATCAAAAGAAGATAGAGTAAGAGTTGCTCTGGGAATGGATACAAGAATGGTCATGGGAAATGGGCATCGTCAGAAAATCTACAAACAACAAATGCTAGAGAGGATGTGGAGAAAAGGGAACCCTCCTGCACTGTTTGTGGGAATGTAAATTGATACAGCCACTATGGAGAGCAGTATGGAGGTTCCTTAAAAAACTAAAAATAGAATTACCATAGGACTCAGCAATCCCACTACTGGGCATATACCCTGAGAAAACCATAATTCAAAAAGACACATGCACCCCAATGTTCATTGCAGCTCTATTTACCATAGCCAGGTCATGGAAGCAACCTAAATGCCCATCGACAGACAAATGAATAAAGAAGATGTGGTACATATATACAATGGAATATTACTCAGCCATAAAAAGGAATGAAATTGGGTCATTTGTAGAGACATGGATGGACCTAGAGACTGTCATACAGAGTGAAGTAAGTCAGAAAGAGAAAAACAAATATCGTATATTAACACATATATGTGGAATCTAGAAAAAATGGTACAGATAAACCGGTTTGCAAGGCAGAAATAGAGACACAGATGTAGGGAACAAACATATGGACACCGAGGGGGGAATGTGGGGGGGGGAAGAATTGAGAGATTGGGAGTGACATATATACACTAATTTGCATAAAATAGATATCTAATAAGAACCTTCTAACTTTACATGCTATCATATGCATTAGTCATTAGATGCACCTAGTTGGGAAGAAATAGATTTCACCCAACTCATCCAGCGTCTTAGGCTGCTACGTACTTACCTTGTACTAGATTACCTACTGAAGCTTTACCAAGCCCTCAGCTTTTTTCCATGCCATAGGGGTAGCAAATGTACCAGCCAGTAGTGCCAATTTTATAGGACTACATCACTGTGCCCTTCTTCAAGGTATATGTAAACATGAAGTTTCTTGACCTTGATATATCAGAGAATTATGTGGAGTTTTGCTTAAAAATGGAGTTTCCATAAATTGATGACACGATGGATCCCCCGGCATGGCCATTCAAATCCCTCTGCCTGATTCTCCTGCCCTTTGTTTTCCTGATTTTTCCCATTCTCCTCTTTGCAAAATTTTTTTGCTTCCCTTTTGTTGTTATTATTATTATTTTTAATTTGAAGGTGCATAGCAGGGATTCTATACAGCTCACTTGAAAGCAACAGAAAATTAGTCAAGTAGTGAAAAAGTACCTGCAATTGTATTACTCAGTGGAGACCCATTTAGACAATTTTTCAGAATTGTGGTAAGTCTTCCAATTTTGTTTGTTTGTTTGTTTGTTTGTTTGTTTTTCTGTGTCTCAGATTCCATCATACCTAAGACTGAGGGTGGCTTCCTTTCCCATATTGCCTCACCTGCAGGCATGAAGTTACCTACAGGCACTCATGTGCATTAGCTGTTAATTTGGGGGTTGGGGATATTACTATTAGGGTGTGGAAGATTTGTTTCATACAGGGAGTTATGTAGCATCTTCAGGGGATCTGAGACCTAGAAAACAGCAGTCCTATTCAAGGAAGACCCTGTTACCAAGGAGCCCAGTTATCCATCAATGTACCACAAAAATTAAACCATCTCTTGTAACAGCAGTGGAAACACTGTGGGCAATGAATTCTTAGGGGGTGGCGAAACAGATGAAATCCAGTCATCACGTTTTACAACAGATCTGCTGCTTGATAAAGTACAACTGGAGAGCAGGCTGTTAGCAATAAGGCCATTTCTAAGAATAAAATGAGAGTTTGTAAAAGATCCATTTGAATTATTAACTCCAAAAAAGTGGCTGGAGAAGAAAATTGTTGCGTGTATCACTGGCTTTTCTCCTCACGTGTATGATTAGAACAAAGGGAGGCACAGAAGAGCGGTGGAAAGACGGGAACGCAAATTTTCTTCCGACATAAGGAGGCACATTTTCACGCAGTGCCTCGTCAATACATGGAGAGGCCACCTACCAGGTAAAGAAAAACACTGCGGCCATTGGGAAAGGAAGCAGATGCCCAAGCAGGGGAAAACCACACTCCTTTTTACCCAACACCGTTTCTTTTTCTGGCTTACAAAAGCATTCCTTTAATACCAAGTGGACACCTCTAGCCTTTATTCTGCACCCTGTGGATTTCCCCTCCCTGCTCCAGACGCCCCAATCCAGACTCCATTTAAAATGCAAGGCATGTTGGGAGTCACAAGGAAACCGCCAAGGTGACCATTACGATCTTCTCTCTTGTACTGGCATTAAAAACGGAGGAAGAATCGATATGGAGAGACGTACTTGTGCTTTCCAATTCAGTATTTTTCACCACGTTAATCACGAGATGTGAAATCTTTCACCCAAAGAGAAGCAGAGAAACATGTTCACAGGTCACAGTGGCCAATGCTCTCCTTTGATTTTATGAGCATGTTTCTTCAATGTCATATGGAGACAAACAGACACATCCTGACTCCAGAAAATAAGGTGCTTCGTTATGGAATCCAGTCAGTGAAGGAAAAAAGACCCATACTGCCATTGATACTGAAGATGCTGGAATGTAATTTGGTCTTTCCCTCTTCTGGAAGTTGCTCTCAGGACCCTTCCACATCTTCCTTTTCAAATCCTTTGAGTAGAAAGTTCCAAAATCTTCTTTAAAGAATGTACAACAGGACCCTTCAGAACGTGTAGGTCTTATAGATGGCAAATACTGTCAGTAAGTAATGTCAGTGTTTCCTGTTTCCTTCCTTGTTAAAGATGTATGCCTTTCTCATATAAAGCAAGAAAATATAAGATAAGCTGAATAATATCTAAGACTGTTAGGACTTACTTGTCTTTCTATTTAAAAGATGGGGGAAATAGAGTTTACACCTCATATATTGCAGATCTGATAAGGGCACTTCAAGAAAGACAGTCTAAGACCCAAAATAAGGGGGAAAAATGCTCCAGATATGCTCAGTCTGAATATCTGGAGGATGAAAGGCATATAATCAAAGGTTACTAAATCTCCACAGATAAATAGACTTGTTCACCATATTATGGAATAACAGAGCTAAAGTACTTGCAGGAGGTAGTTTGGGGTTGAATTATTGCAATTTTTTGTGTTGGGTTGTAGGGTTTTTTATGTGATTTTTTTCATATCACAGGGTGAATATAGATTTAGAAAGCAGTTCTTTCTCTGACGTCGTATATAAGAGCCAGAGAAGATTTGGGTTCAATTTATTTGTATTTATTTATTTTGTTTTAGGCATTCATCTAAGCACTTTTTAAAAATTAATTTATGAATCCCCACTTTGTGTTCAGTAAGGTAGGTACTCTTATTATCATCATTTTTCAGATGGGAACTGAGGCTCAGAGAGCGTAAGTAACCATCTTGACATCACACAGCGGGTAGGTGGTAGAGACTGGCCCCAGGGTCTGTGGTCGCAACTATTCCGTCACCTCTCATTCAATCACACATTCACACATTCAATAAATGTTCAGTGAGCACCTTGGGGGGGAAAGCACTGTGCTAAATATTAAATAGTATCCTTCCTTCAAAATGTCAGCAATTAAGAAGAGAGATGAGACATGAACACAAATGCCTACATCCTAAAGAAGTGTGTGACAAGCTACCTAACAGAGACACCTGGAATATAAGAAGCAACTTTGTAATCCCTACAAGCGGTCCAAGGAGAGCGGGATATGGCAGAAGCAATAGGAGGAAGATTTAGGAGGAGGGGACCAAAAGTCACGTCGGGAATCATTAGAAAGGGAGCCTACGGTAAAAACCATTCCAATGTTGAGAAAAGAGAGTTCTCTGTGGGAGAAAAATCAGTTCTTAGAAAATGCTGGGGTTTTGCCAATTTCAATGTGCTGTCGACTCAGTGAGGCCAGATCTCTTGGAGCAAAACTTGGCTCTTGCCTTTTTTCCCACTTGGACAGTAAGGAAACTGACCAAGTATTTGCACTCTTTAAAAATATAATTTAGCTACAACACATCCATGAGAAGGACTAAAATCTTCTTTTAAAAAAGAAGACCTGACAATACTGACAATGCCAAGTGTTGCCAAGAATAAGGGGCAAATGAGACTCTCATAAACTGAAGGTGGAAGTATTAGATGGTACCATATCTTTGGAAAAAGGTTGAACCGTTTCTTATAAAACTCAATATACACCTACTCTATAAGTCAGCAATTCTATCCCTAGGTATTTATCCCAAAGAAATAAAGACAGGGGTCCACAAAAAGGCTTGTACAAGAAACACAACATAGTCGAATCTCGAAAACATTATGCTGAGTAAAATTAGCCAGACACAAAGACTACAAGATCTCTGATACCATTTATATGAAGTTCTAGACTTGGAAAAATTATTATTAGGTGTTCAAATCAGAACAATGGTTGGCCCTGGGAGAGTTAGTGCAGTTATTACTGGGAAGGAGCATGAGGGACCCTCCTGGATGATGATGATGGTCTATATCTTGATAGGTGCTTGGGTGGCACAGATATATGCAGTTGTCAAAACTCATTAGTATCACTTAAGATTTATATATTCCATTGCATATAAAATTTACCCTGAAAGACAAAGAAGTCTAAAAGATATTAAATTCTAGTTAAAGATGTGCATGATGTTACATTTAGAAGTGAAATGTCCTGATGTCTGCTACTTACTTTAAAATGTATCAAAAACTAAGATGGACTGATGGATGAATAAATAGATAATGTGACATATCTACTTATCATCCATCATTTAATATAGCAAGTATATTAAAATTTTAATTATAGAATCTAGCTATAGATCTATGAGTGTTTACTGTAATAGTCTTTCAACTTTTCTATATGTTTGAAACTTTTCATAATCAAATGTTGGGAAAATACAACTCAAGAATTTATTAATACACATATATTTTTAAGAGAATTTAAAAATTTTGAATTCCCTACAAATTAAAGGTAAAGTATTTTGCAGTGAGAAAGCTTAGTTTTTTATTTTACTAAGTGCCCTCATTTCTTGAAGTGTGGTGTAGAAGGAAATAACCAGAGAAGTAACACCACTAACTACAGAGCAAGACTGAAGGACCCCAGTTTCATGACACAAGACCTATGTCTTATGTTTTAGAAATAATTTCACTAGAGACTTCAAATGGGCTTTTAATTTAAAAAAACTGGAGTGGATAAACTAAGATATTGGAATATAAGTACTGTTTCTGGACACCTGAGAATTTGTTAAAGACATTTTTTACTTGTTGTGCAGAAGATTTGGAAAAGTTCATAAGTGCACAATGAAGAAGAACGAAGCCACCCACAAGCCTATCCTCCCACCGAAAGAAAATCACTGTTAATAGTTTGAGAAACTTATTTCCATGGATTTCTCTTTCCACATTGTTAACAGAGTTAAAATGACAAATATAATATTCCAGTAAAGTGTAAATATGTTTCATGAGCAAAAAAATTTTTTTCATAAATAATTTTAAAGACTACATAATGTTATTTTAAATGGGTATGTTCAGTATTTTACTCTGGAAATGTGGGCATATATGTTGTTTTAATTTTATTTTGCTATAATAATGTTGGAAAAACATCTGAGTGAAAAGCTCTTTACATATTGATTGTTTTTAGGACAGAGAATTTCTGGAAATGTACATTTAACAGAGCCTGTTGGTTGGCCTGTGGGTTAAGAATTGTCCCTGTGGACTTGTGACAAAGTGTCCTTATTGCTGCAGATAGCTCAATGATATTAAATGTAGGATGAACCTCATCCCATGGTTTGTCGGCAACCCAGCAACCCGTGGAAAGATAATCGTGAACTGTCTACACCTGCAGTTCATGCAAACGCAGACTTATGCACTGGACGCGGGTGGGCTGGGGAGGAGGAGATGATGAACTCAGTTTGAAATGCTCCTTTCCAATCCAGCAAGGAGTAAAACATAATCTAAGTGAAGCAGGAGCCCAGCGCTGGAAGACGCACCAGAAAGTGGGGGAACAAGTTCTCATGGCATGAGGTTCTGCTTGACCCCCTCCCAGGATGAGGACACCCTCCCTGCACAGAGCAGCCTCTGTATCATCAAAGGATAAAGAAACGGTATCATGGCAACAAGAGGATGGATAAGCCACGGTGCCCCCGAGGCCCTCTTTAAGGAAGTGGATGTAAGATGGTCAGGTTTTCCATTTCACAGCAGAGAAAGGTGAGAAGCGTGGACAGACACTCAGAAATGGGGATTCATAGCAAAAGAACTTAAACTCAATGTACCCTGTAAGCAAGAGGACCTGGTGCAAAGTGAGGAAGGATTTGTGTCTCTCTCATTCTCTGCCTCAACCAATGACTCAGAGCTAGGAGTGTAGTGGAGCCAGCAGGCACCAGCTGGAGAGAGCTGAATGGTAAGTATTCAGAAATTTTGCAAACCGGTTTGGTAACTTGAAACTGGCCATGATGGGAGTATTTACAGCATGGAAATCAGCAAACTACATTTCACAGCTTTTTCCCCTAGCCCCCTTGGAAATCTGATTTATCACCTTACCATAACTCAGATCCAAAGCTTCTTTTCTGATTTCTCTCCCAAATTCCAGACCCATTGTTGGTAACTGCATTCAGAACATTGCTACTCAAATTCATTAGGTTCGAAAGAGAACTCATCATATTGTCTCCCATGTATGGTCTTACTGTTGTTAACAATTTATCATCTTAACATCAAAACTCAAAACCTCACAATCATGTTGAACACTGCTCATTGAAAACAAGAAGAATAAAAGGGGAAAAAAGGAGGAGGAGAATTATTTGAGAGACATTAATTTCTTAACGCATTATGCAGCTCTTGTAATAAGCTCACAACATTCTCACAACATCTCTTAAAAGCGGTTATTACTGTAATTCTGCGGAGGGAAAACTGAAGTTCAGGGGAGTTTTGTGACTCAACCAAACTTTCACAGCTAATACATTTCAGAACTATTATTTGAATCCAGAGCCCTCTGAGTACAAAATGCACTCAAACCCATGTGCCATATTTCTAACCTATCAGTTGCTAAATTCAGCCCCTTAGGACTTTTTTTCATTGTTTTTATGGAAGTATTATTTACATATAATTAAATGCACAAATCTTAAATGTACATTCACTGTGTGGACAAATATATACACTTGAGTCAACTCATACTCCTTTCAAAATACATTTCCATCACCCCCCAAATTTTCTTCCTTCCTTATTCCAGAGAGTAAACATTGCTTTAATTCATTTCATCATAAATGAGTTTTGTCTGTTCTAGAACTTCATATAAATAAAATCATAAGGTATGTACTCTTTTGTGGAAGTTTTCTTTAGCTCAGTTGTTTTAGAATTATCTATATTATTCATGTATATCAGTATTTTTGTTTTTTTTTTATTGTGAGTAATATGCCATGGCATGGATAAATCAATGTTTTTTTATCCACTCTTTTATTGGTGGACATATGAATGATTGGCTATTATGTTTAAGGCTGCTATGAACATTCTTATACAAGTCTTTTTGTTGACAAATGTGTTCATTTCTTTGAGAGTAAAACCTAAAATTATACGAGGTAACGCATAGGTTAGGTGTATTTTTACCTATAAGAGAAACTGATTTCCAAAGTCATTTTATCATTTTATATTTTGACAAGCAGTATATGATGATTCTAGTTGTTCTACTTCTTTGTCAGCACTTAGTATTGTCAGTCTAAGTTTAGTCATCCAGTGAGTGTGTGGTGATAACTCATTGGCTTTAATTTGCATTTCCTTGATGACATTTCCTTAATGATGTAAAATGTGGACCTGGAGATCAAAGAAAACACAGGATTATCAGGAATATATCTTCATGACTTTAAAGTAGGCAAAAATTCATTTGACAGGAACCCAAAAGCACTAACTTTAAAAGAAAAAAAGTGTATATATATACACACATATATATACGACTTCATCAAAATTAAAACCTTAAGAAAATGGATAAACAAGCCATATTCTGGGATAAATATATACATACAAAGGACTTATAACCAGACTATAAAAACAACTCTTTCAACTCAAATTTTTAAATTTGAGAAAATTTGAGGAAATTTGGGAAATTATGGGCAAAAGACTGACAGGCACTTCACAAAAGAAGATATGCAATGGCTAAAAAGCACACGAGAATATTTATCATAACACTTCATCTTTACTTTTTGAGGAGCCAGTCATTTTGCATTTTGTACTACAGTTTATGTAAGTATAACTCCCAACCTGAACTGTAAGCCACTTGAAAGCACAATGAATATTTGAGGCATCTTTGTACCCCCAGGGTATATACACATGTGGAGATGGAATAGGCTCACAAATATTCTTAAATGGTTGACCAAATGATTTAACAAAGTCTGTCTTAAGTCATTTTAGCTGGCTGTCAATATTGTAAGCAAGTGACGCAGTAATATTAGAGCAGTGCCAAGAGAGAAGAAATAAAACAGATCAGCTTAGAAGACTAAGCCTAAGAGGTGGAAAAAAGTGTTTCCCACAGGCAGATGAAATGACATTTCAAGGGTTAGTGTAAAATGTAAGAGGAAATAAGTTTAGTAGAATGAAATGACACGGGTAATGTGAAACAAAGCTTTCCAAAAATAAGACACCTACTCTTTTGCATGGGCAACCCATCTCTGTGTGGGTAATTTTGCATCTATGAAAGCCCAGGGGAAGCTATCAGACCAAAACAGGAAGCTGTGCATGTGCTCTCAGGCGGAAGTCTCCAAGACATGCCTCTTGTGTACTCTGATGTGCATCCTGCTTGCCCGAAAACTCAGATTCCTTGTCAAAAAAATAGACCCAGAAAATGCACATGGCATCATTACTGCATTACAATAGTGTTTTCAGATTCTAGTGACATCTTGGAATTCCCAGCATGCCATAATTTTAACTCCTATAGGGTATGTCCTCCTTGAAGTAAAATTTGTTCACTGGGGCACTTGTGACTGAGTTGTGTGAAACTTGCTCATCCCCACGATTCATGAAATATTCATGTTCAATATTTACAGTAATTCTGAAAGGAATTTTCTAGAAGTAGAGGCTTACTCAAATCATATTCATAATTATTTTAAAATAATAATGCACTCTCTATTCCAGATGATGACCTCAAGAACCAGTTCTTTTCAGGAAAAAAAAATCCCTGAATATATTCCAATGATCTTATTTCTGTCCCAGATTTCAAACTAATTTGCATAAATCATTCAGTTCCCATTTATTGGGTTTTTTTTTTTTCCTTTCCTGATCAGCACTTTGACATATGTGGAAATTCTGACCAATAAGAGAATTTTCACGATTTTTCCTTTTTGTGATTCTCAGGAGGGAAAAAAAAAGAAACTTATTGAATAAATTAAATTACATTTCATGACTAGAGCAGTAAACAAGAGGATTGATTAGAGGGACACTGAGTGGGGTTCACACAGGTCCTGGGAAACGAAGGAAAAACAGAAATTTTTTTTTTAAAGAGGGAAGAGTTAAAGGATTCAGAAGACCCTAAAAAATGACATCCCAGAATTATAAATAGTGTGTGTGTGTGTGTGGCCGTGCGTGTGTATATGTCTGTGTGTGTTTATGGATGTGGAGAAAGAAGGTGTATGAGAGTCAGAGAAAAGAAAAGCTTAAGTGAAAATTATAGTTTTGCCAGAAAAACCTTGGAGTAAACATATTTATCCCCATTCAAGCAAAACACACCCAGATAATTAGCAGAACCCCTTAAATAATGCAACCTCACCTGAGATGCCACCTCAGAAGCATTATTCTCCAATGGAATAGAGCCATCTAAAACACACACACTTTAACACCAGACCTGACGCCATAGTAATAAACGTAGGGAAGGAAGGAGAAGTTGGAAATAGCAAAATGGCAGAATCCTCTTAAACACATTGAGTGGACATACTTACAACCTTCAAACCACTCTCTTGAGTTCAAACCACTTCTTTCTCAAGTTTTCTCAATGAAAAGCTAGAAAGAAAAGTAAGTACTGGTGGTCAGGGTTGGGAGAGGACAAAAAGAAAATGGTTCAAAATTCTAGAATGACATCAAGGTAAAGGCAAATTCATTCCAGTTATTCCATTCTTTGTCCTTCCAAATGTTAAATAGGCTGAGGATGCATGTTCAAGGCTCCTCAGCTCTCTCCCTCTCTCAGGGCAACATTGGCTTTGATTTTTTAACAAATTTGATGCATTCCTATTAAAGATATATTCCTATTAAAGATATATCATTCCTTAGATCTGTCATATTTTTTAAATGCTCAAGGAGAGCCTGTTATGTAAAGGATCCCCCTAGTGTATAGATCTAAGTTCCAATTCTGACATTTCGGACTTCTCTAAAATGCAGCCTATCAGAATAGTATTCCATCTCAGAACTACTGAATTCATCTGCCACACCTGAATGTCATTTTTATATTTTAATTCAGATTCTTCTTGTGACTATCTGTTTCTAAGTTGAATTTTTTGGGTGGTTTAAAGCATTTACATCCTTTCGCATCTCTTCTTTAAGATGCTTAGTTTAGCATCTAACATTTTCCCAGCAGGGTTTTCTTCATGCATAATTCTTTGGCACCCCAGGCGCCAGGCTCTGAAACAGTTGTTGGGCTTTCTCTGGTCCCCAAACTTTCCAAAGGAATATGGGTAACTTGGGAGTCTCCTGAAGGATTTGGTGCCTGGTGTAATGTGTGCTGTTTGTTTAGTGAATTAGCACCTCAGAAAAAGATGTAAAGAAGGTTTTACTGATGGCGTGGAGAGCAGAGGCAGGAAGCCTAGTCAATTTACTTTGGTACTATTTGGTACTTTGTCAGCACTAGCCACGTTTTCGACTCTGGCTTGAAATTGATAACCTTGATGTTTTTAGCCGGCGTTGACGCTGTTTGAAGTTATGATTTAGGAGATTTCAGTTGGAATCCATGATCCATGCGGTTTATTTGGTCATAGAAGATTCTAATGCCTGTCTGGCTCCTTTGTGCTCCCTTGCAGGGGTGTGGAGCAAATTTTTTAGGGACCTCAGTTCTGATGTAGATTTTTTTTAATTCTGTGCTATGGCAATAAATCTATAATGACTATTTTAAGACCTAAATACATGAAACATAAGTGGCGAAAAAAGACACCTGCATTAAGTTAGTACCAATAATAGCTACCAGCTACGTGATGCTAACTAGGGCACAGCCACAAGACTAAGCTATTTATATACACCTAATCTTTATAATAATGCTATAACTTAGGTAACATTATTTATATTTTACAGGTAAAGAAACGGGGCATTTACATTGCTGAAAGTATATCGCCTTGACTCCAAAGCCTAGGTTTTTGACCAGTACACTATACTGCTGCTTTCTGTAATACATTTAAGTATACTTTGAAAAGGTATCACACTCTATAAGTATTAGGTGATATTATCATGGCGTTGGAGAAGAGTCTTAATCTCGTACTATTCTTACTGCTACTCTCTAAAGGAAGAAAAGCCTCAAAGTGGTTTGAATGGTACAGCCATCCTTGTGAGTCATTTAAGTGAGTGTAGTTAGACCTTTTGGAATTAGGTGCAGGAATACTTCAAAACTAGTGTTTTACAATTTCGAGAACTCAAGATATGGACCTATGTCATCGGAAGCTGCTGTTACCCACTCTTGAGTGTGGAAAAGGAAAAGCCTCAGCAAGAAAATAACAAACAGAACAGCTACTTCCAGGCTGATGATGGTCTAAGAGATGCCTACATATTTCTGCTGTGACTGCAAAGAAAACATTTGCATTCTGAGAGCACTTCAAAACGGGTTCAGGTATCTGCCCCTTGGAAGATACCTATATGTTAAAATCTCTAAGATTTTGTTTCTGGAACACCACAAGTGAAAGACATCAGTTTCCATCATCCATTACTGTTATTTTGAAGTGAGATATCGATTGAAGGTCAAACCAAGACTCTGGAAGCAGAAACCTCAAACAATGCGTTTAGTATTTCCATAATACCTCTCCAGCTTGTGCAAATATGACATTTCATAGTTTAAGGGTTATGGTTTCCTGCTATATCTCTATGGAAGAAATATTATATGCCAGTGTTCCCTGAAATAGAAATACACATCACTGTTGAGACACAAGAATGCTTTTGCTAACAAGTTGATAATTTGGGCAGCAATAAACAATTGCAAGTTATCAATAATTGCTTTATTAAGCAAACAGATTTCAGCAATATCTCTCCAGTAAAATATTGCTTTCATGATATCAACCCTTTATTTTTTTATTTCTTTATTTTTTATTGAAGTATAGTTGATTTACAATGTTGTGTTAGTTTCTGATGTACAGCAAAGTGATTCAGTTATACATATACATATATATTCTTTTCCATTGTAGGTTATTACAAGATATCGAATATAGTTCCCTGTGCTATACAGTAGGTTCTCGTTGTTTATCTATTTTATATATGTGTATCTGCTAATCCCAAACTTCTAATTTATCCCTCCCTCCATCCCCTTTCATAACCATAAGTTTGTTTTCTATGCATGACATTGATCCTTTAGCTGAAAAGGGGAATTAATCTATTGTTGAGGCAACTAAAACGATCTTAATTATAGCTGTGAATTTGGTCTCATCCATAGACTGGGGGAACTACTTTGTTCATCTCAATGGATTCTCGAATTTCCTCTTTCTCTCACTCTCTCTTTCTCTCTCAATTAGAGTCCTTTACCTGTCACATCATCATCCCCAAATACAGGCTTGCAAATCAAAATGAACTTGACATGGTGGGACAATATGTTTAATTTGTGAAAAAAAAATGTAGGATGAAAACAATGTATGATGCAGACCAAATTCTGAGGTCATCCACCCAGTTGCTCATCTAAGGATCATAGAGCTATTGATACCTTGGGTTGTCAGAAACAACAAACAACAAAAATGCTACAATATAAATGATTAAAAGGAGTGGAAGGATGGTCTTCAAAAATTTTGTTCAACAAAAAGTTTAAAAACATGAGACAAAATATCAAAGAAAGTAAAATAAGGATGAAAAATGTATAACAAGTACATGTCGTTCAAATTTGACGTTTACTCATATACTTGTTGATATTACAAAAGAAAAGATGCTCATTTTATAAGCCATTATTAAATATGTCATTAAAATCAAAACAATAAAATAAAGAAGAGTCCTCAGGCCTGAGTTGATGTAGTAAATGTCTATTAATGCATTCAAATATCTACCCCGTCTGCAACGCTTTGGAGCCAGCATGATGACACACAGCCTCTGTCACTTGAAAGGGATGGCAATACATCCTTCTTGATAAGGTAAGCTACCTGTGATCACACACCTTCAGGAGAGAGCAGATGGGGTGTGTTTGGGTGAGAAAGGTGGCTAAGCCAATTTGGGCACCATCCAAGCCAGGAGTATCTCAAGAATTGGAATTGGAATATGGATCAGAGCTACAGTGTATAACTGAGTTCTATCCTTTTTTGATTTTTAAATTCGTATGAAAAAACTGAGCAGAGAAGCTGTCCACAGTCCTCTCTTTCAGCACTTTTATTTCCTCTACCCTAAGGAAGTCTAATTTATTGTTGTATGCAATTCTAACTTGTTTTGTGTCATTACCAATTTATCCCATTTTGTTTTAAATTGTACTCTGCTTTGTTCTGGAGGGGAAACCTTGAAAATTTCAACCTCCCCAAGGACACTGTGATGGAGAATCCATGGTAGGTTGTGTAACTCCTATCAGCCTCTATCTAGAGATACAGCTTGAAAGATCATAGAGTTTTGTGTAAATTATTATTCCTCAGTTAATGAGACAAGGGCTTTAACCAATTAACACACACTTCTCAGCCTTTAAAACAATGTGGGAATGTCCTTAAAAGTTTTCTGACAGAAATAGCGAAAACATTGTTTGTGTGTGTGTGTGTGTGTGTGTGTGTGTGTGTGTGTGTGTGTATGGGCACACATGTGTGCACATCCCTTGAAGTTTGGGTTAGAAGCTAGAAGGCGAGTTGAAAATTTAAAAAAATAGGCAAAGTCTTAAAAGTCTAAGTACTGTTTTCAGCTTGAATCTTAAAGAAGGGTCTGAGTGGTTCATATTCTATCTAAAATGGTTTGTTCATAAATAATGAATGTTAGAATGGCAGAATGCTAAAAGTCCCTCTACATCTGAAAGGAAATTTATGATCCCTTCAAAATTTTAAATCATTTCAGGCTGTGTAAAACATATACCTTTAGGTATTACTCTTGATCTAAGTTCTCCTCTGCAAGCTTGCTAGCATTATATTCCTTATAAGGCAGAGTTAATCAACCTCAGCACGACTGATATTTTGGACTCGATAATTTTTTGCTGTCAGGGGCTTTCCTGTGAATTGTAGGACGTTTAGCAACATTCCTGGCCTCTATCCACTCGATTCTAATCGCAACCACACCATCACTTGTGAGAATCAAAAATGTTTCCAGACATTGCCAAATGCCCCTTGGGAAAAATAGGGGCAAAATCATCCCAGCTGAGAACCACTGATATAAGAATAACAATGTAGGGCATGTGTGGCCCAGAGTGGCGGGGTGGCTGGTCTTACTAAAGAAACTAACATAAGATAATTTCACAATTTCATTTGGTATTGTACATTGAAAAACATGGCCACAACAGTTGGCATCTCCTAAGGGGTCAAGTGTATTTCACCTCCTTTCGAATCTGGCCTTGCCTTGTAAAGAGCTTTGACAAAAAAAAAGTGCATACATGGCCTTATGTGACATCTGAAGCTAGGTCTTTCAGCTTCCAATTTGCTGTCTTAGAGAGCTGCCCCGGGACTGCCATGTAAGGAAGCCAGGCTAGCCTCCTGGAAGATGAAAGGCCATGTGAAAGAAAAACAAGGTTCTTCAAGCGACCGCAAGGACCAACTGCCTGACATGTGAATGGAGCCCTCTTGGGCCTTGCAGGCCAGCTGATCCTCAAGCTAATTCAGCCTCATAAGTGAACCTGGGTGAAACCAGCAGAGAAAATAACCAACCTAATTCTAGAATCAAGGGAAATAAGGAATCATTCTTGTTTTAAGTCTCTAAGTTTCAGGGTGGTTTCTGATGCAGGCTAGGCTACCATGCAGCAAGGACTAACATTGTAGCATAGCCTGGACTCAATGTATGCTGCTATCAAGAGACTCCTACGTGAAAGATGATGGATCAGATCCAGAGAAGTGAATGACTTCCGGTTAGAGTCATGAAGACATGGTTCCTGGTGACCTCAGAGACTTAACACAGCTTCTCCAGAGCACACATGTAGAATAGATACTAACTTTTCAGAACTTCATTCAATTCAATTAGGAAAAAGTGCATTTATACAGTATCAACAATGTACAAAGTACATAAGGGGAGGAGAGGGGAAGCTATCATTTTCTACCTGTTTTAAAGTAAGTTAAAACAAAATCTTGACAATTATTGTGAAAAGAAGTGAAACATGATGCTCTGGAACAAATAAAAATACATATCTTAAAAAAAGAATGATTGTGGTGGGGGCTGTATTGATCACTTGTCAACTTAGCTAGTTTGGAAGGATTTTCCCAGAATCTCCCGCTTATGGTTCTAGCTGGAAGTTGACCAAAAGAGAAATTCGCACGAGGTTTTTGAAAGGTGTAGGGGAAGCTGTAGCCATCATGCCCTGAAGGTTTTCACAGTTAGATGCAGAGATGCCAATGGATTCTGCCATGTTCTTGCTTCATCCCCCACCATGGGTCCAGCTCTTCTTCCCAACTACTGGTCCTGCTGACCGGCAGCTACCCCAAGCTAGACTTTCTGTTGGCTCTCCTTAGTAATTTAACTTCAGCCTCTGGACGTGCTTAGCTTCCAGATTTTCCTGTAAGTTTTCACTGGTCCTCTTGTATGGTGTATCAGAAGGGGGCTGGCTGGTGGTTTCTATCTGATCTTTCAGCTCATCCTTTTGGACTTCTCTCCAACTTCTCCCCATTTGTGTAGTGTCTTCCTATAATAGATTCTTTATATCATGATACTCATAGATACTCATAGTATCATGACTTCCCCGTGGAAACCTGGAAGATAGGATATCACAAACAGTTCAGAAAGAGGAAATTCTGAGAATAGATTTTGCTCTGGCATTTTCTATGGGATCACACTTAATTTTGAGAAGCCGTTTGTTTGACTTCCTAGCATCAGTGATGGTGGAAAATGTCCCTATGTTTATCAGGTACACACAGTTCCCTCATTCTTCACCTAGTCATGGAGAACCAGAGGATGGAAGAAACCATTAAAATCACTCGTGCTCCTTAGTTGTTCCAGTTATAAATCCAGGAGGACCCAAGAGGTAGCAAAGGGGATTAATACACTGTCTAAAGAGATAAAGATCTCATGGGCAAAACCTGTATTAAGGAGCAGTAATCATAGCATTTTTTTAAAATCAGAAGTAGAGAAAAAGTAATATCAGATATTTAGTGAGACAAGATAATGTTTATGGCATTCGAAGGGAGATGTATCTCAGAAATAATTTAAATAGGTTTCAGTACCTGTCATAAATACCAAAATACCAAAAGAAAAATCTGTTGGCAAATGTAACGTTGAGAGGTATAAATCAGTAAAGAATAAAAAATTTTCTGTAAGACAAATTGAAATGTGTCAGGGAGAAATAAATGCTATGAGGTCCATGCTTAGTAAAATTGAGTGTTGGACTTTGGAAAGCATTGTATGTGCAAAAAGTTTACAGTGTTCGTGGTGTCCTTCATAATGGTTAGATGGAATTTTCAAATTATAAAAATGAGCTGCAAGACTAGAGTTCTGAACTATAGATAATTTTTTAAGCTCAATGGATCAAGTCAAACATATGCTACTTGTTTTCACTTATGTTTGGCTCTAAATGGTTAACTCTGTGCCACATTGGAGGGAAGATCGACCCAGACTCTAGGGGACATCAGAAATCACCTGGGGCTTGCTGAATATATGCCCTCTGGGCCCACCTCCAGACATCCAATAGATCCTGAGTGGAATCGGGAAATTTCTGCTGTTTGAAAGATTCCAGGTGATTCTGACCTAGATAGTCTAAGATCATACCTTGAAAAACAGTTATCTGGACCCAGTAGAATGGGTTCTCAGGCTCTGTGCTGAGTATACCAAGTGAAAATATCTAAATGTTATTTTTAAAGTATAAAAATACCACATCACGTCCCATATGACACTTTGCTGAAGAAAACATATCATTTGCATTGTTTCCAAGTAAGATGCATGAGGCTCATTATTTGTGCACGGATGTGTGTGTGTGTGAACGTCCTGCATTGATGCTCCGGAGGCTGTTGGCATCTCTGTCTCAGATGTGAAGGCATGAGGGTCTCAAATTTGGAGCCGATGCAAGAAGATGGCCGCAGACCAAAGCAGAGTTTTTCTCCCATTAGAGTACTGCTAATTTCAAAGAAATGTATAAAATTACTCATGTGAATGTATTGACCAAGAAAAATCTATATTTTCTTTCGAAGAAGTATATTTAGGAAAATTAAGGACAACTTTAGTTCACTATGAAGAGTTTACTTTTGGCAAAAGGGGAAAATGTTGAAACATCTAGCTTTCAAAAATGGCAAAGGAGTTCACATTTTGTATTTAAGGGTTTGGCAATAATTCGGATGTGGAAAAGGATATCAATCATCCACACGTGGCATCTCAACTTTTCCTATTTTTTCATGAGTGGAAAGGTCATTGTATTTAACGAGGATAAGTGTTTCAAACGTTCCCTCTTACATCTTTGCTTTGTAGACTTCCTTCCCTCTGTCTGAAATGCCTTCCCTGTATCTTCTTCACTTAACTAAATCCTGCTTTTGCCAGAGATTTAGCTCAACTCCACCTCCCCAGGGGGCTTTCCTTGAAATGCACCCCCTTCCCTATCCCCTCACCCTCCTACACAGTCTCAATACGGTCTCTTCCCTCCATCACTGCCCTGTGACTCTGATGTCTCCAACACCTTTGGCTCCACCAATAACCTGTGAGTTCAATGAGATCGAAAACCTCGTCCTCTTCATATCTATTTCTGAGCAAATAGTAAGGGTTTAAAAATCTGCATAATAAGTGGATTTTAAAAATTGAAATTATTAACATTTGGTAAATCCTAATGAAACATAACATTAGTGCCTGAGTGTTAGTTGCACGTATACAAAAAAGCAGGAGGTCATTAGTTGCAAGATGTGTAACTACACCAAGAGAAGCAAACATAATAACATACTGCACACCCACAGCAGCAAACACCTACAGGGACACTTAACTAAGAGTAGTACGACCTATGACCTGCTATTTTGAACAGCTACAAAGTGTGATCAGAATTTGTTTTCCCCATTACACTGCAACACACACACACACACAGACACACACTCAAAAGGCAATGAAGTTTCCTGATCCTTCTGTTTGTTCTGTCTAGCACCTAGCACAGAGATGAGCAAACATCAATGTTCCTATTTCCTTTGCTCTTATTAATAGGAACAGTTTAGTATTTATTCTTTGATATAAGTGTACAGATTCTCCTAACCAAAATTTGGAAAACAAATAAGTACTTGATTTTCAAAGAAAAGGCATAAAATGTTTCCTTCCATTTATTTATTTATTTATTTAAAATAGAACTTTATCACTTAAGTTGTATTGTTTATTTGGGAACAATTTTACATTTGTTTTTACTGTTCAAAACTTTTTAATAGTGCAGATTGCTTATTTGTTTTGTGTACTTTTTTCCCACTGCAAGTTGAGCTGTGCAACACTTAATCTGTGATTAAGAAAATGAGTTTTGCTTTTAATCAATTAAATTTAAAAGTTGGCATATGAAGCTCATAGCTCCTTAAAAGAATGACTTAATAAAGAAGCAGTAGTTTAATATTTAGACAGTGAGACAATAACCAGAAAATAATAAAAACAGACATCTTTAAATAGATAAAAGTGACAATCTTATATAATGCATAGGTTTTATTCCAATAACTTCCAAAATTAATATCTCATGAATGAGTGCGTGCAAATCACCTTATCCAGTGCAATCAGACTGAACCTGCCGTCTTGACTATAAAGCTATCACTGCAGAGGCATTTATATCCTAACAAACAAATATTGTTCAGGTAGGAAGATGAACACACGTGGGAAGGGAAACATGTACATATTTCAAATGAAAAACTGTTCCTTGAATGAAAAAAATAAAGAAGACTTCAAATACTTTGAATCCTACATTCACCCCAAAATCCCTATGTCACTTTATTCTTAATCTTAGTTCTTAATTCTTAATCTTCTATGTTAATTCTTAATCTTAATTCTTAATCTGAGAATTCTGTACATTATATTATAGAAACAGTTTTTGTCTCACAGCTAATAGACTTAGCGATATGCATATGGGAAAACTCATTTTTACAAGAATATCTTAATTACATTAGGAAATTTTTTCCTTTTTTCCCTGTTTTATTCAGATATAATTGATACACAACATTGTATAAGTTTAAGGTATATAGTATAATGATTTGACTGACATATATTGTGAAATGATGACCACAATAAATTTAGTTATCCATCATCTCATATAGACACACAAAAAAAAAAAGAAAGAAAAAAGTTTTTTCTTACAATGAGAACTTTTAGAATTTCCCCGTTTAACAACTTTCAAATATACCATACAGCAGCGTTAACTATAGTCATTGTGTTGTACATTACATTGCCAGCTCCCACTTTTGGTAACCGCAAATCTGATCTCTTTTCTACGACTTGTTTGTTTAGATTCCACCTACAAGTGAAGTCATATGGTGTTTGTCTTTCTCTGACTTATTTCACTTAACATGATGCACTCAATTTCCATTCGTACTATTGCAAATGGCAGAATTTCCTTCTTTTTTATGCCTGAATATTATTTCTTTGTCTATATATTCCACAACTTCTTTAATCATTCATCTGTTGATGAACACAGGCTGTTTCCATATCTTGGCTCTTGTAAATAATGTTGCGAGAAACACGTGACTGCAGATATCTTTTTGAGTCTTCATACATTAGGGAAATTCTGAAAGAAACAATTGAAAGACATTTTCATAATACATTGTCATGCCCCCATTTCCTTGATGAGCCCATCCACCCGCATCACTGATCTACTGTATCTATACTACTAACTCATCCATTTAAATTTCAACACCTGCTCCACATCTGTTTTGCCAGGATGACTTCAGTGCTTCACCATACATAGGACTATGAGTACAGCAAGTATTTTTATTACTTTTATTACTACACTTTTTATTACATTTTCCCAGTGCCGACCTTTCTAGTCAGAGAAATGTGACTTTGTCTCTAAATTCTACTACTATAGTAATGGGGTCATCCTTGACCCTTAGGTCAAGTTCTTCCAGGGAACATGGTGTTCTTAAACTACCCAGCACATATTTGGGAAAGAACTTTAAAATTTACCTTGAAGTTTAGGGATGAAATGACTCACCCTTTCAGTATCCCATCTGGCTGCTTGGGTTCACAATTTGAAATTGATCGTGATCCAACACCACGAATACTCAAGTACCCACACAATCCTAATACAGCTTCAACTTCTAGCTGCCCCATGATCCATCCATTACACATGAAACATGTGATCTGAATCCATACAACATATTAAAGTAAAGTTATAGAAATTTACTGGCACACAGTGTGGATAAGAAAAAAGCAACAAAGCAATACAAAATACAAAAAGGTGGCCATTGTGGTTGTTGGCTAATGGTGTAGATCTTTACATGGGCGCTCACGCCATTTTCGAATATGCATATAGGGAAAGTATTGGGTCAGTTGTATCATGCCCCTCTTCCTGTCTCTGATGTCAGTGCAAAAGTTCAGGTGATAATAATTTTTCTGGATGACAGCAATCAACTTCTAACTGGCCTTCCCTTTCCAATCCTGCCTTTTTCCTTTCATCCTCCATAATATTGACAAAAACACCTCCCTAAAAATTTTAATCCCTTGCTAGCTCCCTACTGCATATAAAATATAGTCATAACCCCTTCAGAAAGTATACAGAAAAAAGCCTTAATAATGTGGCCCCAACTTGATCAGACCACCCCTCTCTCTTCTGTCTCCCGCCTTTTCCTGTGTGCCCCAGAGGGAGATGCTTCGTGTAGGAGGTGGTCATGCATCTGCTTCATCCATCTAGTGACTAACATGGAACCTGACACGTATCAGACACCAAAAGACAGAGTCCAGATTCAAGATGGTTGATGAAGACACTTAACTTCCTTCCTATTCCAAATCGCAGGGGGGAAAATGAGGGTAGAAATCTGTCCATGGCAGCACTGGAAGCACAGGAAGAGTGCAAACAGCAAATGAGCTCAGGCAGGAAGTTGAGCATGATTTCAACATTGACCAATAAAATCCAATAGGGCTGAGGAATCTGTGCCCTGATACATGTTTTTTAAAAGGCTCTTATAAATTTTCATGATTTCCAATTATTTAGGATAATCTATTTTTTAGCATGGACACAACTGATGAACAAATTAGTGACCCAGAAGATCAAGCAGAGCAATTCTCTCATAACACACTGAAAAGATAAAGCTATGGAAGGTGTGAGAAAACTACCAGGAGAAATAAAGGATAGATTCAGAAGTTCCAGTTTCCATTTAATAGGGATTCCAATTCCAGGGAATGAAGAAGACGCAGGGTTGGAGTAATTAAAACAGAAAATTTCCCTCCACTGGAAAAAAAAAAAAAAGATGTAAATATTTCGTTTGAAAGGGTTGATACTGCCAAGCTGGAACGTTCTCAACTTAGTGAAAATTCAGCTTCAAAGATAAAGAGAAAATCACAACACAGAAATATGAAAAGAGTTTCCTTCAGCTTCAAAGGAGTGGAGTTAGAATGAGAATGCAGATGTGTCACCCGCAAATCTGGATGCTATAATGGAAAAAGTTCCTCTCGGGTTCTGAGATTAAATTATTTTGAACCTAGAATTCTACATCCAGCAAAATTGCAAATCAAGTATAAGAGCAAAAAAAAAAAAACATTCAGAGGCACAGGAAGACTCGGACAGCTTAAGATCCATAAACTCTTTCTGTAAGAATTACTCAGTGCAATACTCAAGCAAAGCAAAACAATGGTGTATATCATAAAGAGAAAAGCATAGGAAAAAACCCAGCTGTTAAACTCTTGATTTAGTTTAAATAATCATCATTAAATGACTAAGACATCTAAGAAAATTATACGATTCTTATGCTCTAGAAATTCCTAAGTAAAATAACAAAGTAAAATTTTAGAAAGAGCAAATGGAAAAACATAAAATAAGAGGATATTATATATCCCTTTATAACAATATTTGGGTAAATCTAGAAATCTAGATTCTAACACCCTAGATTCTAGATTCCAGTGGGTCCATAATCTTGGATCGTAAAAGAAGTTATATCTTTATCTCCACTCACCTCTAACTGAAAGTTAGCTTGACCTTCAGTTATGAACCTAGGCAATAAACGTAGTGATATTAGCATCACCTGTGACAGTTGTCTGTACAAATCACACAAATGTCTATATCACTTTTCAGTTGGTGCAGGTATGTGAAAATATCATTATAGTCATTAGATCAGCTGTAGATTGCACATAGTCTCCAAGTTCCTGTCTACAGATGCCCCTGCAAATGGACTGACCACCCTCGCCCACTGGCAGGGCAAATGTGCCTAATTATCCATTTGGTGCCTCTGTCACCCATTTTACTCTCTCTAACATCCTTATCTACCTCTGTTCACCAATAGTTGAAAGGGGGTGAGCTTTTCCCCTCACTTCGTAAAGTTTTGTAAAACTGGACAGTTGATATGAGAATGTTTAACTCTCCATAAGGCAGGATGGTGTTTTGTAAAACTGCTAACTGGTGAGCTACCAGTACAAGCCTTGCAAGTTCAAACACATCGCAAGATTGAGATAACTGCTGAAGCATTATTTAAAGTAACTTATTAGGAGTCACAGATTGTGCAGTGATACAAGCCATGCACGTTACAAGTTCTGAGGAGCAGCAAAAGTTCTTTTCTTTATTTGGATTCCTTTTCAATTCCTGTTTTGTACACTGTTATGAAGTAAAGACAAGCCTCACAGTATATTATAGGAGCAGGTTCTGTGCATTTTCATTCCATGAAAATACTGCGCGTATTGAGAATAACATTGTGAGAACAGCATAATCAGGAAAAAAAAAACCCACACACCTTATTTGTAGGAAGACACAGAAAGTCATGTGATTCCACTCACAATAAAAGTCAAATTCCAGGAAGAACAATTTTTTTAATTATTCTAAGAAGAGGTCCATAGATTTCATCAACTGCCAAAGGGGTTCAAGGCATTTAAAAAAAAATAAATAAAAAGCAAAGGATCCCTGATCTAGATCGAGTAGATGTTTTCTAAGAAGATAAAAATTACCAAAACTAACTCAAGAAGTGGGGGGGGGGGGGGATGGGCTAGACCAACAATTATAGGAAAACCTGAAGGGTAAGCAAAGATTTACATACATACCTCTCATCACCCCTACCACCCTACCACTATCACAGACTTGTGCCAAAATGCTGCTACCAAACTTGCAAGGAACGGATCATTTCCCTCTCTCTCTCTCTGTCTCTCTCTCTCTCTGTCTCTCTCTCTCTGTCTCTGTCTCTCTCTCTCTCTCTCTCTCTCTCTCTCTCTCTATATATATATATATATATATATATATATTTATTTATTTATTTATTTATATTTCTATATAGCAGTGTGTATGTTCATCTCAAACTACTGATTTCTCTCTCTCCCTGCCCCTCTACCCCACTATCCCCTTTGGTAACCATGTTTGTTTTCTATGTCTGTGAGTCTATTTCTGTTTTGTAAATAAGTTCATTTGTATCATTTTTATTAGGTTCCACATATAAGTGATATCATATGGTATTTGTCTTTCTCTGTCTGACTTATTTCACTTAGTATGATAATCTCCAGATCCACCCATGTTGCTTCAAATAGCATTAGTTCATTCTTTTCTTATAGCTGAATAATATTCCATTGTGTATATACCACATCTTCTTTATCCATTCATCTGTCAATGGACATTTAGTTTGCTTCCATATCTTGGCTACTGTAGATAGAGCTGCTGTGAACATTATGGTGCATGTATCTTTTTGAATTATGTTTTTCTCTGGATATATGCCCAGGAGTGCAGGATCATATGGTAAGAACTCTTAGAAAAAGGAAAAAACAAACAAAAGAAAGTACCATTCTACATATCAAGTAAAATAACCCTGATATTGACTATGAAAAGGATGTATACAAATGAAAACCATTAAAGCAATACTACTTATAAATATGTACACAATTCCTAGGGCACTGAGGCTTGTGGTTTTGCAGATAGGAGAAAAAAAGAGAGTTTAATAAAATAACTATTTAAGCTGGAAAAGAGAAGTGAAGAGGAGAGGAAAGAGGTCAATGATCTAATCTATTCCTGCTGTTGGAATAGAAAAGTCCAGTTGAGAGGAGTTGATGAGGAAGATTATTACATATTTCTATTATGGGATACTATGCAGCAATTTAAAGAATGAAGTAGATATATGTACAATAAAAAGTAAAACTCCCCCAAGATATACGGTTGAATATATTGAATAAAATCAAGATGTGTGTGTGTGTGTGTGTGTGTGTGTGTATGTGTGTTTCTACCAAATGATGCCATTGCAAGGAAAAGCTCTCACAAATTTTTATTTATTTATTTTTTACTTTCCAATGGTTTGATATTTCTACGCCTAGTATGCATTTCAATTTTTAAAATATTTTTTAAAAGCTATTTCCACGTTGGAAAAAAATGATGTGCATAAGTCCATCATATAGAAACACTGCTGTTCATATTTCTATTTGTTTTTATCCAATATTTTTTAAAGTATCATTTTAACTTTATTTATTTTTAAATTTATTTATTTTTGGCTGCTTTTGGTCTTCGTTGCTGTGCGCAGGCTTTCTCTAGTTGCAGCGAGCGGGGGCTACTCTTCATTGCAGTGCACGGGCTTCTCACTGCAGTGGCTTCTCTTGTTGCAGAGCACGGGCTCTATGCATGCAGGCTTCACTAGTTGTGGCACGTGGGCTCAGTAGTTAGTTGTGGCTCACGGGCTTAGTTGCTCTGTGGCATGTGGGATCTTCCCGCACCAAGGATCGAACCCATGTCCCCTGCACTGGCAGGCAGATTCTTAACCACTGCGCCACCAGGGAAGTCCTTTCCAATATTTTTTGATGCTAATGTCCTTTTTTATGGAATGGAATCGTATTGTGCGCACTGTTTTTAATCAGCTTTTCCCACCTTTTCATAGCATTAAATATTTCTCTAGTATCATTTTTAACGGCTAACTAAAGCCTTGTTTTTAAATATTTATGCTTATTCAGTTCTTGTTTCTATCAAAAATACTTCCATAAAAATCTTGTAGCTATAATTTTGCAAATATCCATGACTATTTTCTCAGCATGAATCCCCCAAAGTAAAAATGCCGCTTTAAAGGTTTTAATGCAAAATTCTGAGGCATTCAATAGCTATGGCCAAACTGCCTTCCAGAAAAATTTTAAAAATTTACATGCTCACCAACAGCATATGACAGTGTCTCTTTCCATGCCGTTTTGCCAGCACTGAGAATATAATGTTTTTCATCTAGTTTTTAATACTAGGTCCCTAAAACTAGATTTATCATGAAATTAAGGATTTTTCCATTCTAACTCTATGTTAAATTGTGTTTTCAAATTCAAATACCATAGCGATAATTACCTTAAAGCAGCTTTGATTGCATGAGACACAGGAATCAATACAACATTTATGTACCTCTTACAGACTTTTTTCCTAAACTTCCCTTCTTTGGCTATCTGTTACACTACAAGATTGAGGATTAGGTTTTGAGGGTCTGCTTTTAACTGCCTCTAATGAGTAAAATTATTAAAATTTAAATATAACTTTAAAAACTATGCATTGGATTTTGTGCCATTGAAGAAGGTCAAGTTCAAGCCCCTTATTTAAAAAGACCTCTCCCTGAGAGATCACAGAAGGAAGTCTATTAACATTACATCTTTCTCCTTTCTTTTCCTCTTTGCTCATTTTAAAACAAGGCTAATGCTGACTGAAAGCTAAAATTGCATAAAACTGTCATGACTTACGCTATACGGCATCAAAATTGAGTGTGCTCCCACTGAAATCACTGTACACAATCATTAATGAAAATCCTTGATGAATTATCCATCTAAACAAAGCCTAGATATTTTGTTTCCTAAACAATCCTGGAAAGGACCCATTAAAGATTGCCAGCTTGGGCATTTTATATTTTTATTTTCAAACAAGAAATTTAGAGTTTGGTATATTTGGAGTTTAGTAACTAAACATTCTCTTGTTCCTATAAGAGACCGTGATGAGTTTTCAAACAAAAATGCTGTTTGAAATACTTTGACACTAAACTTTGAGACTGTGAAATGGTCTAAAATTTTTAAATTATTTCTTTTGGGAAGGAAAATAAGATATTTGCTTGCTCTGGTTGTAGTTGTGCTGTAGAAATGCAAATAAAACGATAATCTACGGAGAAAAAGTTGAAGATGATGGTTGCAAATGATTTTATTGTGTAGATGCAGCCATGTTTTTCAATTAATTGTAACGACAGTGTTAACTTTTATTGTTTATTCTCCTATAAAAATTGCAAAAATGCTACAATACTGAGAAAAGAGTAGTTGAGGGAGATCAAAGCAGATCAAAACCAATTGAAACCTCTGTTGTCTTAGCAGTTATCAAAGGAAATCACACAGCTCTCAAGACATCCAATACTTATTTCATTAAAAACCATACAGTTGAAGTAAAAAAAAAAGAAAAAACAACAAGATAGCACAATAAACACAATTTTTCTCTGTAGCTTCACCCAGGATCTTTTCAAACATGTGAAGGCCTGCATATCTTATTTACAAAATAATTATAAACCCTAAAACTTAAATTTTTGCTTTATATACTACTTACCTGGCCATGGACCTATTTCTTTCTTTTATTGCCAAGCTCCAGTGATAAAAGGTCCACGTTAACCACATCAATTTCATTTATTCCCAGCTCAACTTTTTGTAATATATCAGCTCAATCAAAATATTAAGTTTGTAGTTTCAGATGAGTCACCACATTAGAGTAATGCCACCTGACAAAGGAGGTGCTAGACCATACAAAATTTACAAAAGAGGTGTGTTGAAACTTTGTTACATGTTTCCTGGAACCCCTCACCTACTTCAAGGTTGTAAAGGGGGTCAGGTGTGGGAGATGAAAGAAGAATTTTGAGGGGAATAACTTTGAAGAGAACTCTGAAGTCCAGCTCACGATGGGGAGGGAGACATCCCACCACTACCCACTACCCCAAACCTAATGAGACGGGCTTCAGTAAGACCCTTTAGGCTGTTTCTTGACATGCATTCTTTGCAGCTGGGGGATCCAGAGGACCTTTGCTGAACTCCTATAAGGGAAAGTTAAAGGATCTGGGGATGGCCAGTGGGAGGGCCATTGCTGGTCTGGGAGATAACTTCACTACCTACTGATGATAGGTATAAGGTACATAAGTCCCAGAGTAGGTGATCAGACTGGAGTAATTCAAACTTCTTCCCAAGAGGACCCCAGAGAGAGTGTGTGTTGCACAGACTGACAGAGAACCATGGGTAGGGATGGGGGGATGGGAGAGTGGGATACTGCCAAAGGAAAACTACCACATCAAGGGGGTTTCAGTCAGAGAGGCCCAGCAGAGGAAACTCTGAAAACCTCCTAAAGTGTCTGACAGAGAAAGTGACAGTGGTAAACATCTGCCAGGCATATACATGGTCCCACATCATCTTGAACGGGGACCAGTTAAGTGAGTTTCCTACGTCTCTTCTCTTTCTGCCTCTCTGCCCCGGCCCCTGGTGCCTCACAAACTGCGATTAGTCATCTGGAGAAAGAGGAGAGGGCAAGAAAGAGTTAACTTTCAATCCAGTTGGATTCACATCAGGACTGGATACTCTCCTTTCTGAGAAGAGATTGTGGCTACAGGTAACCAGAGGATTTGTGGTTACATGAGAAGGACCAGAAGTGTCAAGAAGTCTCTCCAGGTTTCCAACCAGGAGCAAGGACAGGCTACCACCTGCCCAAGAAGGTTTAAAGGGCGTATAGATTGTTTATTGTAATTTCGTCCCGTGAGCCCTAAATGCTCCATTGCTCCTAGAAAACACTTTGTCCACAATTGTTAATAATCTTTATTTATTTTTTTTAAGGTACAGCAAAGAGTGGATTATATTTTTGTCAAATAGATGGCAATACAGTGTGTTTATTAGGCAGTGGCACTATAACTGTGCGAAAAGAATACAATAAATGTCAACATTACCAGACTAAGCATTTGTCATAGTATTCCCCATTCGTGAGCTAGCAATGGTCAGAAGAACTAGAAAATTTGGAAATAACAAATCTCCACACAGCACAATCTCCTCACAAAAACGAGAAAGGGAAATGAAGCCACAATCAAAGTAAGTTCCAAGTGGCTCTTATGTTAGCCAAGCAAGGAAAATCACTCACCAATGGTGAGTTAATTTTTTTTTATTACTTAGAAAGCAATTTTATTTATTTTTTTAACATCTTTATTGAAATATAATTGCTTTACAATGTTGTGTTAGTTTCTGCTATATAACAAAGTGAATCAGCTATACGTATACATATATCCCCACATCTCCTCCCTCTTGTGTCTCCCTCCCACCCTCCCTATCCTACCCCTCTAGGGGTGGTCTCCCTGTGCTATGTGGCTGCTTCCCACTAGCTATCTATTTTACATTTGGTAGTGTATATATGTCCATGCCACTCTCTCACTTCGTCCCATCTTACCCTTCCCCCACCCCGTGTCCTCAAGTCTATTTTCCATGTCTGTGTCTTTATTCCTGTCCTGCCCCTAGGTTCTTCAGAACCTTTTTTTTTTTTTTTTAGATTCCATATATATGTGTTAGCATACGGTATTTGTTTTTCTCTTTCTGACTTAATTTCATTGTGTATGACAGCCTCTAGGTCCATCCACCTCACTACAAATAACTTAATTTCGTTTCTTTTTATGGCTGAGTAATATTCCATTGTATACATGTGCCACATCTTCTTTATCGTTTCATCTGTCGATGGACACTTAGGTTGCTTCCATGTCCTGGCTATTGTACATAGTGCTGCAATGAACATTGTGGTACATGACTCTTTTGGAATTATGGTTTTCTCAGGGTATATGCCCAGTAGTGGGATTGCTGGGTCACACGGTAGCTCAATTTTTAGTTTTTTAAGGAACCTCCATACTGTTCTCCATAGTGGCTGTATCAATTTACATTCCCACCAATGGTGCAAGAGTGTTCCCTTTTCTCCACACCCTCTCCAGCATTTATTGTTTATAGATTTTTTGATGATGGCCATTCTGACTGGTGTGAGGTGATACCTCATTGTAGTTTTTTTTGTGTGTGTGTGTGGTACGCAGGCCTCTCACTGTTGTGGCCTCTCCCGTTGCAGAGCACAGGCTCCGGATGCACAGGCTCAGCAGCCATGGCTCACCGGCCCAGCCGCTCCACGGCACGTGGGGTCTTCCCGGACCAGGGCACGAACCTGTGTACCCTGCATCGGCAGGCAGACTCTCAACCACTGCGCCACCAGGGAAGCCCCTCATTATAGTTTTGATTTGCATTTCTCTAATGATTAGTGATATTGAGCATCCTTTCATGTGTTTGTTGGCAATCATATGTTTGTTGGTAGATCTTCCTTGGAGAAATGTCTGTTTAGGTCTTCTGCCCATTTTTGGATTGGGTTGTTTGTTGTTTTGATATTGAGCTGCATGAGCTGCTTGTAAATTTTGGAGATTAATCCTTTGTCAGTTGCTTCATTTGCAAATATTTTCTCCCATTCTGAGGGTTGTCTTTTCATCTTGTATATGGTCTCCTTTGCTGTGCAAAAGCACAGGTCCCCTTTGTGTATTTTTGTTTTTATTTCCATTTCTCTAGGAGGTGGGTCAAAAAGGATCTTGCTATGATTTATGCCATAGAGTGTTCTGCCTATGTTTTCCTCTAAGAGTTTTATAGTGTCTGGCCTTACATTTAGGTCTGTAATCCATTTTGAGTTTATTTTTGTGTATGGTGTTAGGGAGTGTTCTAATTTCCTTCTTTTACATGTAGCTGTCCAGTTTTCCTAGCACCACTTATTGAAGAGGCTGTCTTTTCTCCATTGTGTATACTTGCCTCCTTTATCAGAAATAAGATGACCATATGTGTGTGGGTTTATCTATGGGCTTTCTATCCTTTTCCATTGATCTATATTTCTGTTTTTGTGCCAGTACCATACTGTCTTGATTGCTGTAGCTTTGTAGTATAGTCTGAAGTCAGGGAGCCTGATTCCTCCAGCTCCATTTTTCTTTCTCAAGATTGCTTTGCTATTTGGAGTCTTCTGTGTTTCCATACAAACTGTGAAATTTTTTGTTCTAGTTCTGTGAAAAATGCCATTGGTAGTTTGATAGGGATTGCATTGAATCTGTAGATGGCTTTGGGTAGTATAGTAATTTTCACAATGTTGATTCTTCCAATCCAAGAACATGGTATATCTCTTCATCTGTTTGTATCATCTTTAATTTCTTTCATCAGTGTCTTGTCAATAATCTTTAAAAGGCAATGTAATACAGTGAGAAAATAAACCGATCTGTAACTGTGAGATCTGAAATCAAATTCTGAATTCACAGCTAAATATTTGAGTGGCTTTGGCGACATCATTTAACCTCTCTGACCTCATTTTTTTCATCTATAAATGTAAGAGGTTAGAATAGTTAATCTCTAAAATTCTTTCCTGTTTTTTTTTAATTGAAGTATAGTTGATTTACAATGTCATGTTAGTTTCAGGTTTACAGCAAAGTGATTCAGATTGCTTGCTCCATCTATCTGTCTATCTATCTATCTACTTTTTTATATTCTTTTCCCCTACAGGTTATTACAAAATGTTGAGGAGGGATAAATTAGGAGGTCATAATTAACATATACACACTATTATATATAAAATAGATAACCAACAAGGGCCTGTTGTATAGCACAGGGAACTATGTATTCTTTCCTGTTTTTAATGCTGTTTGTCATTGTTTGGATTATGGAGAAACAGGCCCTGAGACAAGGATTCTAGAGCAACCTAGGAGGTAATCCCAGGAAAATTAGCAGGGAAGCAGGGATGCAGGAAAATGAGAAGGAAAGGAAGTCAGTAAAAAGTGTGTTATCAAGCCAGTTACCACGGTGGGCACCAGGAGTTCAATCCCACTGGGGCACCCAGGGAGGCAGTGTATCACCACTAGCCAGTAGATGTGTGAAACATGCCAAACTGGCGGTTTTAAATTTTCCAGTAGCCACATATTAAACAGTAAAAATAAGGACTTCCCTGGTGGCTCAGTGGTTAAGAATCCACCTGCCAGTGCAGGGGACACGGGTTCAAGCCCTGGTCCAGGAAGATCCCACATACCATGGAGCAGCTAAGCCCATGAGCCACAACTACTGAGCTGGCACTCTAGAGCCCACAAGCCACAACTACTGAACCCATGTGCCACAACTACTGTAGCCCACGTGCCTAGAGCCCATGCTCTACAACAACAGAAGCCACAGCAATGAGAAGCCTGCGCACTGCAATGAAGACTAGCCCCCACTCGCCACAAGTAGAGAAAGCCCATGCTCAGCAACAAAGACCCAAAACAACCAAAAATAAATAAATGAATAAATTTATTTTAAAAATAAATAAATAAAAAGTAAAAATAAAAAGATGAAATTAATTTTAATAATTTATTCTACCTATTAAATCCAAAATATTACATTTCAACATTTGAAAATGATTGAGATATTAAATTTTTATGACATCTTTGAAATCAATTTTATACTTATAGGACTACTGGATTTAGACACTAAAGTTTCATCCTGATGTGTATTTAGAGTTTGTAAAATTTACAGTTGGAAAGTAGATTTTTGTAGCTAAGTTTTTCCAAATATAAAGGTCTTCCAATAACTGGAGAGTTATCATTTTTTACTTTAACTTAATGAAAATCAAATAAAATTGAAAATTCAGTTCCTCTGTCACACTGGCCACATTCTGAATGCTCAGTAGCCACACGTGGCTAGTGGCTGCTGTATTGGACAGCATGCCCCAGAGTTATTCTACACAAGGGGCAAAGAGGCTGGGGCATTTATCCTCTTCATGGGGCATCATTGGCTAACGGCTGTTTCTGGGGCTGTTGGCAGCTGTGCGCACGACCGAGCTTGCTTACAACCAAGACAAAGCTTTTTGCTTTTTGCAGGGAGTGCAGGCACTCACAGTAAGAAGCCTTCTGCATGTGGAGATGAATGTCAAGGGGATGTGAGCAGAGCACTGATGGCATCTGCTGATGGTGTATGACTGCCATCTTGCCGTGTATTGTCATCTATATCAAGTCTCTTCCTGATCTCTTGGAAGGATGTGACAAATCAATTTTTTGTTTCGAATATCTCCCAGAGTCAGCTCTTTCCTTCCATTGCCACTGGTGGTGGACTCTGTGTCCGAGGCCTTGCCTTCCCTAGCGTGACTTGCCACATTTACATGGCAACTCCCCTGTAGCTTATTTGCAATCATGCAGGTGTGAAGGCGGGTGCTGCCATATTTCGGGGTCGGTGGTATTCTTACGTTGCCTTAGGCACCTTAGTCTCTAAAAACAAATCTGATTTTAGGTAGAAAGAATTTAACATCCAACTTAATATTCTAGGACTTGGCATTTAAATCTCTCTATACCTAGTTCAGTCAAGAGCTTAACCATGAGACCCTTGTACCCATGAGACCCATTCAAACCATAGTTTGAATGTCTGATTCTCTGGTCTCTTTCTCCCAGCCCCAGCTGGGCTAACGTCTCTATTTCCTAATCTCAGGCTGGGCCTTTCCTGCTCACCCCATAGGCCTCTGGATGCCTCATGGCTCTGTCCTCTTCCCCCTTTATTCCTCAGTGGTTTTTGGTCTCCGTTATCCAGTGATTTCTTGGTTGTGTGAGGCTAAGCCCTGTGTACACCATGTTCCGCCTGCCAGACTAAATCTCCTCCTGTCTCCTCCTTCCTGGCCTGTGCCACCCACCTGGCAGCATCTCATTCCAGGTCCCTGTCTCCACCACCCTATCCCACACCACTGCATTTACCCAAGTCACAAGTGTCACAAAATAGAATAGCATCTGCCTCAAACTTAAATTAATACATGTAAATTATTATTACTCCTCTTTCTTTCTATCTATTCTGCATTCTGAAGTCTGACTCATTTCTTGAAATCCTGTACTTGATATACCAAAATTTGCTACAGAAAATCCATATCTGTTCTACATGGACCAGGTGTCAGGGAGACAAAAGAAGTATATGACAATATTCCTGACTTCAAGGAGTTTTCAAGCAAATTTGAGAGGAAAGATTCATAAGTATGACAGAGTTAGCAAGTAGTGTAGAACAGGAATTGGCAAACTTCATCTCTAAAGGGCCAGAAAGTAAATAGTTCAGTCATTGCGGGATGTGTGTTTTTTGTTTCAACTACTAAAACTCTTGTAGCATAAAAGCAGCTACAGACAACAAATGGGCATGGCTGTGTTCTAATAAAAATTTATTGGACACTGAAAGGAGCATTAAATTTTGAATTTTCATGTAATTTTTCCACATCATGAAATATTGGTTTTTTGTTTTTTCCAACCATTTAAAAATATAAACGCCATTCCTAGCTTGCAGACCATACAAAAACAGGCAGTGGGCAGGATGTGTTTAGCAGCCATAGCTTCCCAGCTCAAGGTGTAGAACACAATTAAGTATTTAATTGGGTGGCTCAGATCCAATGATATACAAGTTTAAGTAAGAGAGGGAATCATTCTTCTCAATACTTCTTTGATCTTTATTCTGGATAATTTTCTCAGATCTATTTTCTAGTATCCAGTTCTTATTCTCAGTAGTGTCTAATCTACTGTGGAACACTTCCACTGAGATTGTAATATATTGATATTTGAGCTCTTTATTATTTTAAGAATTCCATTTTTTTAACTTCTTTTCTTAGTTTCATAATGACCTCTTCGTGAGTGCAGTATTATACCTTCATTTTTCTCTTTAAACAAATTAAATATACTTACTTTATAGAATAGTTTAGATTGTTTTATTTTCTCTGGGTTTTAGGGTGTGGATTTTCTTGTTTGCTGCTTATGATGCTTTGTTTCTCTGAGAAGGGTATAATTTCTGATAGTAAATGCATATTCAATGGGGTTTTTGCCTGAGAGACCTTTATGAATGTGTCCCTACAAAGCGGTTTTGCATTTACCCCTGCAAAGCCCAGAAGGGTTTTACCCATTCCATAAGAGTTCCTATGTTCATTTCTTAGTTTCTATACCATGTAATATAAATTTAAACCCCACAACCTCAAAGAGTACAGGTTTGAGTTTGATATCTTATGAGCAATTATTTCCCATTCATGGCCCTAAGCATAATACATGTTTCCTTGACACCTCCCTAAGGCTGGTGGTTAGAGTTTTCTAGTCCCTTCAGCTCCTTACCTGGCATAAGCCTAAACCTTCATTTCTTGTCCCAGGAATGACACTACGACTTCAGCCCCTGATGGAAGTCCATGGGTCTCATACGTCCATGGATTGTTGCTTTCTGCTCCATCACTGTGGATTGCCCTTCCATTTGAGTTTATTTATGTATTTCACACATTTAAAAAATTCTATTTTGTCTAACATTTCTGTACTTGAGGGCAAAGGGAACCTTACCATGCACCTTCATCAGACAAATTCTCCAGAAGACCCAGTGGTTTTTGTGTTTAAGGTGAGGACATAAAAACATGTGAGGACCAAAAGGATGAAGATTTTAAATGTGGACAGGAAGAGTGTAAAGGTTCTAAAAATGGAAACTAAGATCCTTCTGGAGACACAGAGGACTGAGAATTCTCTTGGGTATATACATGTTCTATTTGTTTGTTTTTTAATTGTTTATTTTGAAATAATGTTATATTTACAGAAGACCTGCAAAGATAGTACAGAGTTGCCATATACCCTTCACCCAGCTTCCCCTAACGTTAACATCTTATGTAATGATGGTACAATGGTCAAAAGTAAGAAATTAACACTGGTACAGTACCATTAACTAAGTTACAGACTTTATTCAGATTTCAACAGTTTTCCACCAATTTTCTTTTTCTGTTCCAAGGTCCAATCTAGGATCCACATTGTACTAGATGTTGTCTCCCCTTCATCACCTCCAATCTGGGACATTCCCTCAGTTTATCATTGTGTTTCACGACCTTGATACTATTGATGAGTGCTAGTCAGGTATTTTGTAAAATGTCCCTCCATGTGCGCTTGTTTGGGGGTTCTTATGATCAGATTAAAGTTGTGTACCAATAGGAATGATATCACAGAGCTGGGTGCCCTTCCCAGTGCATCATATCAGGGTTCCATAGCCTATTACTGGTGATATTAACCTTGATCACTTGGTTAAGGTGGTATCTACTGTGTTTGTAGTTTCTATAAAGTTATTCTTTTTCCCTTTGTAAATAATAAATATTTGAGGAGCAATATTTTGAGGCTACGCAAATATACATTTTCTCCTTAAACTTTTGCCCACTCATTTTAGCATACATAGGTGGAGCCTGCCTACAACAATTTTTACTAATGTTCTAGAGGTCTAGTGATGATTTGCTATTTCCTTCTTTCCTTTTACACTTATCGTTTGGAATTCTTCTGTAAGGATGAGTTATCTTTTCTCTACCATTTACTTAATCAATCATTTATTTATGTCGGTATGGACTTCTGAATATTTATTTCATTGTTTCATAATCCAATATTTTATTCTGTTACTGAAATGGTTCTGGCTTTGGCCATTGAGAGCAATTTCAGGTTGGCGCCTGTGTCCTTTCAACATGCCACCGTCCTTAGAACTTCCTTAGCCTTGGGTACTGCAAGATTCTCCAGGCTCATCTTTTATTATCCCTGCCCCAGCCCTAGAATCAATCACTTCTCCAAGGAGCTGGATAGAAGTTTTAAATCGTAGGAGTGGATAGTTTAGAACCCTTCACTTTCATCCAGGGGAAGAGAAGAGAGTCAGAAAAGAAGCTGGAAGGAACTTGGGGAAGCCCAGCATTCAGGGCTTGCGTAGAGAAGGTTTTATCAGAGAAGTGAGAGTACACTTAGAGTCGGATGTCAGAGAAGCCATGAAAAGACACCCTCATAGAGCATCCTACCTGATCCTGTCACCTTATCTCACTATTTTCTCTTCCAGCCAGATAGCTTTATTGCCCTGGGTGGACCAAATCCCCAACTCTGAGGAATCAGCAGTAAATATAACCAAAACTAACAAATTCAGCCAGCCAATGGACTTTAGTCCTTCATCCCTCTTACTGAAATGTTTTTCCCTCCTCTCTCAACCCGAATTCCACTCTTTCCAAAGCAGGGCAAGTTGCACCTTTTCAGCCTACATTTACCATTTGCTTTATACAAATACCATGGCTCTTGTCTCTCCAGTCAATTGGTGTTTGGATTATATTCTTTAAAAAAATTTTTTTTTCTATTTGTTTCATATTACTTGTTCCCCCAAAATACTGTAGCTCCTTTAGGTCAGACGCCAGACCTCACACTCTCTGGTATGTTCAGTAGTTAACAATCTCTAAATACCTAATAAGCATTTAATAAATATATGCCATTTTAACACTCATATTAATAAATCAACCACTATGTTGAGTCATCAAAGAAATAGTTGAGCGCTGGGAAGTTTCCAGGAGCCATCTTATCTATGCAGGAATGTTAAAAACTACTCCTTGAGATGCAAAGTTAGAATAGCTACCTGAATTGCCTATGGCTTTGATGATATTCCAAGAAGATGTAACCCTGAGCCGGGGCAATTCTTATTTTTCACCAGGAAATAATTCATCAGTATTTGTATGGCTTACCTATCAATAAAGCACATATTTTATATGAACCTTTCTTGTTCTGTTTTATAAAAACTGTATGATCTATTTCTATTTTTAAAATCAAGTATCTGTTACAGAATTACTAATATACAAAGCTATCAAATTTTCAAAGGACAAATGGGAGCATATTAATAAAATTCATTGATTTTTTAAAAGATAAATATCATTGTTTTTCATATTAAAAATAGTACTTATTGCTGAAAAAATTAAAATATAGATAAGCAAAATTAAATAATCTCATAATCCCAACACCCAGAAACAGATACCATTAACATTTTTTCTAGCTTTATTGTTATAATTGACCCATTAACATTTTATAACATGCCATATGTGTATATATATATGGTGTGTGTGATCATTTTACAAAAATTACTTTGTAACTTACTTTTTTCACATAATGTTTCCATTTCTCACATCATTAAATACTTTCTACACCATTTCCCTTGTGATAGTGAATGGAATTTTATAGACTGGATGTATTATAATTTATTAAACTAGTCTCTATACTTCGACATAAGGCGCTTCCAATTTTCCCCCAATATATGCTGCAACGAACATTCTTATACTTAACTGTGAACACATCCATATTTCCTTAGCACAAATTTCTAAAAGTGAGTTTCTCTGTGTGAATGGATATACACAGTTTAAGGTTTGGGTTTTTTTTTGTTGTTTTGAAGACCATTACCCACCTGTTGTGCCAATTTACTATCTCAATCAGCAGTAGTTAAGGCAACTATCAAATAATATATCATCTCATATTTTTAAAGGAAACTTGCTCCCTTCTTGAGCCTCCAAAAAGATGATGAAATAAAGCTACATTTTCTTTTTTCTAGTATGGGAGTGCCTTTTTCCCGCAACTTTGATTAATTTTTTAATAGTTTGCTTCCTGCTATTAAAAAATGCATAACAACACGCATTATTGAGTGTGAGTTGCAAAGAAAATACAAGGTCATCTGAAGGAAAGAAGTTCAAGGGAGCATGGCAACAGCAGGAAGAACAAAAATGAAATTTATTAATTAGGCTCCTATTTGTAAATCTCTTGTCAAGGACAATTACGTTTTTAAGTAAGTTTTCTTTGGTATTACTAGTATATTTACATGAAAGATAATATGTTGCATTTTTATTTCAGATTCACCAGGTTTTCTTATAAAAAAGAAACTGGATCAGCCAGCAGTTGTATGTACACAAACAGTTGAGAAATAGTTGTCACATTTAAAATAAATTTCCCAGTAGAAATGTGATCATTAGTTCTTTATTTGTAGTTATTTATACACTGCACAAAGACCAACAGGGCCAAGAAAAAGGGAAATACAAATTCGTTAATGTCACAGTTCTGCTTGAACTTCAAATTTGGTTTCATGAATTATTCTTTCCTGTTTGGGACATAAGTCTTTGTTGCTAATACACATATCAGATTTATTTCATGTGCAACATTAAGATGACAATTCAATAATTTCCAATTATTAATGTTTACGCTAAGAGAAAAATTCACATAAGTCCTTAAAGAAAAAATAGCTGATATATACACTTCCCCATTTCTATAGCTAAAAACAGAAGAGCAATGTAGCTTAAGTTACTTTAAAAAATTTGAACAGTTTTCAAAAACTTAATTTCCCCTTCAAAGATCTGAAAGGCAGAGTATGAAATCAACCTACATTTTTTTTTCTACTCACCTAACATCAGTCAATCGTGGGTGACTAAATCTCTACAAGTTTGCTTTAAATTGAAAAGTCCTTTAAACTAATACTATATTCTTGAAGTATTCTTAAACTAATACTGAATTTTTAAAGTATAAAGGAGACAAAGTTGGCATCTAGGAAAATAGAAACATTCTATTGATCCCCCAAGAGACATGAAGAAAGCCAAAGATCACATAAGCAGTCTGTTTGGCAGTGGCAATAGTGCAAGAAAGAGCTAGTAGTTCTAAATAGCACTGTGCCCACCAGGACGCAGGAATTTGCACCCAGGATATCCTGTTGCTGTTTGCAATATTAATTTATACTTTCTGCAAACTGGATAATATATATTGGTAAGACAAGCAACATTGCTTCTCAAACAAAGCCATAGTGGGTAAAAGAACTGATAAGTGATTAGCAAAGTCGGGTTTACTTCTGGCAAGTACATCACAATGTTTGTAAGTCACGTATGAGATTGCCAAAGTGCCTATCGGCCAACTGAGTGAATCTTCTAGAAAAACGCCTCACAGTTGAAATGCTAGGGGAGTGACTCTGTAAATGCATGTCACACCTTGGAAGATTTTAATGATGTGGGGGTATGCACATGAACATATGCATGCAAAACGCTTTACTCTCCTTGTAATGCTCCAAATTCTAAAAATGTACATCTTGTGACTGGTGTGAATTATCTCCATGATACTGGAAAATTACCTGTCTTTCTAGCTTAAAGTTTTTGAAGGGCTTTTTTGTAGACTGAGTGTGCATTGAAAACATGATACCTTATTTTCCAGAAACCATAATCATTAGAAACTTTTGGAGGAGGGAAGAGATTTGTGTAAATTGGCACTTTACAACTCAGTATCTTTGAGTTTTAGTTCCTCCTTAATAGAAAATGTTGAATTTTTTCTTTCTAGTGAAAGGCTGTAGCTAGGTACGATGACTCTTATTTGGGGCTTCAAATTAAACTTCAAAAACAGCTTCACTAATATCCAGTGAATGCCTGGATGGTCCATCTTTCACTCCAACTCAGTGTGTGTAATAATGTCGTATTTTGATTCATGTGTCTCTTCTTTGTTTAACTTGTCTGTTTTATTTCTGGTCTTACAGAGGTACCGTGCATTTCCCATGTGTCTTTAAGCCTCTGGCCAGTAACCATTTTCCTGATGCTTTCTGTGCCAAGGGAAGAAGAGATACCCCAGAAAGGGCCCTGACTCTTGCTACTCAGAGACCAGCAGCAAAGCATCATCTGGGCTTTTACATCAATCTACTTTTTACGTTTTTCATCTGACGAAATCCACTTTCAGGTGATGGGGATTACTTTTGTTACAGCAAGACTGTAAAGAAAAAGGGAAAGAGTTAATGTTCAGCCTACAAAATCCAAAATAAAATGTTTTATTGTGCAAAAGATAAAAGATTTGAAAGCCAAGCTTTGTTAAGAGAAGAATTTCTACTAGTCCTGTCTTTCCCCCTTTTGTCATATCACAAAGCAGGTGAATGCAGATCATAAGTTTTTTCCACAGCATAGAAACGACCTCTATTCCACGTATGACCTAGACTGTGACGTTTTCCCTTCATTGGTTTTATTTGGAAATAACTGTGTATTTACAGAAGAGTTGCAAACATGGTACAGGGAGTTCTCATGTACCCCTCCCCCAGCTTCCCATAATGATCAAAATTAAGAAACTGACATTGGCACCATACTCAGACTTTAGTTGGATTTCCCCGGGTTTTCTACTAATTTTCTTTCTTTTCCAGGGTCCAATCTATGACATCACATTGAATCTAGTGCATGAGTCTCCTCCAAGCTCTGATCATTTCATGGTCTTTCCTTGTCTTCCATGATCTCTACAGTTTTGAGGAGACTGTCCCTCAATCTGAGTTTATCTAATGTTTTCTCACGATAAGACTAAATGTTTATGTTTTGAGGAGGAATACCAGAAAGGTGATGTTAGGCCATGAATGGTATCCTTAATGTATGAGGATAAGACAAGTAGAAAATAAAAAGCCAGAAGTTTGCTCTGGTCCCAGGAGATGGTAGGGAGAGAAAAGAGACAGAAGCAGGGCAAGTAGATAAGATGATAATAGAGGTCTAGTTTTCAGGATCTCTTCCACACACAACTCTTTGGGCAAATCTTCAGGGCAAGGGCAGCTTTGTAACATCTTGATAGGTACAGAGTGACCAGAGGCCATTGGGTTGATGGCTCACTTTCCCAGACTTAGGCTCTAGGCAGTGATGTGCTGGTAAATGTTTAATAACTGGCCTTGGGGGTGGGGGGCTGGGGTAGAGGTGTGGGAGGGTGGAGGCCTGATTTATAAAGTTTGCTCATTTCCGTGGTGTAAATACTCCTGCCTTGACCAATTTGAAACTATCAACATAACATTACTGAACAGAATTCGGAAGAACTATGTTGTAGTTCACTGTTATATAGTATTTCTACCATGCATCTATAACAAACATAGATAATAGTAAAATGCAGTAAAATAAATAGGAAGTGATGATTCTGAGTATCAATTACCTTGGCTGTTAATATAATTTGTTTAAAGGTATGTTTATATTATTTGATTTATAATAATGGCTCTGTTTAACAGCTAGAGTGTAAAATTCCTAAAAAAATTTTTACAGGCTCCCTCCAGCATGTCCCTGCTTCTAGGGGATTCTGGGCATTTGGTCCAGTACCACATCCCACGTGGATCAGAAGCAGTGATGCAGAGGTGGCCGCAGAAGGTGTACAGGACTTAGAAAGCAGTCCTGTCTCCTCATGGTCTTTGTGTGGGAAGCAAAGCTCTCCGGACCTTGGGAAAGAGAAGGATGAGGGAGGAAGAGAATTTGAGATAGACTGAGTCATCTAAAATAATGTTACTCAGGCTTTCCGGGTGGCACAGTGGTTAAGAATCCGCCTGGCAATGCAGGGGACACAGGTTCGAGCCCTGGCCTGGGAATATCCCACATGCCGCGGAGCAACTAAGCCCGTGTGCCACAACTACTGAGCCTGCACTCTAGAGCCCGCAGGCCACAATAGCTGAACCTGCATGCCATAACTACTGAAGCCCACACGCCTAGAGCCCGTGCTCTGCAACAAAGAGTAGCCCCCGCTCGCCACAACTAGAGAAAAGACAGAGTGCTGCAACAAAGACCCGATGCGGCCAAAAATAAAATAAATTTATAAAAAAATAAAATAAAATAAAGTAATGTTACTCAAAATCCAGTCCACGGGCAGTGCCAGTTCACTAACTATTACTGATCTGAGGTGAGATAAATACAGGTGAGTTCACGTTCAGAAATTTTTATTATAAATTGACATTGCCTTGACATCCTAGCGTGTGATCAGTGGACGGGGTTTGTTGGACAAGATATAGACTAGTTCAGGTGCATTGAACTGTAATGGCAAGGTGCTTGTGGCACGAGCTGCATCCTAGTCCTACATAGGAAGACCATGTATTGGATCCGTGATCCATTGGAAAGATCAATCTATTTGAGAAGCATTCATCTCAAAAGGGTTGGTTTTGAAATCATCATCTTTAGAAGGGAATAAAATGCTGAGTAGTCTGAATGAGAGGTTGTCAGCATGTGTTCCTTGGACCAGCAACCTGGTCCACCCTGGAACCCCTTAGAAATGCAAGTTCTAAGTCCCCAGCCAATGTTCTGAATCAAACCTTGGGGGAGGGCCCAGAAACCTGTGTTTTAACAAGCCCTCTAGGTGTTTCTGCTTCACGTCTGCATTTAAGAACCACTGGTTAGAATGCTTTAAGTGAAAGAATTATGCTCAAGCTGGAGGAAAATGAAACACAATTAATTAAGTGCAAATTATCCCTGCTAGTATGCAGAGCTGGAGCCCATGAAAAAGATCAGACCAGGTAGAGGAAAAAGGAAGAAAACTCAACTTTCTTTGCATATCGGAATGATATGCAAATGCTAAAGCCAACTACTCTTAGTGGGTGATGATTTTTAATTTTTCTCTACAAGCTTACCCATAGGGCTGTGTTTCCACATTTCCAAGCATCAGTCATTTCCCAGCCCACTGCAGCCTGTTCTTATCAAAAAGGGTCACAGCGATAGGAACAAAAGAGTGTTTTCTTCAGCTTTGCTCTCACCATACAACTGCTGGATTTCTGGCTTTCCTCGCATTCCCTACAATTACCACTATTAATAGCTCAGGAGGCCCCTCCTGGCTGCTTTGGGTTCTCCATCCTTTTCCCTCTCTGCTCTCTATTCCAGGTACCCCTAGCATCTCATCCTCTCCAATGCTTCTGTCCCTTCCCAGATATGGTTTTGGCTTAGAATCTGGCTGACCTGGACATAAGCCGTATCACAGCCAAGAAATTCCCTCTGCTTTCCATCAGTGCTACGTTTTCTTTCTGGGGGACGCCACATGGGGCTCACAGGATCTTCTAAGGCCATCTTTCTCAAACTGATGTGCAAGCAAATCACCTGGGGCTCTTGTTCTGGGACAGGTCTGATCCTGCAGGTCTAGGGTGGGCCCGAGGAGCTGCATCTCTAACAAGCTCCCAGGTGATGCTGCTGTTACCAGTCTGCAAACAATTATTTTGAGAAACAGGTTTAGAGCAGTGGTTTTCCTACTTTCACCATGTCTTCTCCCCACAGGTGAGGAAGTGTCGTCACAGGGTGACCAGCTGTCCTGGTCTGACAGGGATTGTCCTGAACACCATGTGTCCTGGGATATCCCACAGTCCTGGGCAAATCTAACAACTGGTCATCCCAGCAGCCCCGAACCACTCTGAAGAGCCCTCATTCTGCTTCTCCCCGACTCCCTCCCCATCCGACCCTTGGATTTTTGCTTCTTGACTCTTAAGATAAATGTTTTCCCTTGAGGCTCTTCATTTCTCCTCCGTGAGATGCCCTCTCCTTGGCGAACCTGTCTCTACTGGCCCTGAAGACAGAACTGCATCTGCACCCTATGTAATTAGTTAGCCCAGTCTTTGGAAGAGCTGCCCATTAAACTTGGTTTGGAAGGTTCCATGTAATGTTTCCCCACAGATGGTCAGAACTAAGAGGCCTCTCTGAGATTGGCTGGGCCCCTATTTGACAGTTCACTCCTGTGCTTTCACATAAACATTCTCATCCCTCCTGGTCTCTGCAGACCAAGCAGGATTGCCCAGTGCCTGGGAGCAATGCATATTCTGCTTTGTTTCTTAGGTGATGATGTGGATGTTAACTGGAATTAGCAAAAACAAAAATCTTCAACTCTGAGGTTTGGCAAATACATGTTTTCCAGTATTTTCAATTGTCCTTTCTACGTTGAAGCCATGAATTCTTTTACGCACAACTTCGTGCTTCATCATCGTAGAAATACAGCTCTGATTATGTCCATCCACAGCTAAACACCTTCATTAACACTGAATTTCCAGCAGAATCATTTCCAGACTCCGCATGTTAGAACAAAGCAGTGGTTCTCAAAACTTTAGGATGCATCAGAATGACCTAGAGGGATTGCTAAAACACTGATTGCTGGCCTCACCCCTGAGTTTCAGATTCAGTTGGCCTGGGTGGGGACCCAGAAACTTGCATTTCTAACAAGTTTCCAGGAGATTCGGATGCTGCTGGCTCACAGAACACACTCTGAGAACCACCAGGCTAGTGGATCCCTTCCATCCGGCCACAGATTGCTTTCCTAACACCCAGCTACAGTACATGTTTTCTAAGATGGCCCTGTGCATACTGTATGCTTTCCTACTCTGTGCCTTTGTTTTGTTTCATTCATGTATTCACTCATTCATCGTCTTAGTCTCCTCAGGATGCTATAACAGAATACCAGAGACTGGGTGCCTTAAACAACAGACATTTATTTCTCATGGTTCTGGAGGCTGGAAGTCCAAGATCAAGGTGCCTGTAGGTTTGCTTCTTGGTGAGGGCACTCTTCTTGGCTTGCCGACAGCCACTTTTTCACTGTATCCTTGTGTCTCTTCCTCTTCTTCTAAGACGCTCCACCTTCATGACCTCATCGAAACCTAATTACCCCCCAAAGGTCCCACTTCCTAATACCACTGCGTTGGGGGTTGGCATTTCAACACAGGAACTTGGGGAGGGACACACATTCAGTCCAGAACACTCATGGATTCATTAATTCAATCAGTGGTTCATTATTTCATCAAACTTTTTTTCCCAGTTTTATTGAGGTATAATTGAACGAAGTTGTAAATACTTAACGTTTACAATATGATTTTTTGATAAACTTCTTCAAACATCTTTTTTAGCATTTGCCAATTTATTTCTTTATTTTTAAAACTTTTTCATCAAACATTTTTTAAAGACCAACACGACTGACCCTGTCCAGTGCCCTCATGAAGTTTATGGTATAAGAGAAGAGAAATTTTACCCTTTTACGGAGTGCTTCATGGTTTCCAAAGAGTTTCCACACTCAATCTCCCATTACATCTTCTCCAGAGCCCTGAAAGACCAACGGGCACAGATCGTTTTACACATTTCACAAATGAAGAAATTGAAGGGGAAGCGGCTCATCCAAGGTAATGTCAACGCAGGTCTTCCCAGTCCCAGGCCAGCGTTTTTTCCACTCAGTTCCACAGCTTCAGTCTTGGCTCACTGTACCCTCTCACTCCCTACTGTCCAAACTGTACCCCTTCTTTAAAGCCCAATCTGACACTACCTCCTCCACGAAGCCTTCCCTGATAACCCTAGTTAAAATAATTTCTCCTTCTAGAAAATTCGAATTCAAAAACATACATTCACCCTTGTGTTCAGAGCAGCACTATTTATAATAGCCAAGAGATGGAAGCAACGTAAGTTTCCATCGACAGATGAATGGATAAAGAAGATGTTGTGTGTATACACAGTGGAATATTACTCAGCCATAAAAGGAATGAAAGAATGCCATTTGCAACAACATGGATGGACCTAGAGATTATCATACTAAGTGAAGTAAGTCAGACAGAGAAAGACAAATATCATATGATACCGCTTATATGAGGAATCTAAAAAGAAATGATACAAGTGAACTTATTTACAAAACAAAAACAGACTCACAGACATAGAAAACAAACTTATGGTTACCAAAGGGGAAATGGGAGGGGAGGAATAAATTAGGAGGTTGGGATTAACAGAAACACAGTACTATAAAATAGATAACCAACAAGGACCTACTGTATAGCACAGGGAACTATATTCAATACCCTGTAATAACCTACAATAGAAAAGAACATGAAAAAGAATATATATGTATATATGTAACTGAATCACTTTGCTGTACACCAGAAACTAACACAACATTGTGAATCAAGTATACTTCGATTAAAAAAATAATAATTTCTCCTTCTCATAAAGTAAGATAGTACTTTATTTTGTGTCTCTACTGGCATTTAAAATATATATATATAAAACCTCCCTTTCTAGATAGACCCCAATCTCCTCGGGAATAGGATTAATACTTCACTCTCCTTTTGGTCTCCCAATGCAGTCAGTTCTTATCTTATAGTAGATGCTCATTAAAGCACTGAGAAATGAATAAAGGAATGAAGTTTGGGGAGATGAAAATTCCACCTATTTTCTGAGTCAGTAGTTATATTATATATATTCATAAGATAATTCATAATATATATTCATAAGATAATCAATGAAGAATATATTTGAAGATGAAAGCAGGGTTGTCTATTATCTCCATAATTAATTAAGTGACTGCTGGATGCCAGGTGATTTATGTTATGACATTTTGCTCTCATAACCTAACAGATAAAAAACATCGTTCCTATTTTCAAGTGGACATACTGAAGCCTCGAATTGTTTAGAAATTTTCCCCAAGTTCAGACATTGATGGCTTGTTAGAGAGGTGACCAAACTCAATTCCTTTTCACCTCATGTGGTAACATGAACACATGAAATCACCTCCAATTTTACTATAACAATAAGAAATTGTCCAGCATTTATCTACGTAAGAAATTAGTTCAAATTGTAGTAATAATCCTTTTTTTTTTTTTTTTTTTTTTTTTTTTTTGCGGTACGCGGGCCTCTCACTGCTGTGGCCTCTCCCGTTGTGGAGCACAGGCTCCGGACGTGCAGGCCCAGCGGCCATGGCTCACGGGCCCAGCCTCTCCGCGGCATGTGGGATCCTCCCGGACCGGGGCACGAACCCGCGTCCCCTGCATCGGCAGGCGGACTCTCAACCACTGCGCCACCAGGGAAGCCCTGTAGTAATAATCTTGAGATCACCTTTTAGTAACATAGTCTCTCACAGTATTATTGACTCATCCTTGATTCACCATTTGTTGGGTGAATCCTTTGATCCATTTTTCCAAAAGAGGAAAGGAATTTCACTACTACCATTGCTATTACTATTTTCTTATTCTTCATGTGGTCAGTCATCACTAATTGTGAAAATGCTGCCTTCTGACTTAGTAAATCTGTCTTAACCAGAGGTACTGTGTTCTAATGGAACATGACTCCTAGACAAGAGAGTGTAAAAATTTGGGGCGAATCCTGGAACAAAGTTGGGGTGGGGGTGGATAAACCTAGAGATGCTTTCATGAATCACCCCCAAAGGAATAATAACTTTAGCAAAAATGAAAAACTCAGACATTAAAACAATTTCTTAGACATTTACCATTTTATAGAAATGAGAATTATTAGGGAGTTTAACCAAAGGACATTATTAATGAATGTCATAGGGCCTGGAGAGAGGCAGGTAAGAGAGAGATGGCATTAAGGAGACAGCTAACTCACCTAGGAGGGTTCACAAGTGGGTTCTGCAGCTGAAGTCTTAGAAGAGCAGAGGCCAGCAACATCCTGAAAACCAAATAGGCACATCAAAGGTGACTGTTCTTCCAAATGTATAAATACCAATTTGCATCCTTTCCTCTTACAGGTACTGCAATATTTTACCTGGTAAACACCTGTCGGTATAATTGGCAGGGGTTATTAGAAGGTCTTGTCATTTCATTAGCCATTAAGACAGCTAACAATAAATCCCAGTATCTTAACAGTTGTTTGGGTTTTTTGCTTTGTTTTTTGTTCTGTTTTTGTTTTTACTTCACTGAAACTGTTTCAGGTCATGAAAAAATTCTACCAAAATCTTCCAAATCTTCAGGCCTCCTGGGGTGTTCAGTTCAGAAAAATCAAGTCACAACAAATGTCTTCTTTCTTATACAGCTTTCTATTGTCAGATCAGGGAGCTGGAAAAGGTCATGCATCGAGAAGAAGGTGAAAATTGGGGAAGTAGATAAATATTCTCTCTAATTCAGGGCTGGTGAAATTAATGTAATAGTGGCTTCAATGGGCAGTTTCAATCGCTCTTGTACCTGTCCTCAGAGATATGACACAAGCGGAAACTGAGCTTCTTGAAAATAAAGAACATAGACGTTTGATTTTTGTCAGTGCTTCTTGGAAAGAATTCAGAAGTGCCTCTTCAACCAATAGTAGGTAGGTTTCTAGAAATCTCTGCATTGGGGAATTCATAGTAAGGACAAAGTACAACCTATATATAGAAATGAAACTTGTTGCTAACGGGTGTGCTATCTAAGGACGAGTTACAGGGAAATGTCATTTTGTTTGGTCACTAAGGAGCTGTAAAACAATGAGGTTTGTTTGTAAAATAACAGTAACAATACTAGATGATACTTACATATTTAAGTTCCACACAGTGTTCTAAATACATTTAATTTAATCTAAATACATTTAATTTAATCTTCCTAATCACCCAGTGAGGTAAGTACTATAATTATCATCATTTTACAGGATAAACTTAGAAACAAAAGTTCAACAACTTGCCCACGGTCTCACATCTAATAAGTGGTGACACAGGCAGCCTGGCTCCAGAGCCCAGGCTCTTACACAATAAACTCTATCAGATTTTTATATATAAACAATGGTATATATTTTTGAAGATAAGGAACACATATTATTAATAATGGAACATAAGGAACACATATTATTAAAAATTTGAGAACGTGAGAAATGGAAGAAAAGAAATGGAAGAATAGTGCTACTAACCTCACATAATTGGACTTTATACTTTCTTTTTTTCAATAATTCCTCGTTGTTTCCTTTCCATCTTGTCTTCTGTATGGACTATGTTTTGTTTACTTTTATCTTCCACGATTATTTATAAAACAGATATTCTGTTTCCCATTCAACTCGTACCTATATTAAATTGTTCACAATTAACCTTAAGTGCATTCTTACCTAATGATTTAAAAAGAAAAGCAAAACTTCTAATGCTTTTTTAGTTTTCTCCATGTCCTCTTTTCACATTGTGATCGTAAGTTAGACTCTTTATTAAAAATTTTAAAACCTCCTTTTCAGGATTATTTTATTGAAAACATTGTTTCTTTAGTAAAAAAAAAAAAAATTCTAGCCATCAGCATCAATTCTTAATTCACTTCAATGTTCACTATACTTTATTCGTTTATTACTTTGTCTTTACCTTCTATGCTAAATTAGCACTAATCTTTTTCCCTGAAATTTCCTATTCTTGAATTTTTGTACTGTCTCACCTCTTAGTGATCTGGAAGCTATCTCTTTGCAATTTTTACAGAAAATAATCTGACACCTTGCAGATTTTAAAATGTTCTTCTGTTGTTTATACATATAAGCCAATAATTGGGTAGGCATAAAACTTGCAGAATCAAACTTGTTTCTCTTAAAATTGTGTAGAGATTGAACTATGGTCTTAAAAAAGTTCTTGTTCTATATTAGAAATATGAAGGCAATCTACAAGAGCACATACATGTTTTCCTAGATACTTGCAGGAATTTTGTTTGTCTTAGAAATTTAAAAATTTACCAGCCTATGACCAGACATTTATCTCTATTCCTTAGTTTTGCCCAAAAGAAACCTTACAGTGTCACTGTGGCTTTTACATGTAGAAAGTCTTCTTCTGGTACGACTTTGATTTTTACTTCTGATCCACCTGCTCTATTTTCAGGTGGATCATTTGACTCATAAATTTTATTTTATTCATAAATAAATGAATTGTTTTCATTATTTTGTTCATAAATTCAAGAAATAGTTATCTAACACTAACAGTATATACTGTGTTAAGCACTCTGTTGGGGTAGGATTACAATAAGATGCTTACTGTTCTCAAGGAGCTTACACTCTAAGCTAGAACTCCATAACGTGCCCATTTTCCTCTTACCCTTTTAACTTTTATTCATTTTCTTTGGATAGTTAGACTAGTTATGAGGCTTATCTTCTGTATCCCTCATTTCTACTTCTGCAAAACAGAAATTTCACTTACTGAATTTTTTATTCAGTCACAATCTATTCTTATTTTTCCCTGTTCTTGTTAATTAAAAACAAAAGAGTCTGTCCTGCTATATTGTTATAATTGCATTCCTAAGACACCTCATATTATCAAAAGGTTATTACAAAAAACAATTATTTCAAGGAGAAAAGGGGCTAGGGGCTAAACAGTTTGAAATGCACAATAATAAAATAATGTTTACTACAGTAATTTTAATAAGTGTGCTTTTAAATCTGTTTTTAACTCAAATTACAACTAATAAATTTTTATTTCAAAATCAATAAATATAGTTCTCAACATTACTGACCAAGTAATGTTAGACTTACAATGTAAAGTAAGACCACATTTTAGACAACGAGTTCTTAGGACCATGAAATAAATTATATTACAGTTTGTAACTGTCTAAGGTAAGGAAAGGACTACAACACCAACTGAGCAGCCAGCCATTCAAACAAATCTATTCCAATTATTTTTATGGAATAATTTTGCTTCCACATGTATAACTCTAGTTCTAGACAGGCCATCATGTTAAAATTAACAATAGCCAGTAAAATGCAAACGATATATCTTAATTTATCAGTGGTGTTACCTCCAATTCCATCTACAGAGGAAAAGCTCCCATGCCTTCAATGTACTTCCATGAAATTCCCCTTTCCTTATAAGCTTACGGAACCAGCTTCTAGCACTTACCAAGAAAGCAAAGGAGAGAACAAAAAAGGAACAAAGGAGAACATTTTGTGATGCTTATATATTTCAAGTCATTGGTGCACAAGGCCCAAGAAGCCATCAAAGGGAAGTCTTATGTCTGACCATTAAAATGCAGTAATGCAATTCTGCCCAGGAGTAACTTTTACTCTGCTATAGCATAGGAAACTCCCAAGGTATGTCAGGGCCAGCAACACTGAAGGCCACAGAAACATGTTACGGTATGAATGTGACAAAGTACACTCTTCATTCCTTCCAATATCTGGAATATGCTTATTTCGCATATTTTTACTGTTGATGCATAAAATTCTTCCACAGACGGTTTTAAAGCCTTTAAAAAAGTAATTCGGTGGAAGAGTGTATTCATATATTGCAGCTCATTCAGTGTCTTTGCAGAAGCCCCCCAAATTGGAATCTTAACATATGCATATTGGGATGAAAGAAAAAACCCAGCTTAAAAAGAGTTTTGTTAAATGTCTGTTTTTCTAATTCAATGAATGATTTAAAAAATTAACTTCATTGTTTTTTAATTTACCATCTGTTAACTCAATAAATATGAGTTCTTAAAGTTAACCTAATTGTCTTGAAATTTGCTGTTTTTGAAGCTGATTAAAGTTATTTAAATTAATTTTATTGTATATTCAGACTAGAACAAGGCATGTCTGCATTTGGATAGATCTTGGCTAATAATTCACAAATAAATTTGCCCATTTAAAAAATGGACTAATTTTGTTTATGGTCCTTAATATATATCAGTCAACTTGCAGAAATGCAGAGATGCTGAGGTTAGATAACCAAAGATATAGTACATCAATACATCAAAATTGGTAGCCATTAAAAACTGACCAAGTACAAAATTTTCATCAACTCTGTCTCTTGTCTAATAAAGAGGAAACGTGGAGTTAATATCAACTAGAATGCAATTTCTTTTCACCCTACATTCTCATAGATGAAAGGAACTGCTGTGTTCTTTAAACATTGTCCTTCCTCTGGTCAGTTTATTGGATTAAGGGTGGTCATGGACCCAAGTGGACCGATCAGACTCTTCCTTGAGAATTGTGAAAGACAGAAAGATGGTCCTGTCTCTGGATGGCTCCATTGGAACATCCATGGCTTGAGAACAACCTGAAACCATGTTCTGCTACATAACTGAGGAGAGGAGCAGCTGGACAGTCATAAGGAAGAAAGCCAAAGAAGAGAGATGGAGAAAGAAGATGGACTGGGCTCCCTCTAGCACTTCAGGACTTCTGTTCTGGGAGGCCACATTGCACCCCTGACTTTGGATTCCATGAAAAGCCCCAGTCTGCTTTTCCTTTTTTGCTTGAGCTCAGAGTCAGCTTCAATCACTTACAAGTCAAAACGACTTGAACTAATGCACAAGAGAGGAAATCCTCCTGATGGCAATGACTGTTTGATCATGGATTCCCAGGCTTTATTCCTCCCCCTCTTTCCTTTAGATGAGGAGAAACTTTTTATTTTAACATGTAATTTATCTATTTTTTTCTTTTATGATTATTGATTTTTTTTGGCTTCTCTAAGAAACCTTTGTCTATCTCCAACTTATGTTTTAAAACATAAAGCTCTACAAGCTTTAGGGCTTTAGCTTCTACATTTATAGCTATAATCTGTTGCCAATGAATTGTTGTGTATGATGTGAGGGAGGGATCAAGGGCTTTTTGCTTGTTTGTTTTCTCTATGGATGTCTAGTCATTCTAGCACCATGTGTTGAAAATACTTTCTTTGGCACATTGGGTTGCTTTGGAGGAGATGAAAATGGGGAGGGAGGGCATGGAGAGGCCATGTGAAACTAAACTAATGACTTAATAGTAAAATGAAGAGGTAGGCATTTTATTTTGCTAATCTTATTGATGAGTTTAAGAAAACATAGTAGCCTCTTCACTTAACAAAAGAATGGGCTGACAGTCCATTTATTAGAAGTCACTTTTTCCACGAACTTGCACATAATGCACCTAAAACATAACTGATGACCAATAGTTAACTCAGTTTTCTGTTCTATGCTGTTGCCAGCTTAACCCTTTACACTGTCTGTATAATGTGCATCCATTCGTGTTCCAGACATTAACTGAGCTCTAGACTAGGACTGTATCCATTAGATGGAACAGACTACATTTGCCCAAGAATATTAAATAAAACCAAACTGAAAACCAATTCAAAGTAGGATATAACTGTTGGCCCTGCTTGTTTGTCTGTCCTACTTTTTTGCACCAGAAGGGGAGCTTTTATTGTCCTTTCATTTGCGTAAGCCAACTTCCAAGTTATCTCAGGAAGATCTTAGAATAACAATATTATTGTGTTTGAGATGACCCCAAAGTGTGAATGATTCTCAAAATCCATTGATTCGCAACGTGCAAGTCACAGGTGAGCTGCATATAAATCATCTTCATGGTGCACATAAAAAGTGCTTAATATTGGCCAAGAACGCTGGGGTAAATGGTTGAGGCAACTGGCTCAGGGACTCTGACCATCATAAGCCCTTCCCAGGCGCTGTCGGGTCACCTGAAAGGTTGAAGGCCTCAATATCTTGGTACACTGGTCATCCGTTTGTAACAGAGCAGTTGGCTTATTCTCATCTAAGTACTTCTAGGAAATGTACACTAGAGGATGGAAATCTACAGTTTTGGCCAATAAGCATCCACTTTCCCTATTTCTGGGAAATTATCCCCAATGTGTCTTGGAGAACTCCCAGACTACCTGATTTGGGTAGTGTGGCTAACACTCTCAAATCCAAGATGGGCATGTGACCCAAGGCTGGTGAGTTAAAGAACTGCAGCCCCTGACCAGGGTGATCAGTGCAGGTCTGGGTACAGGATGCAATTTGATCCAGTCACAACCAGGTGTAATTTCTGGAAACTTTGAGAAAGAGGAACGCTCTTTGTGCTGGGGTTTCTATGTCAGAAGAATGGAAGCCTGGAGGGAGTAGCTTACTCTAGTAAAGGGACAACCAGCCTGAGGATAAAGTGAAAACAGAAGAAAAGAGGACCAAGAGAGAGATGGTGACATTATTTGAGCAGCTAGATTTAATTATGCCTAAAGCAGTCCTTACACTGTATTTTCCAATTTATGTGAGTATGTGTGAGAATATGTATGTAGCAGGGAGAATAAGCAATGAAACAAACTTTCCTTTTTGAGTTGGATTTCTGCCCCTTAACAGCCCAAGTTTCTCAAATCAATGTGGATTGCTGGATCCCAGCATATTTTTTCTACCGAATCTGAATTTATAGATTTGGAGCCAAGGAATCTGCATTTTAAATAAGCATTCTATTTAATTCCGAAACACACTAAAGTTTGAGATCTACTGTTCCAATTTAATGGGTTAGGAAACAGACTAATAAAGACTAGTTGTCTTTCCCAAGATCATTCAACAACATATATTTATTCTAGGTGGGTGGGAAGACATAACAAACTAGCTGATTAGTTACAGAATCAAAACTAGAATTCAGTTACGCTCTTGTCTTCCTGGTGACTTTGATCTTCCCAAGCTTCTGCTCTAATACCTTTCTTCCCTATTCCAACATATTTTTCACCTAAAATAGGAACATTGGGTAGCATTCACAGTATATCAAAATAGGAGGTACTTTAACAATCTTAGGTCAGTGTTACGAGTGTGGATGGTCTGGAATTTGGAAACATTTCCACCAAAGCGAAGGAGGAGAAGGGGCAGCAGAACTAAGCAAATGCTGTCTCCAGGCAGTCCTCCCCCCTCCCCTTCCACGTCTCAAAGATTCTTGTTTTTGTTAAAAATGCATGCAAGGGGACTTCCCTGTTGGCGTAGTGGTTAGGAATCCGCCTGCCAATGCAGGGGACACGGGTTCGAGCCCTGGTCCGGGAAGATCCCACATGCCTCAGAACAACTAAGCCCGTGCGCCACAACTACTGAGCCTGCACTCTAGAGCCCGCGAGCCGCAACTACTGAGCCCGCGAGCCACAACTACTGAGCCCGTGCGCCTACAGCCCGTGCTCCACAACAAGAGAAGCCACCGCAATGAGAAGCCAGCACACCTCAGCGAAGAGCAGCCCTCCCACTCGCTGCAACTAGAGAAAGCCCACGCACAGCAACGAAGACCCAACGCAGCCAAAAATAAATAAATTTATTAAAAAAAAAAACAAAACGTTGCATTCAATTCTAGTGTATGTATAACTGTTTTAATAGGAAAAGAATTTCTTCCAACATCTTTAAGTAAAAAAATAAGTACTCCAGAAATAGAGGCCATCATTAGTCTCTGGCTTTGTGTGTTCCTGGCACAGCAGCAAATCACCCAGGAGGGACTTGCTTCTACCCCACTTACATTCCAGTCAATTCATTTTCTATTCTTGTTTAGATCCCAGGATTTCTTTTCTACTAGAATCATAATGACAGCAACAACATTAACAAAAGAAGCCATTGTTAGCCTTTATTGAGTACTAGCTGTTTTGAAACCCTGGGCATTTACTCTCTAGAGGAGGTGGGTACAATTATTATCCCCATCATAAAGATGAGGAAGTTGAGGCAGAAAATTAGGAAATTTGTTCAAGGTCAAACAGGCAGCTGAACCAGGATTAGAATCCAGGCAGTCAGACGCCCAAGGCTGCTTTGCCTATATCTATTAATTTACTCTGAAATTCATGTAAAATATTATGATTTGCTCATGCTGCTCCTTTGTCTTCAAAACTCATGGAACATACAAAACGGGTGAACTTTATTGTATAGAAATTATACCTCAAGAAAGCTGAGTAAAAAAATGACAATTTGTAGAGCGAGCTGTTGAGAATTTAAAGATTTGATTGGCCAGTGAATTGAGTGGCTTTAAGAATCTGGATGTGCCCATGGGAACAGAACCTACAAGAAACCAATCACATACCTTATGAGAGAATACTTAGCGTTTCTAAAGTTATACAGGTGTTTATGGGAGAGTGTGGGGTGTTCTTGCAGACTGCTGACTGTGGAATGGCAGGCAAGTATGGTTTCAAAGCAGGAAAGGAGCTGGGAAAAAGGAGGGTTTGGTGCCCTCAATTTTTTTAATTGAAGAATTAACATCATTGAGACAGTCTTAGGCACATGGATATAGGACAGACTGAGTTATAATATACTCTGAAGGACAGTAATAAAGAATTTGGCTTTCACTAGACACATACATAAGCTATACAAATGGGTCTCTGTAGTTCCACAGAGCCTGAGGATAGTTTTAGGGCCCAGTACAAAATCCATCTGTTTAGATGGCATTCCTCAATAAGGTGGAAAGATCAGGAAGTTTAGTCCCAGACAATACATATTCTGATGCCTGCTGATCTTTGTGTCCCGCACTGAATGATTTACGCATTTTAAAAATCCAATAATATGTATCAGAGAATGATACAGAAAAATTACATCTGATCAAGAAAAGATCATTGTGCACCCATGTTGCTGCAAGTGGAATTATTTCGTTCTTTTTTATGGCTGAGTAATATTCTATTGTATATACGTGCCACATCTTCTTTATCCATTCATCTGCCAAAGGAAATTAAGTGAAGTAAGTCAGACAGAGAAAGACATATCTTATGATGTCACTCATATGTGGAATCTAATTTTAAAAAATTGTATAAATGAACTTATTTACAAAACAGAAACAGACTCACAGATTTTGAAAACAAATTTATGGTTACCAAAGGGGGAATGTGGCAGGGAGGGATAAATTAGGAGCTTGGGATTAATGTATACACACTACTATATACAAAATAGATGAACAACAAGGGCCTACTGCATAGCACAGGGAACTCTACTCAGTATTCTGTAATAACCTATATGGGAAACGAATCTGAAAAAGAATGAGTATATGTATAACTGAATCACTATGCTGTACACCTGTAATTAACACAACATTGTAAATCAACTATACTCCAATAAACTTTTCAAAAAGTCATTAAAAAAAAGACTGTTTTGCTCTTGAAAAATAAACAGTCTAGCAAAGGAAGTGTATAACATAAGGAGTACTCAAGTATGTGCCCCCCTTCTAAAACTTCAGTTTTCTTCTCTTTCATTTATTAGCTCTGCAAATATTTACTGGGTACCCCCTATATACATGGGAAGTTGTGTCCTATAAAATGGGCAGTGTTATAAAGGGCTTTGCATCATTGCTCAGATGGTTATGCGGTATCAACTAGACCCTCCCGGCTCCAGCCTTTTCCTATCCACTCTGCCACCAGAGTGACCTTTCTAAAGAGATCTGATGGTGTTACCCCATCCTTACAAGCTTTAATGACTCCCTATCTCATGAAGTAGGAAACAGGCGACTGACTGGGGGTCCTTAAGCTGATTTTGATCTGTAGACGTTTTCCCTCCACAGGGGTTCTTTAAAATGTGGATAAGTCCTCAACATTTAAGATTTCAATTTTTCATAGCAATCTGAATCAGTAGCTTCTCTTTAAAAGCTGGAAGATCTGACACTTGGTATGATTGGCCTTCACCATTCCATTTAGGCAGAGAATCTCTCTCCTGCTTGCCATTGTCGCTACCAATGCTTATGGTCTTCAACTCCGTCTGCTTTGCTCATTTACATTCGTGCTTGGACCAAGGTAATGTAAGAGTTTGCAATCCCTTGATGCCTAAACTCTATAGAGTATGTCTTCAAGGTCCTTCACAATTTGAAGCTCTTTGGTTTCATCCTTTGCAAAGACCCCATGTTCCAGCCACACTGAATTCCCTGTAGTCCCCTAAATGACAAGCTTTGTCATCCTCAGTGCCCTGACTCCTGCTGGACTCTGCTTGAAATATCTTCCCTCCATCTTCCTTTTCTGCCTAAAGCAATCTCATATATCCTCAAGACTTAGTTCAATTCCTCTATGGAACTTTCCTCAATCCTGCCAGAGAGTTATTTGCTTCTACCCAAGTGTTCCCATAGCACTTTGTGCCTCTACTAGCGTTGCAATTCTAATAGAATTCAAAATTCAAAATTCTTTCTGCATCTATCCAATTGGAAAATGTATTTCTTGAAAAGGAGGACTCTACCCACCTCTATATCCCCAACCCTTAATAGGGTGCCTGGCATCTAGTAGGTACACGATGAATGGTTACTGAATGAACAAAAATATGGATGAATGAATGAATGAATGAATGCATGAATGAATACTTCCAAGAGAATTTTTTTGTGTGTGTCACAAGATTGTGACATTTAAAATAAGGGAAGTAATGACTCGAGACCAAATTTCAAAGTCTGATAATGATCATGACATCTTCTGATAACAGTTCTTAAAAGTTCCTGTTCATTGTACCCTTTCCAGGAAAACAAGTCTTGAGAAAATACAGTGTATATAATATTAATAAATGGATAAAGAGTGACTTAAAACTGATAGGGTGCCACATTTTGGTGGGGGAGGGGTGGGTTATAGGGCTGCATTCAGAGAATGGATGGTGAAAGAAACCACAGCATGTCTCCCTTTAAGCTGGTGGACTCTCTGGCAGCGTTTACCCTGAGGAGGGGAACATTTGGGCCACAAAGTGGCAGGAAGAAATCAGTTAGCTGGAGGCGATCATGTGGACACAAGTCACCATGAATATATCAGTTTTTAGAGCTGTGTACCATAGTTCTCCACTTTGGGGCACAAGGTAGGCTGCTCCGTTGGGCCTTGTTGTGATGATTCCATGGAGCCATATCATCACTCTTGGACAATGAGTTGTGTGTCCAAATGATGTGTGTCACTTCTGGCCGCAGCACTTAAATACCAGTACGAGACTCTCCAGAGTGATCTTTATTTTTACCATAGCAACATGAAACATTCAAGGTGGCAACTGTTCCATCTGCCTGCGACCCTAAATGAGGAGACATGGAACAGACCAGTAGACCTGCCATGGGCTCATCGCATAACCAAGAAGACAACCCTTGCCATTATAGGTCACTAAAAATTGGAATTGTTTGTTACTCTGGCATAACATAGCCTATCCTGACGAATACAATACATTTGCTCTGTTTTGCAGCAGGTGGCAGAACTAAGACTAATGGCTGGAAGTATTAGGAAGACCGATTCTGTGCAATTTAAGACAAAGATGTCATAAAGTGTACAAAGACAGAATTAACTACTTAGGATGTTATTCATTCACACAGTGTACACTGAATTCTACTCTGTGATAAGTATTCTGTAGATAAAATCCTTGCCTCTATGGAGGTAAGTGGTGAGTTTCCCTTCACTCAAGATGTTTGTATTGATGGTCCTTAAAGTTTTCACTCAACAAATCAACTTTAAAAATGCCTTCCAACCTGGAACTTCAGGATGTCTATTTCCTCCGGTCTAAAAAGGAAAAAAAAAAACTATTTTAAAAAAATATTCCTTTGACTCAAACCATTTACTGATCTGCTGAGTTGTCTTTTCACATTATAATGTCATTTTCCCAGCAAGTAAGTGCCTTGCAGGCCAAGACTGTTTTATTCTTCCTTTGCATCTTTCTCATACTATTTAGTAGGTAATATTTTACTGTCTGTTCTCCTAGGAAGATAATGAGCTTTTGACACTAGCTATTATTATTGACCAATTGATATGTTTCAGATTTAGTTGTCTTTCAACCATTTAAATTAGGTTTGGACTTGTTAAAAAAAAAACTAGCAGCACAAACGTATTACCCTAATAACTTTCAGGCAAAATGACTTTTCCTTCTGAAAAAAAGCCTTAGCCCTATACTATTGAATTTGTGGCCAATTACAATATTTCATTAACTTATTAATCCAGTAAGTATTTAATGTATTCCTACTATGTGCCAGGGGACAGGGTTTACATTGCGTTTACCAAGATACGTTATTTCATGCACTGTACCCATCACTACATCATTCTACATTATAACAGTGACTATGAGTTCTCTGTATAAGACTATTTCCCCAGCGGAAAGCAAATTCAAAAGGTTGGGGCAAAATGTTCCCTTGGTTTAATGCAGAGGACCATATCACACCTTAAATTCTGGGGGCTTGGTTGATAATTTGGAGGAGTAGATGAGTACGTAAGAGTGTGTAAGGGAGGAGAAACAATCCTTTTTTTATATTTCGATTTCTGCTAAGCTTCAGTTCAGGCTTTCAGAATTGGAGAATCAGCTTCCTGCTTCAAGAAATTGCTAATAAGCGTAATTAAAGACTGAGAATTTATTCTTTCCATTCCAAACCTGATGTCATTCCCAGATGGAGATATTGGTACTAGTTAGGCAATTCAGCATTTTGGTAAATGAAGGCAGGAGGATTTGGTGTCTCTTGGACCCTGTGGAGACAGAAAGTGGTCCAGGAAGGAAAACTTGTGTTTTATTTTGTTTTGCCCATTGCAATCATTTATACCTTTTTGCTTTAGAACCAGAAGCTGAGGTGGGCACCTGTGTCTTAAAAAAAAAACAACGAGGGGCTAGTTCTCTTAAAGAACGCTAATTCATAAACTTTCTACATTCTTATGTCTTTAGAATTGTCAACTCTGCATAAAACGACAATCAACTGAAAAAGATGGATAAATTCCAGTGAATTCAATACCCATTGATAGAAAAGAACAGGCATATCAGAAACCAGTGTGAATACAGGCAGTATTATCCTTTATTTAGAAAAACCACACAAAAATACAGCACAGTTGATGTACCATCACCAGGACTTGAAAGCAGAATCAACCACTGTGTAAAAGGTAAAATAAGAGGTCACAGATATCAGGATTTTCCCAGAGTGCTTTATTCGTAGACATTTGACAGAAGAGGACCTAACAGAGCTTTGAGGAAAAACTGAATTCTCAGCCCACTGCCACTTTCCAGGAACTTCACTGCAAAACAGTGCTCTGCGCTGGCGGGATGGAGATCTTAGCAATCTTCGTCCTGCTCCCATAGTTTCCTGCTCTCTAAATACAATTATTTATGGGGTCTTAATAAGAGAGCGAGCCTTGTGTGAAAGGAACTCAAAGTGCAGCTTCTAAAAATACACCGAGGCGCCTCTACCGTCCTTATTGTTACAAACTGACGTTTTGCAGTTCGAGCTTAACGACTACACACACACACACACACACACACACACACACACACACACGAAGAGAGAAAGTAAACACTGTGTTTTTTCTTTCTGCGATTCTCTTAACTTTGAGTAAACAGTAGTCATTTTCTATTGTCATACTCTGCGCATTTCCCAAAGACAACACAACACAAAAGACCTGTTAGCTCCCTTAGAGCTGGGGGTAAGAACGGCAGGAAAAGAAAGCAAAGTTGACCGAGTTCCAGTTTCTCCTTAGCCTGGGGTCCTGAATCTCCAGTCACCTAGATCTTGCAGAGGTGTTTGGAGTTTCACTCCCCTTTTGGAAAGGTTTCCTCGCCCCTTCTCCTCTCCAAGTCCGCTGTCATTTAATCCTCACTTGCCCTTTTTGCTTCCCGCTTTTTGGAGAAATTGGACCTCAGTTTAGGCGTCTTTTGCCAATGGGTTGAAAAGAAGTACAGCTGCCGACGGGAGGATATTAAATAAATGAGCAGGGGCGCGGCATGGGGGGTCTGCAAGAGGGTCCCCTCCTCCTCTTTCCGCCACGTGCTCCGCAGTTGGGGTGCAGCGCTCCTGGATGGGGTGCTGAGCGGGGCGAGGGTGGGGTGAAGAGAGGTGCACCGAGCAGGTTGGAAGGGAAGGAGGCCCTCTAGGAAAGATCGTCTCGACCGAACACTGACGAGAGAAAAAAGCTGGCCCACATGCCCCTAGTGGGGAGCGATCCACCCCACGGAGGCTGACTTGGGGCGGGGGGGGGGGGTGCGTCGGGGCCTCTCACCTGACTTCCTCCTCCGCTGGCACACAGCTACAATCATCCCCTTCCCGCTCCCCACCCACCCCCAGCCAAAAAAAAAAAGCCCAGCCAAACAACGAACAACAAGAGGAAGCCGCAGGCGGCTGGAGGAGGGGTGCGCGCGCTGGGGGCCCGGGAGAGGTGAGGGGGGGTGGTTGGCGGGCGTCAAGAACCGCGCCGCGCACAGCCAAGCGCTCCCCCAGGCGCCCACACTTACCCTCGCGGCCGAGGGTCCGGTCTCCGGCGCCGATCGCAGCGCGCGCCCCTCGTCCGCCCGCGCCCCTCCGGCCCGCTGCCCCCCACACCCGGGCCGGCGCGCTGGGAGGGAGCCTGGGAGCGGCGGCGGCGGCGGCGGCGGCGGCGACTCGGGCTCGGCTCGGCTCGGGCTCCAGCGCGCCCAGTGTCGCCGGCGGTCGCCGAGGCTCCACCGCCAGGGGGAGAAGCCGGGGTGGGTGCTGGGGAGGCGGGCCGGGCCCTCGCCGCCCCGCCGGCCAGCCCGCGCCGCACACGCTCCTCGGCGGCGGCGGGCGGCGGCGGCGGCTACGCGGGGTCCGCTGAGCCCCCGGGCGCCGCGTGCCCGGCCCGAGAGCTGTGGCTGGATGCGCGCCCGGGTTGCTGCGGGCTCCCGCGGGGGGCGCCGCGGCCGCCCCGGTGCGCCTCCAGACTGCGGGCGCCGAGACCGCCTAGCAGAGAGCGACTCCCGCCGGCCCCTTCCCCCTCCCGCCCCCGCCGCCGCCCCCTCCCTCCCCCCGTTAACATCTCCTCCCTCCCCCCCCTTCCTTCCCTCGGCCCCGCGCGCTCGCTAGCTCGCTCCTCGCCTCTCTCTCCCCTTTAAACGCCCACTTCGGTTGGGAAAAGAAGACAACTTAAAGTCAAGTTGCAATTAACTTCCGCGGCAGCCGCAGCTCCGGCGGCGGCGGCACCAGAGGCAGAAGCCGCCGCCTCGGAAGTCCGACGCCGCCGCGCCCGCCCGGGAAGCTGCGCCTGGTCTCGGGCCGTGCTCGACAGCCACCGCCGCCCCCAACGCCCATGCCTGAGTGAGTTCTGCTTCTTTGCCACTCTCTCTCTCTTTTTTCTTTTTGGCCCCTACTCTTAACCTTTTATCTCTGTCTTTCTTTTTTCGGAATCGATTTAAACTTCACCGTAGCGCCCACCCACCCGCGGTGCCCGTCGTTGGGGCGACTCGGCTCCCCTCTCGTGGGCGCCCGGGGACAGGGGTCTTCCGAGCTCCTTCTCTCGCGCGCGGCCAGATCCGGAGGGGTGGCCAGGAGAGTGAGGGAGAGCACCCGGGACGGGGGACTTGAAGATGCCATTCGTTCTTTCTCGGGGTGTGGACACCCTCACACACACCTGCCCGACAGACCCTGGCTGAACAAACTCCTTAAGGTCATCGGTAGAACCCCTTTGGGAAGAGAAAAGGGGGATCGAAAAGACCGAAGGAAGCACACGGGGAAAGGGAGACCCTCTCTGTGCGCCACGGGGCCGGGCGGAGTAGGCTGGGGAGTGGAAACGTTCCCCCGCCGGATCGCAAGTTAAGCTCAGCATCCTTCCCCGGTCCATCTGCGCCTTCCTCCGCCCCCCGCCGGCGCGGCTGGTTGGGAGCAGTGGCGGAGAGAGGGGCCTGGGAAGTTTGTGGCAACTCCTCCATCCCGGGAGCCACTCGGGCCCCGGGGTGTTCAAGTTGGAGCCGGGAGTTTGAAAGGGGCGGCAGTCCGCGTTTCGAGCCCTCGCCGGTTGTAGTGAGGTCGGTCCTGAAGGCGCTGCTGGAGGGAATGTGGGTTTGGAGTTGGGCTGGAGGCCGGAAGAGGTGCTGCCCTCTTTGCAGGGACAGAGACATCACAGGTGCGGCCTCGGGGTCCGCGCCGTGTCTCCCTCCTGCGGCCCCGACCCGAGCGTGGCGGCCTTCTCTGAGCGCTCCACTACCGAGGCTCCCGAGGCGGCGGAGCGTGGGTTTGGACCACCACGATGAGAAGGACAAAGCAGGCGGGTGGCAGGTCCGGGGAGTGACAGGCGCGTACCGGGGAAATCCACCGAGCTGGACTCTTGGGGGCGACCCCAGAAGACGGAGAGGGGCTTAGGGCTCTTGCTGGAGATTTTGGCCCTGACCTTAATTAGAGCGTAGCAAATTTCACTTACAAGCGTCAACCACCGGATCGCCTCTCAAAAGTGTCCTGGTTGGCAGCTTGGACCTCTGCGCCTTTCCTGGGCGAACTTTCTCAGCAGCATTCCGGATTTCCAGGCAAATGCTGTTAAGACTTGGACTCCACATGGTTGTAAAGAGACAGAAAAGCTAAAGACGTCCTGTTCTCAGGAGAGAACTTTTCTGCCCCGACTGGCTGGGGGTCCGTCCTGGGAGGCCAGGGGACCTGAGTTTCCCAAGAGGACAGAAGAGGGGGTAAGAATGAGTAAAATGCGACTTGCTGGGTGTCAGGATTTGTCCTAAGCAGTCCCTGAAATCTACAGTGTTTGTACTGCTGACAGAGTAACTCATCCCGCTGAAACTTTCTTGAAATTTACACCCAATCTAAAGTGGATTTTTCTGAGATGTCAGGAATTAAGATTTATTCTGTCGTCAAAAGTAGCTGGGGGGGGGGGGAAACTAAGACTGGAGAAAGCCAAGGTTGAGGTGTTTGCTCTAAAGACCTTTAATCTGCTGTGTGGTACTCGTGCTATGATTTAGCAGCGGTCCTTTATTTCTATTGCATATTATTTTAGTAGAACAGTAGTACATTCGTATACTGGCTGCTCCAGTCTGCTGGCAAACATTAGCATTCAGGCTTACATTTTTGACAAATGTGCAGACAGGAATAGCATGAATAGGCATCTTAAATATTAACAACCTAAGCATCTGTTGTAAAACAATTTTAATATATTTACTCTGTTTTTCTCACATTGTTAGAAAAGGTTATAATAAGCGCATAATCTCAACTTTAGTTAGCAGGAGTAACTGGCTGTATCTTTCACTACCTCTCCAAGTGTTTAACACAATCACCAGACATAAATACTTTAACTAACTCGGTTAGGCACATTATTAAATACACTTTAGACAATGTGTATTCTATATAAAATGTAACAGTAGCAAAATATGTATCCTATTTGTGCACATTTTAAATGACTATACATTTTATAAATATACCAGGCATGTTTATTCTTCATCTCCATTTGACACTTATTACTTCATATTCTTCCTAATGGAAACAATATTTTAAATGTAGAGTCGTTCAGTCATATGTAATACATAATATGTAAACAGTAGCTATAAAATACAAAGCATTGTTAAATTTGAGTATGGCTGCATGTAACAAGATTATACAAGAGAAATAAGAATCACTGCACAATTTTGTATTCCTTTCTAAATAATGAATACAAATGATGGATGAAAAAAGAACAAATAGGGATTTCCTTCCTAAAGTACTACTGCCCTAAAATGTGGGGGGTGTGGGTATGGGGGGACAAGGCGGGGGGGGAATGAAGGGAGGAAGCAGAAAAAAAAAATATCAGCAGAGAAAGAAGACTTAAAGAACTTCCAAAAGTCTGAATAGTTATTTCCAGAATCAATGCATTCTTCATTTTCCCACAAGCTGAAATATGTAATAAATAATAGTTCTTTGTATGTAAAAGTATTCCAAAGGAATGCCTTTTGTTCAGTTGTTGTAATAAATTAATATATTCTTTGGTTGATAATCTACAAAAGGAGTTCTTTTGTCTCTCAGCATCTTAAACAAGAACAACAACAAAATGAATAATGGTTTATTTCTGCAAAGAAGTCTGTTGCCAAGCTATATGAACCTGCGATTGAATAAGATGATGTGCTAAATGATGGTTAGGCAAGTCTGCATTAAATTAGCAAAGACTGAAATATCTGGGAGAGATTTTCAATGATTTTTTTCATGTGACAGGTTGCGGATTGTAAATTAGGCCTAAAAGGTCAGGTGACAGGCACCTGTTCCTCATTATTGTTAAAACCTTTTGGTTACAAACACTGTTAAGCTAAATACAACATGGATATACAGCAGGGACTCTATAAAGCACTCTGGTGGTTTTTCATCTGCTCTGTAAATTTCCAAAAGGGCCATACACAGATATGCCCTTTACACAAACACATCTTTTCTTCTAAGACGTGTTGTCTCGGATGACTCTTGTGTCATATTCGTACCTGGGACTGATGAAGTGTATAAAATAAATGCATATGACGGAATCGATCTTCAGACTCTGTCTGGACCTGTTGTAGTCAGATGCAAAAATATTGGTTTTTTTTGCATTTGACTTTTACAGTGCACTGATTAATGATCAGAATTTGTTCAGGTTTTAAATAGAAACCTCCCCAAATTACCTTTTATACTTTTTAGATAAGGTAAGTTCTCATCTTAAATGATGCCAGGAGATATTTTGCTTTGTGCTTATGTATAAGGAGAACCTGAGTTGCTCTATACTGTCAGAGCTTTGTGGTATGTAGAAAATGGGAAGAAAACCACATTTTACATGAATGCTGTTAGGAAGGGTATCATCATTTGCTCTTCATACTTGCCACTTCTCTCAGGGGAGTTCAGTAATCTTTTGATTAGAATTAAAGAATGTGATCGGATTTTTATGAATGGTTTACCTTTAGATATTTCAGAGAGCAGAAGAAGCATACATATTGAACAGGCCTAAGTAGCACAAGGTTGCAAAATATGAAAGGTGCCAGTTGCTTTTAATTAGCAAAGGAGGAGGATTTTGAGTAAATTCGGTAACTGAGATGATTGAATTCTCTATTTAAATATGTTCTTTGTCTCTTTTGGTTTGGTATAGTTTCTGCTTATTATACTAAGTAGTCATTTTTAGCATTTGTGATCAGATTACAGAACAGTCATCCTTCTTGCGTTTCCAGTTGGTTTTCAAACTCCCAAACTCTGGGATGCTTTTAACAAATTGGTTTACATTTTGACAGAACAGAGTTAAGTTAATTAATAGATCAGGCATGAAAATCCTCCACGGTAGGGTGTATTTTCTGGTAAAATGAAAGTTGTGTTTCAGCACGATGAGCATCAGGCTTCAGTAATCTGTTCCTCGTGTGGAATGAACACTTCCTACTTCAAGCTAGCAGGCACCTACTGTTTATTTACGCTGCATTAAACTGACAGCTCAGCAATCAGAGGAAAAATATTACTTACCTTCCTGAAGTAAATACCAGCTTATAGGTTAGTGCACGTATTTATATTCCTGTCACCACTAAATAACGGCTCTGTCTCCACTTTAACATCTACCTGTACAATAATCCAGGGCTTTAGACTCTTCCTGGTTGGGGGTAGGGGTCGAGAGGAGTTTTCTTATCATTTCCCAGTGGCTAAAGTTTTAAAAAGAGTCATTTTATCTTCTCATGTTTTGTCCTGCGAGAATCAGTTGAAAGAAATATTATACATTTTTCCTTTGCATACTTCAACTATAATATCCAAATCCCCAAAGACTCCACATGCCACTTAAAATAGTCATCGTAGAGCAACCTCAAGACAAATATGTTCAGACACATTCAAGTGTACGTTTGCTAAATTAAACTCTCTACAGAATTCCAAAGAGATAACTTCAACTATTTGATTTCTTAGATAATAACTTTGATAAAGTGTCTTCTATTCCAAGCCATAGATGGAATGCTTCAGGTTTTAATGGAGGTCTGCAAATATGAGTATAAAGTGGGACACATTGATTGATTGATTAATACTGTTAACTTTCCTCTGAAAATATTCTTGCCTCCTTTGTCTTTTTGTTTAATCTGCCAACCGTGAATTTCAAATTTTTGACAATACTAAATGCATTTGTTGTTTTTCTTCTTAAGTTGAAAGCCCATTCTCTTTGGAGACCCCTAGAAACTTCAAAATACTGTTAACGTTGAATTCCAAAACTTATTATTAACTTGAGAAAGTGCTCGTTTTCGAGTATGCTCTGTAAGTAGCTCTTACGCTCATCCTGTACACACGGTTGTTAATCTCTAATCACATGTTCCATTGACATCAGAGCAGAATGTGGTCTTAATACAGCATGTAAATCAAATCTGTTACACAAGGTTCTTCTCTTTCTCTCCCAAAGAAAAAGTGTCTACTGTGGTAATTTATATATCATTCCTAAGTGTTATTCTCAATGGTAAGTCTATTTCAACTTGATGTCTTCATAGAGTGTGATCAACACATTAACACACATTATTTAGTACTTTTGAACTTATGCCAACGGTACCTTTTGCTGTTTACTTTTTTTTAAGTCTTTTTTAAGATCAGATATTTCATTTCAGAGTAAATAGATACAGATTGTGTGTATATATATTCAGGGTGAGATTTAGTAGCGTAGCATTTCTCCAGCATATTGGCCTATTTTTATTCTTTCAAGTTATTCTGTATCACTTCCACAGTTGTTGCTGTCTGAAGGTTCGTAAATAGAAATTCTCATCACCTCTTTCAATGGACTCTCAAGGATGTAATTTAGCTTATGTGGTGATCCAGTTTAGTTGTGAGAGATGAAAATTAGTTAACCGGTACCCCAGCATTTATGTCCCTAGATTCAGCTGCAATTTATTCAGTCCAGTTATTTGATGTTTGGTAGTGAAGTGTCTTGTAATCAAGCATTAAGAGTTGGTTCAGTTTCCAGTGGAGAAACGATCTTGCTGGATACAACGTTTAACTGTGCAATATTTTATTACACTCATCACTCCTTGGAGAGCCTGCGTATTGTGGCACGAGTTGTGGCTGCACCTTAGGGGTGCAGGTCCCCCACATGAAGCGGAGATGCTTGCAGAAGAAGCAGATGTCAGGCTGCACTTGGTCCTGCCTTTGCTCGGATGTCTGTGGACCTGCATTTCCCTCCACCCCTTCCTTGGCACCCCTTCCCCCCAGGTGTGCAGGAAATGGAGGGCGTTGTACCCGGTGAAGTGGGTGGACTCTACCCAGAGCTATGACCTGATTTGTGACGTACCCTCAGAACTGCAGTAATGGTCCAGCTGCTTCACAGGCAACTGGTAACCACCTCATTTGGGGATGCTTCTGCCTTGCTAGCAGTGCCAGAGAGAACTTCGTCATTGTCACCTCGTCAAAGACTACTTCTTGAGAGCTCTCTCGTAGGGCTAGATTCGGAGAGCAGCCTCTGATATTTGGAGGGTAAGTGGCAGAAAAGTTCCATATGGGGAATCAGGGCTGTAGCCACAGGGAGAGACCAGCATTTAGTGTCCAGGGGAGGTTTCTGTGTTGGGATGTTGCTTTTTCTCAGCGAGAGATGATTTGGGACCAGATACCAGCAGAAATTCTGCAGTGTGAATTCTACTCTGGGTGGTGAAATGTGGTAGAAAGCTCCCAGGAGAAATTACTAGATCTTCTTTCCCTGAGATATTTAAAGAAAAGGTAGTCAGTAATCTGTGAGAGGGGGAACTCTTTAGATGCAGTTTTCCAGGAAGCTGGGCATATAGTGGAGTTGATTGCTAGAGGTTCTTTTCTAGTCTTACTCCGTGGTTTCTGATATGCTGTTAAGAGCATGCAAAAGACAATTTGGCCTTTTAATGTTTATAATGTTAAGGACTTTAAGGTAAAAGAGGTTTTCTGTTGTAAATATTTTATTGTAATAAATACTGTAAATAAAATAGAACCTAGTATATGCAGATATCTTTTAAACTTGAGATAGTCTTGAATATAGTGTGTCCATAATTAGCTGTTTGATGTTGAATGCAATTGAGTTTTCCTGTTCCAGTGAACCAGACAATGGAAATCACTGGGGATTAACAACAGGGCTATGTGATCATTCTTGATATAGCAGACCTTTTTTTCCTGTTCACTGATAAAAATATTTTATCAGTAAAGAAAGCACTCAGTTCAAATGCTTACAGTTTTAAATTCTAAAAGAATATCTAGAATTAATAAAATAATCCAAGTGTTTCTCACTATATTTTCACCAACTGAAATAAATGATACCTAGATGTTCTAATAGTAGACAGATTTCTCCAGGCTCTGAGAGGTTGGCACAATATTTTAATAACTGTGCTTTAAAATTTTTTTCTTAGAGGTGGGCTCTCTTTGGGGTAGTTTAAGAGGACTCAAAAACAATTTAGAACATTATCTTAAAAGTTTAAAAATGACAGTCTTACTTTGTAAGGAGTCATTGTATTTTAATAATACTAGTACACATATTAGTGTTATTAGTGTTATTAGTGTTATTGGAGCAGTAGACAGTTAATTACAGCCTTTTCTGAGACATGTTAACTGTATATTAACAGTCATGTTAAAAAAGAATGATGTATACTCTTACATACAAGCTGCTGCTTGCTAGACTCTTTTCAAAATAGTCTTTTAGAATGTATGGAGTCAGATTTGGGGTCCAGAATTATCAGAATGTTTTCTGCTAAAGCAACTTTATTTTAAAACTTTTCACTGGGATGTAAGCTTTTCAATTTTCTTCTTTTTTTTTTCTCTTCCTTTCTTTCTTTGTAATTAGCATTGGCTTGATCACTTTTGCCAGTGGCTTTAGAAATCAGAGTCCCTCAGTAGTTTCAGCCTTCCCACATTGTATTTTGAGATGCCTACATTTTTGTTTTGTGATGACTTTGGCCAACATAAGCCATTAAAAGCTTATTGAGTTGATTTAGCACCTCTTAGTACTACTCTTTGTGGAATCGTTTTAGTCACTGTTTCTTAAGCCAAGCTATGTTTTCTTACAATTCTCTGTAACCTGATATTTAAGATACGTTTGAGCAATTGATCATAGCAGTAGTTCTAAGAATATTTTATTTTCCAAATCTAAAGCCTAGGTTTTTGCTTTGGCTTCTCGTATGGCAGAACAACGCGTGACTGAAACTAGTGAGGTTTAAAGCTGGACTGAGCCTGCCTTAGACAGTTCTATCAAATTGGTTAACTATTTGAACTCCCTTGGTGAATCTGGATATGTTGACCTTGTAATACAGCACTTAAAAATGCACTAGGATTCCCACTTTACAAATTTTTAGGTGCTGCCCTTATTTATTTCTACAAGGTATTCAACTACAAGAAAAAAATTCAACGTAAGGTACATGTCTGTGTTATAGAAAACAGTAGAAGCTTCGCAGTTAGCGTTCTGTCTTGCGTGGAGAGCACTCGTTAAAGATTTGCTAAATTAATAATAAAATAGTGAATTTAGCTTGTGCTGATATGGTTTAATGGGAAAAGACTTTCCTCTCTAATTTTCTGTTTTTACTCGGGTTATCTGCACACTTAATCTACACATGCCCGTGTTCTGGATAATTGAGTGTTTTTTTCTCTCTGTGCTCTGTCATTTTGGACAGTAGCACTGGGGTTTGTTTTATCCTCACTGACCTTGAGGATGAGGCAAAGTCTGTCTGATTAGGTTCATGGTCCTTTGGTGTTCAGTTGTGGTAACAACCTATTCTGGTATAAGCACAGAGCACTCCCTGGAGGTCCTTGCAGTTAGGCTACCATGTAATGGTTTTTCTGATACTCTGGGGCCAAAAATACCACGTGGCCCAAGTCTGATTGACCTCTATCTGTTCTCTTCTACAATAATGATTTTTTTCAGGACCCCACTGGATAAATATCAGCCATGATTAATTGCATGAATAGATATTTTTTTAATTGTAGCTGTAGCCATTATTTTAAAATGTTTTGAGAGTTAGGGTATTTATATTAATGAAGATTTCACTCCATTCCTTAAGGGTTGTGTTAGGTGCATCTGAAACATTCTGAAAAGTTCTGGCCATTCTATGAAAGTTATCTTTAAAAAAGACACTTCCTCTTTAAATTGATTTTCATGTGTGTGGCGCTTTACAAGACAGTGTTAGTTACACAAAGAAAAGTATTCCTGAAGCAGTACACTGCTGTGTGACCTATTCCATTATCATGCACATTCTGTCTCTTTAAAAACAGTCTCCTCTATTTGCCCTATTAATTGTTGATATGTTGCCATCCACGAGACAAAAATTAGAGCTGTAATTAAATAATCATGTGATGCTCCTTTAGTGCCAGTGAGAGCAAACTCATTTTTCCAGGCCCTGATGGTCACTGATTATTGTATTACTACCAGCTTGTTTTATTTTTTTTAATGATTCTCTATCTGTGGATTACCTAACTACTGTCCTTCTTTGCAAAATTAAAGAACATAGAGAACATTCAGCCAGTTAATTGGCTGGACGTCCTCAGGGATGTAAGGTAGACATACCTTTTTCTGCTTTTGGTCACCTGGTAGGTTCTTTGGGGAGGCTACATCAGTGGTGTGGTTGCCTGCCATTTCATTTACACTGGTGTTTTGGCTGGGATGGAGGCATATGGGGAATGCCAGGAGAATTACAAAAGGAGCCGGGTATTAAAATTCAGAAATGATTAAAATTGAAATAAAAGGATGCTGCTTCTTTGCCAGTACTCTGGCAGTCATAATGACACATAGAGATTAGTTTCCACCTTCATCTTTTCCTTCTTTTTCATTTCCTCTTGTTTATTGTTGACACATTTTCCTTATGTCTGTCTCCCGTCTCTGTATCTTTTTGCACTATTGTGCATTCCTAGTTGTCCCTCTTTCCTTAAGCATGGAGAAGCCTACTTAACCTTATTATAACAATAACAGAATAGGTTATTAATATTTAATATGCACATGATTAAAATTTCTCTCCCTTAAACATAGGTCAGCTGTATTATTATTAACTGGCATGTAATTTTTCATTTAAAATATTCTTATTCTGCCCTTGCTGTTTCTGAAATGTAGTCTACTTTACTGGTGATTTAATACATAATGTTTAGAAAACTGTGGTCGGCTAGTGAGAAAAGAACTTACCAGTCATGGATAATCAATTATGCATGAATTCAGATGTAACAGATGGAATCTGGTGAGTTAAAGTTTCCCTTTGCCTTAGTGGTTTTTTTTTTTTTTAATTTGTTTGTTTGACACCTGTCTCCTATATAGATAAACATCTAATGTAGCATGTGAGAAATTTCCTTATATATCTGTATATTCTCTTTAAAGTGAACTTGATTTTTAAAATTGAATTTAAGGGCAGAGAATTTCTTTTTTTTTTTTTTGTGGTCTTAAAGATGATCAGATTCTTTTCCAACACTTTGTAGGTACAGAACTGGGTTCTGCTTGGCTTATGAAGGGTAACTCTTCTACTTGGTAGAGGAAGAAGCAAGACCTGAATCTAGTGTTCCTACCTTTTCTCCACTTCTTTTCCCACTATGTCATTTATCCTTTTTTGTAGGAGTTGCCTAATGATAGAACACTATTACACTAACTCTGGGTTTTAAAGAATTTCTGATGAAAATTGTGGTTGTCTAGTTTTAAGTTGTGTGACATTCTCTTGTATGACATGCAGATAGTATCTGTGAACATGTATATCATGTTATGCTATATGTATATCATACGTACATGTATTCATACTAGGTTGTTGGCCAAACAGTTGGATTTTTCAAATCTATTGAGAATGCCCCAAGACTTGGCTTATATCTGAAACTACAGCATATGCCAGCCACAAAGATGCCTTTACCCTAGCTTGCCGTGTTGTAAATTCTTAGTGACAAAACCCCTTTGTGCAAAGTGAACCTAAAAGTTAGTTTTGAGAGTCTTGTTACCTCCACAGAGAGATAAGTTTAATTTTCATTAAATATGATATGAATGTGTAGTAGTTTTTTCAGTTGCAGAAGTAATGAAACAGTGGGTATTGTCCATCTTTAGAGCAATTACAGTCTCAAAACAGTTACAAGCTGGTCCCCATCAAAAATTTTTATAAATATGCTGTTTGTTTCTCTTCCAAGTGTATTTATATATAGATAAAAAAATAAAAATGAAAATAGTCTTTACAGAATAAACAAAAATAAATGATTAAAAAATAGCCTGAAGGCTCACTAGTTCTGTTTTTAAAATTATACTGCAGCATTATTTATCAACTTTTTGCTTCATATCAGCTGGAAAGTTGCACGTGTATTTATAGTCCACGTTAGTTATCTAATGAATTAAATTCCACAATAAACACACTAATAAAGAAGGCCACACCTGCAAAATAGGTAACTGGATATGCTCTAGCTACAGTTATGCTGTGAAACTATTTTTTAGTATTTTATTTAGGCTTTTATACCCAATAAGGATGTAATTTTACTTTGGCTTTACTATGTAATCATATTCCTTAGTCATGCATCAGAAAAATACATATCTATAGGAATGAACTTCAATGAGATACAATTTATATATGAATTTCCACTACATTAAAAATAAAACTCCATCATTAATATAAAAGTCCCTAATATAAAATCAGTAAGAATAGATGATAGGAAACAGAATATCAGACAATATACTGGAAAAAAAGAAAGATGATATTACAAATTATTGCATGCAGAAATAAATACTTCAATCGTAATTACTATCACAAAAAAGTGACTGATAAAAATAAATCTGAAAGCCTTTTGGACTTTTCATAACAAAAAATGTACTCTTTTATTAATAAATAGGATCTAGAATCTTTATGTAGAGATAGTTTATAAATTATTACATTGACTACATTTATACAGTTGTTTTACCTCTGTGGCTGGACTGCATAAAAGCGTCCTGCAAATGTTCCCCTGGGACGGTCTACTGTTTCATGAGTATAGTTAATTTTTACCCATTTGAAAAATATCCAGAAAGAATGTTTGTATATTTGAATGTTGGATATTTGGAGTGTTTGGTTTTTGTCTGTCCTTCCTCTTTTGCTAAGATACAAGAATATAGAAGAACATCTGAAAAGAGAACCATTTTCTTGCCTCAGAGGACCATCAGATTACCTACTTTGGGTGAGATCTTGGTCTCTCATTATCAATCTATGTTACTTATCCTTGGGTCAGGTAATCATCATGTGAATTAATTATCCAGCATAGACTGGACTGTGCTGTCGGCGGGTAAGGACAAAGCAGTGGCGGGTTGGCATCAAGGAGGCAGTTGTCAGTGTGTTGTAGCTTATTGTTTTTCTGTGTGGCATGATTAATATACGTCTGCCAATCTTAGGAATAGATGAAAGATTGTTTTGCTTAGTTTTGTTGTTTTTACATTTTTTTAATTGAGGTAAAAGATATATACCATAACATATGCCACTTGGGCAGTTTGTAAGTGGACAATTCAGTGGCCTTAATTACATTCACACTGTTGTGCACCCAGTGCCACAGTCTCTTCCAAATCTTTGCCATCATCCCAAAGAGAATGTGCTTTAGTTTTGAATTACACTTCTCCTTCGCCTCAACAAATTTCAAGCATTATAGGGGTATTTAATCACTGTCCAGGTGTGTTGCACTTGTTTCTGGTGGTGGCTTTTCTTCCCAATGAACAACCCCTGTCCACTGCTTTGTGGCGATGGGCACAGCGGTACAAAATCAGATGTTGCTCATGGCTGGTACTCTCCCCCAAAACAATCTGAACCCGGATTCAGGTCTATTTTAACCTCAAACTCTTTTTCCCTTTAAGTAAGCCGAGAAAGATTAAAATAGCATTCACATCACTAAGATTTGGTTGATATGTCTTGGCTAAATGTTGATTGGGAACAGTTCCTGTTTGACTTCATTGGAATTCAAATCCCCTGAGCTTCCTGAGAGTACCACACAGCAGCTAGGTGCCCTGCCACTAGCTCTTGGGCACGGACAACGTGAACACTTCACTTCTGCTTAAGTGCAATGACTAAGTCTAGAAATGAGTTAACAGTTTTCAACTGTTGCAAAGGGAGTCCCACTCCAGGTTGAAATTTTCTGGGAGAAAAAGCCTGCTGGACTATGTTGAAGAAAAAAAAAAAAAAAGAATTAGAGAAAACTGGGATGGTTCTGGCTGCAGTAAATAATAGACTGATTTTGGAACTTTACTTCCACGTGTAATTTTGTGTTTAGTCGCTTATGTCTGTGATGATAAATCATATACTTGCATAGAATTTCTGGCATCCCCGTTAAGCCTCACGCAAGTGCGCAAATGCTAATTTGTCATGGTTCCTCAAACAGCAGACTTTTATTCACCAAATCAATGATCTAATAGCTTGCCCCCTACCTTTTTTTTTGTTTGAAGCAAGTAGCTTGCCTGCACATATATTTCTTAAGTTTGGGGGTGAGTGCTGGTTCCTAGAAAAGCCTTAACTTTTCCAAGTGACCCCAGGATCTTCATCTCACTTGAGGATGTCCTAGCAGGTATATTGGATTTCCTGTCTTCAAAACATTACCTAATCCAATAGATGCCAAACTTGGCTGTACACTGGAATCGCCTTGGTAACTCGCAACCACCGCATACCTGGCTCCTACCCGTGGCAGTGGGGTGCAGCCTGGACATCTGGGTTGTTGAAGTAGCTCGCAGGTGATAACATGCAGCAGATTTGAGGAGCCACCGGACTAACTTCTGATCTTGCACCTGGCTTTACCACCCAAGATTGCAAGAATCTTTCTAAGATTCTCACCAGCATTCACTTGTAAGAGCAGTTCCTGGATTCCTTTCCCTGAGAGGGCAGGCACCGTGAGACACTCCTGGAATACAGACAGGAGTCCACCCTCAAGATGTTGACAGACTTACACTTGGGAGGGGCAGACATGTAAATCTGAAATGCCACACTGGAGGACAGGGGCTGGGATGGGGCATCGAGAAGGAAGTAGCTAATAGCTGGAGGAGACTTTGGACAGAAGAGGTACAATCCAGCTGCATGTTAAAGGATGTGGCAGAGGGAGAAGCGGGAGGGCAGGCACTCAGAAGTAATGGGGAGAAGACAAGGCAACCTGAAACTCTTAAGTGATTTGGTAATTTGGCGATAGCTACATAACTATGGGAAGGTCTCAAGAGCATTGCTTTTGGAACCTGGCCCCCTCCCTACTCAATTTTGGAGCTAGTTCTAGATAGAGATGCCAGTTTTCATGGAATGATTACCACTGTACCTTGTCAAGGTTATGCTCCACACTGACATCTATGGAAGGAAAGGTAGCTTTTTAAAAAATTTGTCCAATCAATTCTTGCTTTAAAAAAGGTAATATTTCTGGGTGAAAGGACCCGATAGCCCATCAGGTTCTAGAATCCAACTATAATGGCTGCTCACTTCCCTTAGCCCACTCTCTCCAAACTAGCTTAAACATTGGCCTTTCTTTGCTTAGCTTTAATGCTGACCTTTGTCTATTAAAACCATAATCCAAATGACGAGTGGGTGTTTACATCCACCTTAAAGTAATTAGGAAAACAACTTTTGATCACTCTCAGTCTGACTATAACTGAAACCCCATGTATTAGGGAAAAAACAAAAACAAAAAACCTTAGGCCCCCTATTTAGAGTTCTTTATTATTTCTCCTTTATCTCTCCAGAAATATATTCAAGCCTTTTGCTATGATTTTCTGCAGTACACCATTATTTGTTTGGTGTTTGGATGCCCACCCGGTTTGCGTAGGTATCTACATTAAAGCTTCCAAAAAAGCCATTTCTAATGGCAACTATGCTTATTTAACGTGGGGGTGGGAGAGAGGATGGCAAGTGATTCTGTGGTTTTTAGCTTCAGCTATGAGCTATTTAAATGTTCATGGAAAGCAGCATTTGGGGTAACTGCATATTATTCCAAATGTACTCTAGGACCCTTTCACATACATACAGGTCTAGAAAGTTGTCTTAAATCTGTGTGCAGATTTCTTATTCCATGCAACCTTACAGATCTATGGGCTCATTCTAAAGTGGAAAATGGGGCTTCCCTGGTGGCGCAGTGGTTGAGAGTCCGCCTGCCGATGCAGGGGACACGGGTTCGTGCCCCGGTCCGGGAAGATCCCACATGCCGCGGAGCGGCTGGGCCCGTGAGCCATGGCCGCTGAGCCTGTGCGTCCGGAGCCTGTGCTCCACAACGGGAGAGGCCACAACAGTGAGAGGCCCGCGTACCGCAAGATAAAAACAAAAACAAAAATAAAATGGAAAATGGCTTCAATTTGGACATGATTAGAATGTCTGAAAGCCATTCAGCACCTCTAAGACTCCTCCTGGCTAGGTCCTGGATTTACTTAGTCATCTTTGATAGAAGTTCTCCAGATAAATGCTGTCCGATAGAACTTTGTGCGATGGTGGAAGTGTTCTATAATCTACACTGTCCCATAGGATAGCCACTAGTCACATGGGGCTATTGGACACTTGATATGTGACTGAGGAACTAAATTGTAAATGTTACGTAATTTCAGTTAATTCACATTTCAATGATATAGCCACTTTTCCCTCTGCTAACTCCATCTCACTTCCGCAATCTCTAAAAGGAATTGTCCTTGCAATTAGCAGTGGAATTTGGTTGCAAGTGACACTGTGAGCGTTTGGCTCTCATTTATTTATTCAGAATGTAAATATTGCAAGGACGCTGTACAAATCCCTGGTGATAGGGCAGTGAGCAAGACGCAGCCACTGCTCTCATAGGGTTTACAGTCTAGTGTGGGAGATATTTATTAAGCCAGTAATTATCCACATTGTTCATTGATGATAACTGTGACAAAGGAGAATTGCCAGAGGCTATGAGAGTGTAAAATGGGGACCAGACCTTCTTGTAAAATTAGTCAGAAAGTTTAATCAAGGGTTCTGTTTATTCACTAAACGCGTGAGCCGGCTTCCCTTCCCCAAGTTCAAGGCTAGGTCAGGCTGACTGCAGGACCCAGAGCTCTCAGAGTAGGGCAGCTACCATGTGCCATGCCATGACCTCCAGAGATGCGGGGTCTATCTGATTCAGCTACACACACACACACACACACACACACACACACACACACACACACACACACACACACACACACACACACTGCAAACTTCTGAACTTGATCAAATAGATCCTCTCCCCAAGCTATGCAGTTGTGATGATGTCAGTCACAGATAAGATGTGAGAAGAAGGGTGCAGATGTTTACAGGATATTGCATTTCCTCTCCTATATATGTTTTGACAAAGTTGTTTGGGCTCCAGCCCCAGTTCTTTTTTCCTCTCTGCTCTTACAAATTTATATTTGGTCCATTCAAGAAACGATGTGGAAATCAGTCCTGACATCCCAGACAGACAAAATGAGACACATGACAGCAGAACATATGGCTCAAAGAGACATCCTTATATGGCCAACACAGACCGTATTCCCAGAAATTCATATATGGAAAACACCACCTGCAGCTAAAGCCAAAAAACAAAGAGTTGACACGACAAAAAGAGCAATATGCCACGTAAAATGTGCTGTTTTAAGAGTGTGGAGAGATAGCCAACAGTATTTGAATTTAAAAATTTGAAAAAAAAAAAAACCCACCATGTCCTTAGAAAGTGCTAATGGTGGTAAGCACTGCTTTGCTAACACAGTCACTGGCGGAGCTGTCATATCTTAAAAACGTTCAAATTCTAAATACTTTCTCTGTTTATTACAAATGTATGTGCTATTCAGAACTCCGAATGTGTTTTAATGCTTTCGGATATCTGCCTGTATATTTATCTTAATATGTTGCCATCTGAAACATGCTGTAGTCCTTTTATTATTCAACTTAAAAAAAAAATCTTGTCATCTGTTAAAATATTTTATCTCTGCTACCTTTGTGTAGCCAGTCTGAGTGCCGCCTTCTGTGATAAAAAACTGATGCACTGTTTTAACTGTACACCCACATGTTAAATAGTTCATGTATTTGACTTGCAATATTTCATGTTCCTGAGGTTTTCTATTTTCATAGCTAGATTTATTAACTTTATTCAATACTCTCTTGCATCTTTGTTGCCAAATTTAAGATGCCTGTGTAGAATAAAATTGATGCCCCCCTATTATGATAGTTTATTTTCACATATGCCTGGAAAGGTGGTATTTTCCTAATTACCTTTCTTTCCTTCTTCTTTATTTTAGAATGAGTATTCCAAAGGGGTAGATAATATATAGGAAGTTCATCAGTGTACTGTATCACTTGGAGGACATAAACCTCGGTGCCATTTTACTTGTGTCATTTCTTATATAGTTCCTAAATAAAGAAATTATTGCTTGGGGGAAATTAGTTATGCATATGTGATTAACAGATTTGTAATTGTACTATATTGTTTTTCTAAAAATAGTCAAGTCATTATTAGATGTCTTTATCCTCATTTACTCTGTTTATCATTTTCCAAGGCCACGTCCATCCTTACTACACATTTTTATGTTTTGTGTTTGAGAATTAGCTTATAATTCCTGGATAGAAGGTGCTATTCAAATTTAAAGATTAATATTTGAATCCCCACATCATTAGGAGGCTAAGGCAATCAGGAAACTTTTTGTCTTGTTTATTTGTGTAAATAATGGGATAACCATCATTTACAATATTTTATGCCAATGTGTCTTAATATTGATATTTTCAGTCACCCTTTTTTAGTCTCCTTTTCTCTTTGCTCAAATTTTGTTTTGCCCAACAGCTGTCTTCCTTTTCTTTCTTTCTTTTTTTAAACGTTCAACTTGAGTTGCATTTGCATGGATAAATGATTTTTTGCAGTCCACTATACTTTTTCTCTATTTTTAAATTTTGCTATTGTTTGTAAATTTGTACACTTATGATGCTAGAATGCACTGTCCTTACTGAAAGAAAATCAGGCAGGTTTCAGGGAAACATGTCAGGCATCACCAGTTTGAAGCAACTATTAAAATATACATCTTGGAAATTCCTAATTTGACCCACCATATTGCAAAAATCATTGTCATTCTAAGGATAATTGAGTGTTATCCATGTTTTTCTTTTTGAATATCAAACATTAAAAAAAAATAAGTTTACATCCATCCATCCACAATACCAACTCTGACAGCAGTGCTGTGTTTTGCCATGTTTATATATTTCCTTACTGACTGTATTTCTTATACTTTAATTAAAATACCCGCCTCCATACTTCCCCACATTTCAACTTTTGAAAATATGTTATCATTTGAGCTTTTTAGTAACGATTGCCTTATGTTTATTTTCTTGTTTAGGATGCTGGGTTTTGTGTTTTATTATCACATTCTTTTGCCCTAGGCTTGGGTTTCTATGCGCCAAGATTTCACTGTTGCCTTCCTCAATTTTCACTAACCTTTCTGGTTTTGTGGGTGAAACGTGGGTGCCATTAGAGTGATATATTTTCATTGTGTTTCTCCTTAACTTATCCTCCCTGGGAGGCCATTATTTCCTATACTTTATCTTCTGCTTTACCTTCTGCTTTTCTTAGATTTCTCATGTACACACTAAGAGTGTATTGGTAGTTTTAAAGAGCTTCATTTGCATATTTTCCTCTTATCTCGGTACTTGTGCTAACTTGTTGCTTTTTTTATGTGTAACAAAATGTTTCTCTTATTTTTCTCTTTTCCCTCCTATTCTGAAAAATGATTCTTATAACATTTTTGTTTTTGTTTAATGATTAACTGCCTTCAGGGTTCTAAGATGTTAGTACTAAAACCTCTCTATTTTGGGCATGACTGTAATGTTCTTCATTTTTTTAGGAACTAGATTTAATAGATTATCTAAATAAGAGGATCATACTTATGTGCTAATGACCATTTATCTACCTGGGTAATTCACCGTAGATTACAGAAGTATTTATTGCTACAGCAGAGGTTCCTACCCACCCCAACTTTCTTGTCTTTCACCCGAGGTAAATTAAGAATGGTGGCATGTTTTCTTTTGTAATAACTAACTGGTCAGGTCTCGTTCAAGTGACCCAAATTTTGTTTCACTCGGCCACCGTGGGCCACGTACTTCTTCCAACGACGTGTTCCCTGGCTCAGAAGGGACGGAGTTTTGAATCTACCTCTGACTAGTATAGAAAGGCTCTTACTCATCTTTTTTGATCACTGTCTCTTAATAGTTTAGGGTTCCCCCGCCTTTGAGGATAAATAGTCGCCAGAGCGTTTCAGGGACCCTGGCCTTTATTTCTCTGCAAACGCCTTATGCACCCTCCGCGCTTCTCCGGAGAGCTGCACCTCCCGACGGTCCCCTTCGGCCACTTCCTTGAAGCCCCCTGCCTCGGCGCTCGGCGCCCGTCACCTGCCCGCCCGGGCCGCTCTCCCGCGGGCCGGTGCGCCCTCCCCGCCTCGCCAGTCCCCCGGGTGCCCGCCCGCTACGCTCCCGACGTATTCCTTTCGGTGGCTTTTGTGGCGCGCGGGTGGGGTGGTTAGTTTCCCCCGGCCCTAGCCCTCTTCTCCCCATCACTTTCCTCCCCCGACACCCCCCGCCGGCCCTGTCCCTCCTCCCGCCCCGCACCCGCGCACACCTGCCCCCGCCGCCTGCGCGCTCGGCGGCCGCAGCCCGGGCAGCGCTCCCCGCCCCCCGCTCCTCCTCCCCGCGCGCCCTCCCTGCGCGCCCGGCGGCCGGCGCCGGCCCGCGCGCGGCGCCCTGTTATTCTGGGTATTGTGTGTAATAAACGTCGGGCCGCCTCACTCTAATCAAGCTCATTACAAATTCTTGCGCGCCCGGGGCCGGAAATCGTGCGCTCCCCCCTCCCCGCACTCATTCACTAGTTACTTGTCTCGCTGCTTTTTTAACTCGCCGCCCCCGCCCCCTCCCCCAATCCCGGCCCTCCAGCCCGGGTTTTAATCCCCATCCCTTTTCCGCCTGCTCCGTGCACCCTGCCCCCCCCCGCGCCGCCTTCCTCCTCCTCTCCCGCCCCCTCCCCCTCCGCCGCCGCCGCCGCCGCCGCCGCCGCCGCCGCCACTGCCGCCGCCACTCGCTCGCTCGCTCGCTCCCGCTCCCCGGACGCGGCGGCGGCGGCGGAGCCGGCCCCGCTGGGGAAGGGCTCTGGGCGGCGGCGGCGGCGGGCGGCCCGGAGGAGGCTGCGTGCTCGGGGCTGGGGCTGCGAGCGGGGTGACTGTGTATTAAAATGAGGAGGAGGAAGAAGAGGCAGCCACAGCGGCGGCGGCGGCGGCAGCAGCAGCAGCGGCGGCGGCAGCAGCGGCGCGGAGGGCTGCAGCGCGGCCGGACGCGCGGAGCCGAGCGGGGCGCGGCGGCGGCCACCGCGCCCGGGAGGAGTCCGTTCCGAATTTGATGGGGGCAGCGCCGGCGGCGAGGGGGAGAGCGGAGCGGCCCCGTCCGGGGACCCGCGCCCGCCCGCACGCACACACACACCGCCGCGCGCGCGCCGCTCCCGGGGCCACCAGGCGACCGCCGGCCTCGTCGCCACCGCATTAGCCGTGGCCGCCCTCTAGCCCGCCCGGGCGCCCAGGCGACTCCGGGGGGGCGCCTCCCACCCACCCCCAACCACCCCTCCGCTTTCGGGAAACTCCTGCTCAGTTGTGTCGGGGTTTCTGGCTTCCTTTTCCCCGAAGTCCTAGAGCCATTGTGGAGCTCGTTGTTTATTTACCTCGGACTCCGGCTGAGTGAGAGCTCGGCGACTTTTTGGGGGAAGGGGGTGGGGAGTCGGTGGCGGCGGAGGCGGCTGGGGTGCCTTCCGATCCCCCCTCCCCTCCCCCCAGCCCTCTTCCTCGGCCTCACTCTTTCGGCTCCCCAGACGCTCGCAGCCCCGCGTCCATGGGCAGGGAGGGGGTCCTCGAGGCTGTCGTCAGCGAGGGCCGAATCAAAAGTGGCATTTTAATGCCTTGCCGGGGCTTTTTCCGCGACCTCCTGCCCCCCACCCTCGCGGCCCCCCGGTAGATGCCCTGGTCGGGGGCGCGAGGCTGTGGGAAGAAAGTTGAAGGTTTGTTACTATCAGGCGCAATTGTTGGGGAGGGGGAGGGGCGGGGGGCGATCGGAGGGGAGGCGAGCCGGCCTTCCCCTCCCTGCGTTCTCCGGGGTGCCTGGAGAATAAGATTACAAGTGACAGCCAGAAGTAGACTTTCTGTCCTCACACCGAAGAACCCCAGCGAGCGGGAGGGAGGGAAGCGAGGGGAACCTTTCTTGCCTTTCTGGAGACCTTGTCCGCAGTGATTTTTTTTTTTTTTTTTAATAGAATCCCCAGTCACCACCTTGTCTCCCCAGCACCGCCACAGTGTACTGCTCTTAAGGGGTTTTGCTTTGTTTTTACGATTCCCCCCCCCCCACCGAACGAATCACTTGTCAGATCAATTTTATCTTCTCTCTCCTCCCACTCTCCCCCTCTCCCCCATCGAAAACCCTGTTCTCTGAGGTTAGACATTTTACAAACATATATGTTGTTTTTCGAATTGTGATTTTTTTTTTTTTAACCCCTCTCTCCCATGGCTACTCTTCCAGACGTTTATCGGCCCTTCCCCGCTTAGGGGGCGGGGGTAAGGGAAGAGAAAATAATACAATTTCAGGGGAAGTCGCCTTCAGGTCTGCTGCTTTTTTTTTTTTTTTAATTAAAAAAAAAAAGGACGTAGAAAACATCATTCTTGAACTTCTCTTCAAGAACCCAGGCTGCAAAGGAAACCTCCTTTGTTTTTGTTATTTATATGCTGTCAAGTTTTGAAGTGGTGAGTTTCAGGTCGGTTTTGCTAATTTCACTCAGTAAAACTGCAGTGTTTCTGTTTCTAGATAGTACTTTGCTTCTTTGTCTCTTTAAAAGGTCACAGTGAAAGCTTGGCCTGGATCGTGCCGGCCATATGGAATGGATAAGGGCACAATCTCTTAAAATGTGATTATGAGGTTCTGTGGGCCGAGGGAGGCGATCCAGCACGGAACTCATTGAAAAGGCTCCCACGCTGCAAAAAATAGGTTCTTGAAACCGGAATTTCGGGCTTGGCTTCTCTTTTCAAAGGAAATAATTGCTGTGTCTGAGTTCACTGTTTATTTCGTTGATTATCGTATATGGACTTCGTTTATGGACAGGGAAATGGGGTTTTGAGAAAGTAGCCTGCTTTCAATGCGGCAGCCGGACGTTGCAGTAAAATGGGTTGTTTAAATGTGTAACTTAAAAGAAACTCTTCAGCCTGGCATCTGTTGAGACTGTAGTTAGTTCCGGTGCTGTCAGTCCAGCGGGCCCCGTGGAGGTTGCTCTTTGCAATTCCAAACTCAGGTTTGGTGAACTTTAGCCTTGGGCGTAGAGTTTAAATGAGTAAATTGGGCGTTTTATGTGCATGTAATTTTGCTTTATAATGTAGAGCTTTTTACAAGATGACTGAGTTTGATAGCTGCTTATAGGTGGGTATTCATTCGAAGGACAATTTTGCATGACCTGTATGACGTTTTGATTGTCAATACATTAAATTATCATCTAACACTTTACTGTACAGTTTATAACGCTGTTAAGCCTCATGACTACTTAATATGTTTTGTAGCATTAACTTTGATGCTTTTATCTACTCCCCCCTCTTTTTTTTTTTTTTTTGCTCTTAAATTGCCCCATGGGTTAAGTATTTTCTTTTCAAGTCATATGTTTTAAAATTCATCTTCCGCTCTAGGGTAAGGCAGCCAATTTCAGGAGAAGCAGCTCTGTACTGTAACCCATATGAAGCATTATAAAGCGTGTTTTGAATCAGTTAATAATCACCACTAATTTTGGCTTTAGACTACAGTTTAATATTAGTGGAAAAGAGTAATCTTGATAAAAAGTGGTTAAAAGAGGCACATTTATTGTTAATGAACCTCATAACCAAAAACAGATGGGACCTCGATCAACGGTAGACCTTTGGTCTCAGTGTGCCACCCTGGAGTACAAGGATAAATAGCCATTATTTCTCTAACTTTATAGTTCTTCAATTGACATTCTTAAGGTTGCTTTTAAACCTACAGATTATCATTGCTCTCCCCTCCCCATCACCTCTTTCCTTGATTATAATGGACAAAGTAATCTACAGTTAAACAGAGGGGGAAAAATAAATGCTTACAGAAAGACCATGCTAATAACACAAGCTCGCTTTCAAATCTGGATCTGAGTAGCTTCTTCGGTATAGTGTGTGTGTGTGTGTGTATATATATATATGTATATGTATTTTTTTTTAAGGGAAAGATATGTCGAATTACCAGACAGCTGGAGAAAAGTGATAATTCTCATATTGTCTCTGGTTTTTCTATATGTGCTCCCCTCTCCCTTATTGTCGGTGAACTCAGTACTTCAAGTACCATGAAAGTTCATAAAAGAATTCTACTCATCTGTTCGTATTAATGCTAGTTAAAACTGTATTTTAGAAGGGAGTTTGATAATGTACTACTTACTTTATTATAAACAGTATGAGAATTGATGTCCCATGTATAATACAACTGAAAATAATTATCTGTTAATTTTTTCTGAAGTTAATTGAGATGTTGACTTCTTTGCATGCTGAGATTATTTTTGAACACTGGCAATTGTGTTTTACTGAAATTATCAAGATTTTTTTCAAAGCGAGTTTAGCGCTTCAATCTAATGTGTGTATTATGAAATATTTTCAAAATTTTTGCTATTTAAATTGTTAACAGCATTCTATTACTAAAGGACCCCGAAATATTAACCCTAAGACATGTGAGTTGTAACACTTCAGTACCGGGGCTATTTGAAGAAATCCTCCACTTCTATCCATTTGCTTAGGGGTGGAATGATTCAGTCACATGTTTGAGACAAGACTTGACTAAATCTTTAAAACAGGTCATGTAACTCTTGATACTCTGATAGTAGAAAAGTTTTTCTACAAATTAACTGTAAAGCCAATAGAGAGTTTCAAAAGCAGAAGTTTGCTACCTTTTGAGGTGGTGTATACGTATGTAGATATATTTTCTTAATGAGAATTAAACTGCATATAAAAATATAAGCAAAGACATCAGATCTAACTAATATTTTGGACTGTGATAATCTTTCCATCTTTGATTAAAGTGTTGTTATTGTGTTCTGTATTAAGTTTCTAATTTTTAAAAATTGGGACTACATAAATACAATTTATTTTCTCTTTAGCTATACTTGTAAATTCTTGTTCTGAAAGTAAGCCCATTCCCCCCGCACCCAGTTAGTTTTGCTGGTAGGTGACAAATTACCTTTTCGTTCATGTGTGTTGGTACAATTTCCGCAAATTATTCTGTTACCTTGAATGGAAATATAATGCTGTGATCTAGAAATAGAGTAACGTCTGCATTATATTACATGTCCAGTTAAGCAATTTTACAAATAAGAGAGAAGCATCCAGGATAAAACATATACATGGTGTTACATATACAGAGAGAGAGAGAGATGTGGAGACCCCCACCCAATTATAACATGTTTTCTTTTTAAATTCTGGCAGGTGATCTTTAGAGAGTAACTGAGTATGGATCATTTGAACGAAGCAACTCAGGGGAAAGAACATTCAGAAATGTCTAACAATGTGAGCGATCCGAAGGGTCCACCAGCCAAGATTGCCCGCCTGGAGCAGAACGGGAGCCCACTAGGAAGAGGAAGGCTTGGGAGCACAGGTGCAAAAATGCAGGGAGTACCTTTAAAACACTCGGGCCATCTGATGAAAAGCAACCTTAGGAAAGGTAAATACTTTCGATACAAATCCTGGAAGGCTGCAAGCCCTGTGTTCACCCAAGGCCACTTGGTGTCCGTGTGGAGAGGCAGAAGGCTTCTTTGTTACGTTCTTTTCCTTGATTCTCTTTCTGATCTGAAGTTAGTTACATTTCTGGCTGTAGGTTCAGCCACGTTTGAAAGTGTAGGCTCCGTGCCTGAGCAGAGCGTCTTACTCCCCTATAGACTGGAGTCTTTGGATGTTGTGGACAATAAGAACTGAATTAAATGTCATTGTCTCAGTTACACGAGGCTTCCATCGAGAAGATGTTATTGTAGTAGAGCATACAGAGGTGGCTATTGCTGAAACTAACCCTGAGTAAGAAGAAGACATGTGGGACGTCCCTAGTGGTCCAGTGGCTAAGACTCATGCTCCCAGTGCAGGGGGCCCAGGTTCGATCCCTGGTCAGGGAGCTAGATCCCACATGCTGCAACTAACACCCGACACAGCTAAATAAATAAATAAATACTAAAAAAAAAAAAAAGAATAAGACATTTCCATTGTTTGAGAACCAACCTAGCTTTTTCATAGGATTACTGGTTGTAAGGCAGTTTCACAGATAATGGAAGTCTTCTGCAATATGATATAAAAGTTTTGTGATGTTGGTTTTTTTTGGTGGTTTGTTTTCTTCAGAGCAAACTCATTATTTAGTAGCGAAAAACCTGAAGATTCTAGTGTCTCCTTTTTGCTGTAATTGGGTATTTTTGATAAAAGAAGGGCAGATCTAGGCAAGTTTATAAGGAGAGGGTATGTAACTGTGTGATTCCTTTCTACCAATTTTATATTCCATTGATGCAGTTGAATAACTTTGCGTTCAGCACTGTTGTTTCTATAAATCATTGCCTATCCTGGGCATAATGTGTGGGCCTTAGAAGGTCTTTATTTGTCTCCGAATAACTGTGTATAGGATTCAGATTTTCCTTACATTTGCTAAAGCAGAGGATAAACATGCCATCTTGTAGCAACCAAGAATATTAAGTAGATAAAGTTAGCAAGCAGAGGAATTTCATTGTGTTTGATGCATAACATTTATCATACAATCATTTATTTTTTCCTTGGTTTGGCGAAAACAAAGAATATATTGATCCTGAAATGAACAGACACAGCAGTCCGTATTGTTAGATCTTTATCTATTAAAAATGGAAAAACAGCACTTCAGCAAATTCTTTGGCCTCTCCTCATGATTACCCTATTTATTGATTGTTTGCCAAGAATGTATGCATCTTAAGAAAGCCAGGGTAAGAGCATTAAAAATATAATTTATTGCGGCTTTTTCAAACAGAGTGCATTAATATTGTACTGCGAAGCACTGGGGCTCTATAAAAAAGACTTTCTGACGCCTGCAAACATGTAAGTTCCATAAATTCCTAAATAGGAGATTTCAGCTGTCTCTGGTATTATGTGATATTTGCACAGCAAACTTTAATGCCAGGACAGTTTTAGACAAGGATTCTACAGACTTCACTGCTCCTTATGGCAGACGTGCTGTTTACACAGGCTCATAAACCTTCAGCAAAAGCTCCTAAGACTGCCTTCAGGTTTAAATCATGGGGTATTTTTAGCAGTCAGCAGTGACCAGCGCACTCCCCTTTCCATGCTGGAAGGTTATGAAGTTGGTGGAGTTGGAAGCCTTGTCCAGCGCTTACACAAATAATCAGACAGTTCAGAGAAGTCCCCTGTTCAGCTTGACTCCCAGCATCCGGAGGACAATGTGACAGTTTGCTGGAAGGCTTAGAAGCTAGATTGGGAATTAAAGGCTACTGTTGTCGCTTTATCAGTAGCCACCTTAATGATCTTACAGGGTCCCTCTAAATAAAGTCCAAAACAACTCTCATATATTTCAACAGTTTGAAAAACCTACAGTTATTTCATAGGTCTCAGGAGAAGCAAAGAGCAGAACAGGTCTGTATCATTCTATAAGAGGAGAAATCAATGTGTATGTTTTTGTTGTATTAGTAACCCAATTCTTTGAAGACCTCAGGACAGGGGGAGGAGAAACCAAAGTACAGTAATTTCACTTCCTGCTCAAGTGCTTTTTTTTTTAAGCATTGCATTCATAGTGACATTTTAAAAATGCAGTTTAATTGTAGAAGTTTCTGCTTACTTCAAGCAACAAAATTCCTACAGCCTTTTGGTGGTGGTGGTAGTATTTTTTTTAATCTTCTTTTTCCAGTGCAGGGTTTCTGTTTGACAGGCGCTAGATAAAAAGTGGGACTGGGATGAGAAAGCACACCTTAAGAAAAGGGGTTGGAGATTTTTGTTTATTTGTTTAGAAGGTTTTGCCAAAGTACCTTCCAGCCAAGGAAGAAATCACCCGTTTGCATACTGCTGTTTTTGCTGTGGTCTCCCCCAGTCTCTTTCTGATCCCTGATGGGTTCTCTCTCTGGTATAAAACAGCCGAATGAGTGACATGAATATTGGCAAGCTCCGCAGCTTGTTTTTCATCGCTAGCCTGTTGGGTCCCTCCAAATGAGTTTGCGAGCCTTTCTAAGTAAACCTAAAGGGGTTTATTTGTCAGAGCTAGAATCTCTTGTGAACAGTTCACTGAAGCTGTGGGGTAGATGCACACGTAGAAAAATGTAGCTGCTTTTACTGCCGGCTTTGTTCAGCAGCAACAAGCAAAGAGGGCGTTTTTAAAGGGCATCCCTAGTGTCAGGAGGAAATCCTGATTTTTATCTGTGCTTGGCAGGCACTCGACACCTTCAGAAGTTGGTTGGATTCTGTGAGTCCAGAGGGCAGAGCTTATAGAGGCATTAATGTGATAGGACTAATTGGGGATCCTGGGTGCCCTGTTAAAGTAACCCTAGTCATCATTTATGCTAAAGATGATACCCTCCTGGCAGCTTGCCACAGTATAGTTCAGATGCATCTGCTTTTAACCCTTTTCCGTTTATCTCTGGAAGTCTGACAGTGTGCTGCGTAAACACCTCGAGTACTACCACGTTCCGTGATTTCTGTTTCTAGAAACCTCTTTGCTAACAGTGGTGTGGCCTGTGTTTGTTAATCATCTGGCTACTGCGTTATTACGTGGGATTACAGTAAATAAAGAGAGAACACCTCAAGTCTATGCAGATTCCTGTATCCTAAGATGCCCTGATGAGGCCAGTTTCCTTTCCTCTCATTTTTATCCCATTTGCTATGGCAAAGATTGTTCATTTTAAAGACATGTGGTGACTGTGATATCTTTTTAGGCAGATAGGTTAAATGAGTAGCCATCAGAGTAAAACCTTATTCAGCTACAATTTGCACATATGGAAATCGTGTATTTTGAACATCAGTTTGGTTAAGTTTTGTGTTTCTTCTATGGACTCGTTAAAGTCAAGGTCTTAAAAAAGGAGGAAAATGCTAATGATTTTATCATCAAATATAATTTGTTTGGATACAGACAATGAACGTTTAATGTTAACAAAAGTGTGTAGGAAGCCCAAAGGTGGGTTCTTTCGAGGACAAGTGTAGCGAATTGCGTTTGCACACTGGGTACCACTCACAGCAGATCAGACGAGACCCTGGCTCCTCTCTCATCGGCCTTATGATTTGATCAGAAAGGTAGTTCTGCATTAATTGATGTGGGGAAACGCACTGTTAAAATTAAAGCAGAGCCCAAGTTACCTCAGGGCCAAGTTCACATTCTGTTTCAGTATTTCTCTTACAACTTAAAAAAATAAAAATAAAGGCAGGTGTATGTGTGTGTGTGTGTGTGCGCCTGGATCTCTGTGCCCTGTCTGCCTTGGAAACACAGCCGCCCCTTCTCTCACTGTGTTGAAGATTTATTTTCACGGCTTCGTTTTTCCTCCCCCCAGACTGTATTTCTGAAGATCGTTGGTTTGCGTCTCTTTTTCCTCTGTGTCCTTGATAGGAACCATGCTACCGGTTTTCTGCGTGGTGGAACATTATGAAAATGCCATTGAGTATGATTGCAAGGAGGAACATGCAGAATTTGTGTTGGTGAGGAAGGATATGCTTTTCAACCAGCTGATTGAAATGGCCTTGCTGTCTCTGGGTTATTCGCATAGCTCTGCTGCCCAGGCCAAAGGTAAATAATGCAGACGTGGGGTTGGAAAAATTGCTTGGCATCCTTTGTTTACCTTGCAGAGAAAGCAACTGAATATTTCCATTCAAAAAACTGTAGCCTGTGTGTTACATGGGTTCCTTCTAGACTGTGGCTTTAAAAAATTGGCTTAATTCAGTTTGGTTTAGTTAACACACATTTTGCTCATGTGGAATGTCGAGGTAGATTTTTTTTTTTAAATTACTTCAGCTGAATCATTAGTATGCTTATTGACCTTAATAATCTGCTCCACTGAGGACCCACAAGGAAGTGAGGAACGTATTTGAGCAGATGGACTGTTGAGAGTCAATTTGCATTTATGACTGAATATCTAGTTCTGTTTCTTTTATTCTGTTTCTGATGGTTTTATGGGCTGTAAAGTATTTTTCAATGCTGATTCCCATTGCAGTAGAGAATCTTATCTAAATCGTAAAGCCATTTAGAACTGGTTCAGCTATGTCTTATTAGAACTTCCTGCAAGTTAGGAAAATGTGGCCTCTGCCTAGGTTTTATTGATGGGGTTTTATTTCCAAAATAATAAACAACCCCACCGTCATTTACATAATTTCACAGTTTAGAAAGCTAAGCTGTGAATATTTTCATTGACCTGCCTTTTAGAGGGAAGGGAATCATTCAAAAAAATAACAATATTGCTTGTGGTGGGGGGCAATTAAAAAAGAAAAAGAACAAACCTTCTACTAGATACGTTATCTGAAGGGTAAAATAGTTAGTGACATATTCTCTTTATCTGGAATAGGACTAATCCAGGTTGGAAAGTGGAATCCAGTCCCACTGTCTTATGTGACTGATGCCCCTGATGCTACGGTAGCAGATATGCTTCAAGACGTGTATCATGTGGTCACATTGAAAATTCAGTTACACAGGTGAGTCAGGACAGCAACTCTAGGGCAGAACATTCTACTTACCTGATCATCTGAAATAAAGCATCTCTGGTCACCCTTCAGTTGTGATTTACTCTGTGTTTCAGAAAGGTTAACCCAAATTGATTTTGTTACTTTACCCCTTCTGCTTTATTTTCCTAACTTCAATCTGTCATTAAAAAGCAACCTTCCCCCCAAATGCATCGATCTGTGCAGGTTATCAGACGACGAGACTTTGTATGTGCAGTGGATTAAATGATGCATTACAAGAAGGCATTTTACATAAAGTTTACTTAAGAGAAAAATATTTTTGCATATCATGAACAGTGCCATCTGTGTACATTTTGTGAAAGAATGCCTTATTCGCTATTGCCGAGCTCTTCTTCATTTATGTATATATATTTTTTTTACCATTTTAACTCGAGTCCTGAAAGGAAAGTGTTCCCACGTTCCCGTTTTTCACCATGGCTCGTGAGAAAGCAGCACACCTTAAATTGTCTTCCCAAGCACATCAGAGCAGGAAGGTAGAAGTAACGTGAAAAAATAGCCACCACAGGCAGCTGATGTATAATTCATGCATCGATACAGCAGATGTGTTGTATAAAGTAATTAACTAATCGGAACAATCAGGAGACCGAGAGCAATCTCCAGATGCATCTGTTTGATGCGCAAAATGAGATCTGTCTGTCTTAAAGGAACGTTCTGCAGCAGGATGCGATCTGGTCATAATCCCCTTTCTAATCTGTGTCTCCAATAGTTGCCCCAAACTAGAAGACCTGCCTCCAGAACAGTGGTCCCACACCACCGTCAGGAATGCGCTGAAGGACTTACTGAAGGACATGAATCAGAGTTCCTTGGCCAAGGAGTGCCCCCTCTCACAGGTACTTGGCATTGCCTGTCCTAAATGATAGGACATTGTGGGCAGCCCTAGTTGGAGGTGTAATAGGGTTCCCTAGTCTAAAGCAACTGGCATCGGAAGCAAGAATCTCCCCAAAAGGCAAAGTGACTTGACCGCTGGTGACTTTCAAAAATATGCCCTATTCGTCCGGAACCAGGGCCTTTACACTTTTTCCCCCTTGGGGAAAAGAGCGGAGGAAAAACAGCTCAGCAGAACTCTACACTAGCTCGATTGTAGATTCCTCCTCTTGAGTGCTCTGAGCTTGGAAGCTACATTGTCCTGAGAGCCTTTGTTTAAGGGAATAAAGGTGGTATAACTTCCAGGCACCCCAGGTGAGTGGGAAGGGCATTGGAAGTGTTAATGTTCAAAACTGCACCATGCTACCTCAATAAAACAAGAGTATAGTATAGTCTTTGGATACTTTGTTCATTACCAAAAAAAAAAAAAAGTAGAAATAGCATTTAGTAAAAAAAAATTTTTTTAAGTAAGAACAGAAAACAGAAATCTCTTCCCTGTAACTAAAGATTAAATAGTTATTATTTATCAGGATTTTGTCACCAGTTTTATGGCATTGGTTTACACACCCCAGCTTTTTTTTTTTTTTTTTAGTGAGATCATATGTTTTCCTCTGAGACGCCTGTCATACCATCAGGGATTTTTGAAACGAGACAAAGATTTATTATTATTGTACTCGAGTTTTTAGAGTGAATTTTGGTAGAGGGGCTATTAAAACTCTACTGAGAGATTGCCTCTGTTTCTAAATGTAAAGCCAAACATCACTTTTGATGATGCAGAGCTGATTTCAAATAAAAAAGAAAGGTTGCTGTGAACCCGCTCTTCATGGGCTGCTCGTGTGGTCACGACGTAACTGTGTCGTAATGTCATCTCTCAGTGCCCACACCAGTGAAGGTCATGCCACCATAGAGTATAGTTGAAGTGCTGGTCTAACTAGATTTTTACTAAATTTTTAAAGTTTTTCTTTCAATGCAAGTTTAAAATGTAAGTGTGAATTTTAGTCTGTCAGTCATTTGGACTTGAACTGAATGAGTGCTGTAAACATTTCTGCAACTGAGATATTCTCAAAATGTGTTTCTAATGTGATGGCCGTGAAGATACATGGGTACCTTTGGAAGGAAGGTTGTGGCCTTTTGTGCTGCCGTTTCATGGAACCTCCATGTATTGCAGGTTTGCTGCGTTACAGTCCATCAGCTTTACTTTGTTATTTGTTAGCAATTCTAGGAATGAAGCAAATGAATTAAGTTTACAGTTAATGATGGCTTTTTATATTCTTTTAAGGTAAGCTGTGGCCACAGGTAAAATATTCTCTGGTGTTAAGTGTCCGTTTCTTGAAAATCAGAGCAAAGTCTTTTTGTCATTTTAGCTGATCTTCTCTTTCTCTCTCTCTCACCCTTGGAGTAGGCAGGATGTGAATTTATAACCGTCGAATAAAAGTAATTTAAATTAATTAAACACAGTTAAATCAATAGGATGATATAATGAAGCAGGTGACTTACCTCTGGGGCTTTGGATTTTGCAGACAACTCCAGATAGTTTGTTACTTAGTTTCAGCATTTGAAAATTTGAAATGTCCTAGAATTAAAGGCTGGTTTATTTGTTTGTTTGTTAACTCAGCGTTAAAATACATATAAATACCCAGTATAGGAATCTCATGTATCTTCATGTTACTAAGTGTCCCATTGATTTGGGAAGGCAGAGATTTAAGGCATTTACTGTGAGCCGGAGAAGAGGATGCTAGCATAAGTATTTATTGAAACAGGCAGTGAGAACTAATTGTTAAATGACATCAACATTCAGCCAATAAACTCTACCTCACTATAGCTTATAAATACAATTGTGAGTTTACTTAATGTTATCATGGGAAATGAATTAAATACAAACTATTATAATGTTAAACAGAATTGACAAAATGAAATTCAGGACTTGGTTTTGGAGTCAGACATGGGTGACTTTCTATAGAGAGGCCTCGAGAGGAACATGTGGGCCTGGGTAGCTGGGGACCCTGCTGTCATCCTTAAGTGGTGAAACTAGGCTGTAACTTCAACATCAGTTGTAATTACAATCTTCCTTTCTTTAAAAAAAAAAAAAAGTTTGTGAAAGTATACATCGTTCAGCAGTGGCAGCAAATATTTGAAATTAATTTAATATCTAATATTATGAAAAAGTGCAACTTGTTCTCTAAATGAGGGGGTTATTTTATATTCTGCTGCATCATCTTCTATTTCTCTAGAATGAATTCGTGAATCTGATACTCAATTCGGAATGTTTTAATCATGGACTATTTTCCATTTGCTTCTTTATTTTCTCTTCTGTCAGAAGTTATTAGTTAGAGGAAATGCAGACACTCTAAGGCCTCAGCCCCAAATACATGCTGAGCTTGGTAAAACTGCTCTTTTCTTCCTCCCTGGTGAGATTTGGTGATGAAGATGCTGTGGTGCAAAATGCCTAGCAAATAATAGATACGGCCTCAGTCTTGTACAAAATGGGACCTAACAGCAAGAAATGCTACAGCTTAAGACTTTTTCCCCTCCTGTGGAGTTTTGATTCATTCACGTGAGGACTCTTAGCATACAATTCAGCATGCCCATTTTGCTGTACGTTAAGGATTTGGTTTTGTTTAATATGGTAAAATAGCCCAGTCTTGAATATGGCCACTGGGTCCCTAATGATATGCTGAGCAGAATGTCCACCCTGTGGGCAAGGAGATTCCCTTTACTGAGGAGCGGCCAGGAGGGAAGGGGAGGGGCAGCCCCAGGAATTTGCCTGGGGTGTCCGGCAGGCCATGCCTCCAGTGCTCCCAGGAGGATTGTCCCCTGCTTGCAAAGAGCAAGTCCAGTTTGCACTTCCAATCTTAGAACTAGAAGATGTTATCTTTCCCAGAGATTAAAGTCAAAATGCTGGTTAGTGACTGACCCCCAAAGTCCTTTCCCAAGGATGCGTTTTAGTGTGTTGATTTTAAAATGAAGACTTAGGTTTTCCTGCAGTAATGTTTTCTTGGATAATCTTTGCAAGGTTTTCTCTAGCCGCAGAAATTCCATTAAGTGTGCGTGGGGTTTGACTTATAACTCAGACCTTTATTTCTGTGACTGATTTCCTATCATAAATCTGCCCAAATAGATTGACATCCATTTATTGTTTTTTCTACCACGTGTTTGTTTATTTTTGTAAACTGTTCTAAGGCATAAGAAACCCTTAGCTCATTATGGATCTGAGGTTGGGCGCTGTGTTGTTACTCTTGCTTTTTTCAGTGGATGTGGTTAGGTAAGGTGGGTGTTGTATTCTGACCTGCAAGTAAGGAAGGGAGAATAAAGTCTGACGTGGGGATAGGAAAGCTTATGGTCATGGGAACTTGGAGGGTATGGATTTGGAAGGTAAATTGGGATTTGAAAAAGTAAATATTTTGATGTACAATAAAAATAGATTTCATTTTAAGTTTCCCCTGAAGTTTTAGAAATTGAACATTAGATAAATATGTATACATTCAGTACAAGGATAGATTCGTTTTGTTAAAAGTATCATAAGTAAAAGGTCAGTTATTACTTCTGCCAGACTAGCGTCTTCCTTCTAAAAAGTTTAGGTCACATATTCCTAAGGGATTTTAATCTGATATATGTGCATTTTTACCACCCTTGCCCACCACACACACATTCACATTTGTGTACACAAACACACACACGCTCACACATCACCACTTTCATATTTTTAAGGTGCCGATTCTTTCTATTTCATTTCTTACCTGGGAAAAGTAGCTCCAAGCCCGAGTCCTCCATACAGTGAGAACTGTCATTTTTATTTTCAAGTAGCAAAAGATACATAAAATGAATTTAAATTCGAACGTTCCATTTAGAAGTAACGTGGAGAAAAATGATATTTTGGTTTTCCTTTTTCTGACAGCATCTAGGGGTGTAGAATGTGTCAGACTTTTCATTAGGTACTGGCAAAACAGGCGAAAAAAGAAGCCACCTTGCCCTGCTGAAGCTTGGCGCTTAACCCTGCCCATTCTCTGAAACTTGACAGTCATTTCCATAGACATTAATAAACCCCTGTGTTCAGCTGGTTTTCAGTCTGTATTATACAAAGCACCAATTTAAAAAATCCCTATCTGTTAGGCTGTAGAGATATATATGTATTTTTAACTGCACTTTATATTATTTTTTTCATAATTTTGGGGCCAAAATGACGTCTCTAAAAAAATTCCAGTAAACATTAATAATCACATTTTCTCCAGAGAATATCCAACATCAGTATTCAAATATTGTATTTCACATGAGAGTCTAACCTATGAAATTTATTCACATATTCATATATTTATTCATTCAGAAATAGGTATTGACAGTCTGCTGTGTGACAGGCATTCTATTTCCTATGGAGTAATAAGGGTGACACATCTTAGTAGTTGAAATAATAGTAACTTTCATTTAGTACTTTTACAGTATCAAGAGTGTATCTGTCACCCTAAGTGGTATATGGTTTTATATCCCCATTTTCAGTTAAGGAACCCGAGCCATGGAATGTTTAAGCAAGTCCCATGATTACGGAGCAGGTGAAGCAGAGGGGCGAGAATTCATACCCAGACCCTGTGAGCTTAATCAAGTATTCTCGGATGGATGGATGGATGGATGGATGGATGGATGGAAGGAAAGATAGATAGATAGATAGATAGATAGATAGATAGATAGGTAGAGACAGAGGCCTTTTTAAAAAACCTTTCTCCCACTAATTTGATGTTTTATAAAATACATTTCTCTGTAGTACTGATAACTACTTACAGTTTTCCAACTGTATTTATTCTTACTGCTGAAATTTTTCTTTAATGTATGTTTTGTTTTTGTATCTTTGATTTTGTCATTCTTACATTGACTCACTTTAAAAATACCGTCATGCCCCTAATTTAGAGTATTCGAGGGTGATTTAGACCACGGGGACTGATTCCTGGGATAGTCTGGTATTTGGGAGGTTCCAAAAAGTTTGACTGTAAGAACTCTGTTGGCAGTCACTTCTCCCCGTCCTTACATCCTGTCCGGATCAGTAGGTATAATTGCGCTAATAGCCCTTTGTTTTGACCCCCAAGACAACGTTAGATATTTGCATGGGAAACAGTGGGCAATTTCTCGAGTCTATGCGAAAATATAGACCTTAGTCATTCACTGGCTCAATGTGATGACCAAGGGTATAAACTGGCAGCTCTATTTAAAGTTTCCTGTTTGAGATGTGCTTGTAGGATTTTGTACCTGCCCCTTCCTAGCATAATATTGTAAACCTATTGTAAATCTTGTCATTAAATATCATATATTTTGAGGAAGAGCTCCACGTAGGAGCTTTTCTTTCCTCTTTTAAATGGCAAAACTTTTCCCAGTTTTTACCTTACTGCCCAAGGGAGTCCGAGGTTATGTATATCTGCTTTGCCAGGCATAGAAGTACTTGATACTAATTGGATTTTATTACTACTTTCAGCAATTAATGGCGAGATCCATAAAGGAAATGGTAAACCAGTCTTAAATGGGCAGTTGTGTGAATTGCTAAACTTACATCAGATTACTTTTTCTGTCTCCTTTTTTGAACCAGTTATTACTTCACTCTAGTACCTCTTTCAGATTAGTGAGATATCTGTTCTGTGTTAATAATGTAATACGTAGCATCTACAATAGACGTGTCCTCCAAATTGCAAATTTGCTTTTTTGTGTCTCATCTATCAGGCTCATTTTTAGCTGGTTTATATACATAAGGGTTTTACTGTAGCTTGATATTAGTTCCCTGTAACCTTTCAAAAAAGCCAAACTTAATAAAGCATCTGACTTCAAATGGATTGATCTCAGATATTTTAAGGCCACTATCTTTTCACAGAATAAAACATAAAAGAGTTTAAGCCATGCCAATTTAGAGGGTGCTTTGACAGTGTGTAAGCACTTCATTTTCACTTAATAGATTTTTACCTATGCTTTGTTTTAGATCTGAACAGGTTTCCTCTGACCTCAAAATCACTAATGCAAGGAAAATTACCATATCATGAGTGCATTTCCCCTATTTTTTTCTGATTTGCAGAATAATAAATACTGCCAAGGCTTAGGAGTAGACATGGCCTGAGAGAAAGCCTATTAAATGCTAGTTTCTAATTTTTTTAAAAAGTTAACCAAATCATGCTAATCAATCAGATTTTCTTGCTCAAACAGAGCTAGTTTTAAAGTGCTTTTGGAGTGTCTTTTGTTGGAATGACTATATAAATTTCAAGTTGGGCTTTCTCTGGATTTGCTTTTTAAACCTGTTTTATTTCATGTCAGATTTTGGTCCCCAACAAACTCATAAACAAACAAACAGAAAACCCTAAATTCAGAATAATCAAAACAGATACTACACGCACCAGATTTTTTCCTCTTTCTTTGGAAACTGCTTGATTGTAAGGTGCTCTGAGTATTAAAAAACATAACAGAGCCTTTAACGTAACAGGAGAGAGCGTCAGCCAGGCTCCGCAGTTCATTGCCAATTGAAATAAGGAACGCTCTTGCTGTTGGGACTTTTAAATCTAGACTTAAAAGTTATTTGTTCTGCTTAGCATTTTTAAAATGGTTCTATTAGGAATTGTATGTGCTTTAGTTTTAATTTTAACTCATAATGATTGTAAAGCACCCTGGGATCCTTGCATGAAGGGCGCTACAGAAATGTAAGATTGTAGTGGGTTCTAATATGCAGTATTATTATGGGGTGCTGGAGTTCCATTAGGGACAATTCAGGAGGCTGCAGAATTCCGCGTTGTAGAGAAGGTGGCTGACTTAAGAAACTTTTTCTTTTCTCTCATTCTTACTCTAAAACTTCATCCTCTTTAGTCATCTTTTTCTTTCTCCTTTTCAAAAGACTATTCTCTTGTACGGCAATATTTCCCCATGAAAATGCTAATCTAATTTAGTTTACTCAAAGAGGTTAAAGAGGCAAATGATGTTGAAAGTTAAGAACGATTAAAGCTTTAATTGTTAGCACCGTTTGAAATCACATTCTTATCTAGATGACAAGACAGGGTATTTCCTCATTGGGTACCACCCGACTGTCCTAGGCTTGTCCCATTTTACTATCAATCCAGCGCTTATTCCTATGCAACTGAAAAACGTGGAGCAAACCAAAACGAGTATTATCTTTATGAAACGTCACAATAAATATTTCGCCAAATGTGTTGAATCTCCTCGATTATGTTAACATAGGGCAGAGCTCGATCTCATTTTCTTTTTATTTCTTAATGGAACTATCTTTGGAAGTGATATATTTCATCAGCCACTGCTCTTTGCCATCACATAATTAGTAAGCTAATAGCATTCGTTCCATGGGAGTCAAGAATGTGAGCTCTGTCGTTACCGCTCTGTAAATTCAGGCAAGTGACTCTCCTTGCCGCATTTTTTAAAGCTATAAAGTAGTAAGATAATAGTACCAATGTTTCAGGATTGTTAGGAGAATTACATGAGTTAATACTTGTACAGCATTTAGAACAGCGCTCAGTTCTAAAGTACAGTATACTTGTTTTTCTACAGCCTGGGGATTGAGAGTTTGAAAGGGCACTTGTGGGTCTAAGAAACTTTGTTGCTAACATAGAAGATTTTGGTACAAGTGTCACTTTTTATGGAAACAACCAAGAACTTTTCGTTTGTGAAAAAATTAAAGGGCCGTTTTATAACTAACTCATTCTCACCTTTAAGGAATGCTTTTAGCGCCCTCCTTAGAATCAGTATAAAGGTCTGATGCATCTTAAAATGCAAGTGGGGGGAAAACTCAAGCATGATGCTTTAAATAAGCACATTTGAAAGTTAAGCAGATGTGGTATCTTAGACTGGACAGTGTCAAAGATGCCTGGTGTGGACTGTCCTCTGGATGTGAGTTTTCCCAGTGTTCCTTCCTTTAACTACCCTCCACCCCCCACTCCCTACATCCAAGTCTCTGTCCCTCCTTTATGCCCCCCCAATAGCACTTTCCACTTTGTTTTGTAATTATCTGTGGACTAACTCCGTTCTCTGAGTACACTGTAATTGATGGTCACAAAGGGACTAAGTTTTATTCATCATCACATTCAGAGATCTGACACATAGTAGGATCTCAGGAATATTTGTCAAACCTAAACAGACTCATAGAATTTTCATCATGTTTATTTCGTGAGCCTATAAGCTATGTCAGTAGTTTTATTACTAGTATTTTATATGTAGTCTTATCTATAATATCCTACTTTACAAAATATATTTCCTATTACACTTAATTCTGAATTTTTAATTTACCTTACCAAGAGCAAATTACTTCTACATTTTCCTCTAAGAAAACCTACTGATACTCCAAGCTGTCCCATATTTTTGCTTATATTGTCACTGTTCTTGAGTATATGTACAAAACTTCTGTTTGTAAGCAGAACAATAATCTTGGGAGGTACAAGGGACCCAGAGATCTAAAAACTGCTATAAAAGACCTAATTATACGTCACTGTTAAGCACACTCTTTAACAACATATTTCCGTGCACATTTAAAATTTTTCTTTTATAATCAACTATGTATTTCAGCTTGGCTAGTAGGTTTCATTTTGTCTCAATTGCGTTATATTTGAGATCCATGCTTTTCTACTATTACTCTATTTATTTATGTTTGTCTATTTCTCATATTAAAAAAAATAAAGCGGGGGGGAATACCAATAGCAGAATCAAATGATTTATAGACCAAGACGCTGACACTGCCAAGCTGCTGACACTGCCAAGCTGGAAATGCCAGCAGTTAAGTACCACCCCGTGTTAGCTCACAATGTCTCTCCCTCAGCTGAGGTTCCAGAGGCCACATTTGGCATTGGAGACTCCGTTTGGGGCTATAAACATCTAGTGTGTAAAAGTCAGCGGTGTGAACGTCCAGAATCACCTGAATTTAGAGAGAGCTGCAAGTGGAGATAAGTGTTGAGCCATTGCAGAACAGGCCTCAGGGGCTTGGTCTGTCCACCCTTCTGCAGGAGGCACCAGCTCAGCCTGGCTCTCACGCACCTGGTGATGGACTGAGCTCCTTACTTCATGACGGACAGCCCGTCCAGCACATTTTTTTTTTACCATTTCACCATAACTCCCAAAGAGGTGATTACCAGTATATGGCATTTTCCTAAACTGTAAAGCATTTTCATAATACTGATAGAGGTGAGCTAGGTTAATTTGATTTTTCTCTGTGACCTCATCCAGAGGTGACATTGGTTTCTATTTATTTAGTAGACGTGGGAAGTCTTGGCTAACAACTAACAACTAATAAAACACAGAAATCAAGGACATGACCTAGCCCTCAGTCTCCTGTGAAATCTTGGATCAGATCTGGGTGTGATCCACTGCCCACGCAGTGGGCTCCCAAGGGTTTGTGCAGACCCAGAAGTTCCAAGCCTCTTTTGGGGAGTATATATGTGGGGAGAGCTTCCGTCAGATTCATGAGACTCCCAAAGAAAGTCTTTGGCCCCATAAAAAGCTAAAAAGCAGTCTTACTTTTCTCCCCAGTTTTTAGGCAGTGTGGCTTAAAAATCTAATAGCGTTCATACAAGGAAGGAAGGGATATAAAATCTGTGAAGAGTTACAGAGTCTGATTCTAGTATTTACTTTTGGAAAAATGGATTGTTCAGACTAGTTTTTTTTTTCACTCTGTGGCTTGAAGTTTCTCAAAATGCTTTATTTAGGACCTCTGGAATTTAATACAAATTTGGTATCTTTTTCTGCTATTTCTAAGTACAGATATGAGAAATTTTAATCTCCATAGAGAATGGGAGATTTAACCACACAAGGGCCATCAGAGAAAGAAGGAGCAAGCATTCCCAGTGCTCAGGATTTAGAATTTTAGGAAATGATTTTTGCTATAAAATCAAATAAAACTCACTAGATTTATCTAATGAAAAACTTATGAAAATTCTGTTTGGAGTAGTGTAATGTTTAATGATAGTATGTTTTTAATAATCATATTATAAGCAAGATACCGAGGGACTCCAACCTTCCTAAAAAATAAAACTGTAGTTGGTAATGTCTGCACAGTGAACGGTTGATGGGTATAACAATCGCATCTTCTTTAGTCATTAAAGAAGACCCTGTAGGACCTGTGTCTGGGAATGCCTGTAGATCTCATAGAATCTTCAAGTTGTTAGAAGGGACCTTGCAGATTATCTAGTTCATTTCCCTTCATATTGCAGATGAGCAAACCTAAGCCTGCAGTTAGTTTGAAATATTACATGCCCTTAGTAACAGTACGCTTTTTAGCAAATATTTTCTAATTTAAGCTCTTTACCAACGTATTCAATTCGTTTGAATAAGAAGGTTTCAGTAGCATTAAGAACGATCTAGATGATACTTATACAAAAAGATAGAATAGAGAATCTGGTCAGAAGATATTATCTGGGCCTTATGTAAAATTACTTTAATTATGCGGAAAAGCCGTACGAACTGTGAGCCAGCATTTCCTTTAAACATGATGAATTGGCTATTTAAACCATTACATAAAATTCCTGTGCTTCGAAACGGTCACATTTTCATCTTTAGGAAATGTAGTAAGAGAATTAAAACAGAATCGCCCAGGTTCTCTTTGTGCTTCCCTTTGTACTCCTTTGGAGCTTTGTACCGAGTTTCTATTTTTAGCATGATACAAGGGTGACTCTGTGTGACGATGCCATTTTCAAGGCACCGGGATTGATCAAGATGGCAAGAGCCTTAACGATGGCAACTGGAGTTTAAGTAAAATTTAGAAGTGATTAGTCTCTTCTCAACAAATTGAGATGCCAAGGATGCCCCAGTTGTATCTCCCAAGAGAATAGCTTAGAAAGCAATAAAGGATCCAGAGGGAAAGATTTGGGGAACATAAGCTAACATCACAAAGAGAATATGACACTTAGAAATCCTGCCGTTTGCTTCCCATAAATCGAAACCCGATTCCCTTCCTCCCCTCCCTCAATACCAGATGGGGACTACCTGTGAATTTTCAACAAATTCGTTCCATGTCACCATCTCCTATGATGCCTTGTTTGTAGTATTTGATATCCTTTGGGATGAAAAGAAAACCCCATTTACTGAGAATCCCTATTAAAACAGTGTTTGAATGTGGAGTTGATTCCATTTGATCTGAAGTTAAAATTTGACCTTTAAGTTTCCCACGCGCATCTAAAAACCTGCTGTGAAAATTCAGGCCATAGGCAGGCCGGACCTAGAGAGAGGGGAGGGCCAGCCGAGTGTGTGAAGTTACACTTGTCAAAAAATAAAAATGTAAAATAATAGAGAGCCAGCAGTTTGACAGATTGTTCAGTAAATGCTCATTTTATTGAAAATTATAAAAAGGTGCTTAATGTCTCTGTGCCATTAATACAATACATAAAAAGGTTACTGTCAAGATGAGTGTTCCAGCCCTGAAAATTAACCGCGGGGCTTTATAAAGCACCACTGTGTGTCGCCTGAGACGTTAAAGGTTTTTGTATATACGTTCTGCACGCACGGACATTTATTTCAGAAAACAATTATTTTAGACTTTATGCCAAAGACATGAGCAGTTATGTGCTTTCATTTTAAGACATGGATGTACCAGATATATATTACAGACAAGGTAGAACCATGAAAAATCGCCTTACAGAAGTAAACCTGTGCAAGATGATTTCCCCTTGTGTCTCTGGAGTATTCCAATTCAAAACATACATTCCTTCCTACAGAACAAGATATTCAGATTCCTTAGTTGAAATTAATTAGCATTCAGAAACCAGATAGCATGTTTTTGGGTATTCATGAGATCTCTGTTTGGAAAAAAAAATGTTTTTAACTTGTAGAAATGTGTTGCAACACACAGATGGGAAGAAAAAGGAAAAAAAAAATCTCTTTAGCAAGCACTGTGTGTAAAAGGAATATTACATTTTGCACGCTCCTGATTGCTCTGTGTAAACAGTTTTTGACATCTGTCTTTATAGTTTTCGAGGAGAGGAAGACTTTGTTAAAAGAATCATTTTTATACAGCAGTCCCCATTTCAGTCTTGCTTTACCTGTATTATGAAAGCAGATGGTCTGCATGTCTTTTGAATATTTATAACTATCAAAAACAATCTCTTGCTATTCACCCTTAGGCTTATGAGATGTCAGGACTGTTCTGGTTGAAAAAAAATCATCTTGGGTGTTTACAGAAAGAGGATTACATTAAGCTGAAATGACTATACATTTTCCAGTTTAATATTTGTCCATCAGCTGTTTAATCGTATTTAGATAATTGTGTAAATAAGATGTGGTAGCTTTTGCCCTCTCTGCTGATGGAGCCTGAAAGCTTTAAACTTGGGTGAACCACCATTTTGTAGAGGCTCTGGCACCTCTTCCCACCTCAGTCAGGCCATCCACAAGTCTTTAGTAAGTTTTGATCATGATATCACAGTTCTGTTAAAAAAAAAAAAAAAAAAAATTGTGCACGGAAAGCCTGTATGGAGATCCCATGAATGCTAGGGACCTGCTGGCTTCCGGTACAGGCTGTGTAGTTTATTAGAGTGAACTGTAATATGCAAATAGGGTCCAGCGCTCCAATTACCCTTTAAAGATGGCATGGCTTTCTCTTTCTCCTCCATGAGCACGCAGCGCTTTGAGGGTATTTTGGAAAACTTTTGGTATAGTCGGGGTTAACTGGTTTTTTGACTGGAAGCTGAGCAATCAGAGATAACAGATTTTGCTGTGGTTGGTTGATTTGGCAGAAAAGCATGAACAGTTTTGGTTTAAATGATTGAATAACCTGATTAGCATTGTTTGGGGGTGGGTTTTTTTGTTGATGTTAAAGGCACAGCAAAGCAATTTTAAGGGTAATCAGATCACTGCCTTTCCCCAGTTGATGAACCGTTTTTTCAGAAGGCCTCACCTCTCCCCCCAACCTCTTCCTTGGCTCCTAAGATGACCAAGGAGAAAAATAAAAAACTCTCTTCCTTCGGTTTTCTAAATGTGTTATAAATACATACTTAACAGTGTACGTCCTATTCTAGCAGGGGGTTGACAGGATAGAATATTTTGAAAAAATTATGTAACTTCCACCAATTCCTTATGGGTTTGGGGGTTGTTTTTTGTTTTTCAAATGCAGAGACCTGCAGTATTTGAGAGCAAAGGTTCAGAATGTTCTAACCATATCGAAGTCAGGCTGTAGAAAAATTCCACCCTTACCTTTTCACAATTAGAAAGGTTATAAATAATGTATTTGGCTGAAAAGGAAGCTCAGCCTGTGGCAGATGGTATCATTCTAGAGAACCAGGGTTTCTGTGAAGATGGCATTCTTTCAGATCGGAACTCGAGCAGACTCTCAGAGCCGGAGCTCCTCATAGGGCGCAGACATGTGCTTTATGGATCTGAGAAAAGCTTACAACTTGGCTCCTAGGATGAGAATATTGTGTCACACTGGGGTTAGGAGACCCACAGCCAATTTCTGCCGACTTCCAAACTGTATTTCCTGACGCTGGAAGCTGGGGCCTCTTCCTTGGTTTGTGTTCCTGGGTAGTGTTTGAACTTGGGATTTAAACCGAAGGAGTTTTATCAGCCTGGTTATTTTAGTCCCTGAACGTGGATGCTTTCCACAGACTGGCCACCAAATAAGAAGACTTGTCAGGCAAGCCGTGCCCTTTTCCCAGTGCTTTGGAGAAGCTCGTATAAATAGACACCCAGAGATCTGGGAGAACACGAGCACCGAGCTCAGTGACTTCCAAGACATCTGTGAGGAAGTAGCTTCAAAAACCTGGAAGGGAGCTCTTGCAAATTCAAGAACAAAGGTTCTTCAAACTCTTTGAGCTCGAGCTTGACAGCTAAAACTGATGGATGGAAAAGATTCCCTGTGACAATTAATCTAACATTACCTTTGACCTTTAAGAAAACAAAGAGAGAAGAGGACTTTCTGGTAGCCTGCAGTAATGACTTATTTCAGTGACCTTTTATCGATCACCAAATAGGTTGCCCAGCCCTGTGATAGGTCCAGGCTATATGGAGATAAGCCCCAAGGCTCACCCTCCTAGTGGGAAATAAACAGCGTGATGGGTGCCATGGTGGAGGTTCTATGTACGGGATGTTTGGGCCATCAGGAAGAGCCCTGCAGGAGTACGCGCTGAAATTGTATCCTAGGTGAGCAGCTGTTAGCTAGAGATGGAAGAGGGCATGGATCAAATAAGTCAGAGGAGTGGTGTGTATCTTCCTGATGTCAGCTACCACCTGGTACCTACTGGCCAGCTTTGGAAGATACCACCAAATTGGAATATTGAAACAAATGGAAATGCTCTTTTTCATTGATGTTTTCCCTTGTTATCCCTTGACCCGACTTGTCATTGAATCGTTTAATTTGTATCCTCTTTGTTCTTTCATAAGAAAATTTCTTTGACTTAAAATACATCATTTGAAAATTGTATCTAAGACTCATATGTTATTTAAAGCATAGTCTTTCGACTGATCTGAAATGTGATCACATAATAAAAGCCAATGAAGAGGGAGGCAGAGGGTTGTCATAGTAATTAACTTCTCTTAAGTCCATACTCCGTATGTTCCAGGCTCTGTGCTAATTGTATCACAGTCATTGTTTTATTTATTGTCAGTCCAAGTGGAGATAGTATGTCTCTTCAAGTCATTATTTTTCTAGTGACTTGTTCAGTTCTAGGCACATAGCAGGAGTTCCATAGATAGTTGCTGGATGAATGAAAAAAAAAAATGTCCATATGAATAGGTTCTCAGAACAGCCCCAAGAGGTGACTGCTGCTGACATTCCCGTTTAGTACTGGGAATTGTCGTAGTGGTCAGTTAATCTGACCCAGGTCACACTACCAGTGTGTGATACGTGTTGGACTTGAATGCAGGTTTAGCTCATTCTGCTTCATCAAACGAACATTTAGTGTGTATTTAATACGTGCCAGGCATTTGGGCTGGAAAGGAATACAGAGCCCCAGACCTGCATGGACTCATAGCTTAGTGAGTAATCTTTTTAGTTAGTGATCTTTTTAAACTACGTTCTTTTGATTGACAGAAGAATCCCAAGCCTCCTTCTCAGAAACATGGATCTTCGTTTACCTACCCCCTATCCATCCTCAGCCCATAGGGAAGTATTATCAATCTTGACTTTCTCTTCTTTGTATTATCAAAACAAGAGGTGTTTATGATTTTCCAAATTTAAGACACAGGACTGAATGTGATCTTTCAAATACCATGTGCCCCCCCCGCCAAGATTCTGAAATCTCTCTTCCCTGCCTTTAAAACTCATAGACCTAGTTAGATGCCATGCCTAAGCCTTCAGTGGGGATTGTACCACAGGGAAAACAAAATGTCTCATGCAGTGGCTGTCTGAGCAGTTTAGTTGGACATATCACTGCATATTGTTCCAGTAAAAATAGAGGTGACCCCAAGTTACCTGAATTATGGACTATTTCCCGGCCCCCTAAAAGCACAGAAAGATAGAGAATCTAGAAAGTTGCTTTGGCATGCGTCATAACCTGTGGATTAGCCTTTTGACTTATGTCTCACTTAGGCTAATATTTATGTTATTCAGAGTTTGCCTAAGCCCGCACCACTTGACAGAGTAGAAAGCATCCAGAAAGTCACTTAAGGACAGAGCCTACCAATTTAGGGTTAAACGAGGGCAGGGGGAAGCTTTGATGAACACGCACATATGGATATTATTTTCCACATATGGGTAATAATGAACTACATAGCACTGTTACATATGGGCTCTAGTTTTATAAAAATATTTCAGATGTTTTTTTTTCTTTTTCCCACACATTGTATATTTTTCTTCCTCCCCCACCCCCATATATTTTCCACTCTTGCGCTACTGAATCACATTAAATTGAAATGATCTGTTTACATGCCTCTTCCTGATAGACGGTAAACTTCTTGTAGGCTGAGGCTGTATCTTATCTGCCCTTGTATCCCTAGTACCAGCCAGGGACGTAGTAGGTGCACAGCAAAGAGCGAATCTCATAGATGGAACCATTGGCAAAGTCAGGTAGCCTGGACATTTGTCAGAAACCTCAGCAAAATTTTGATATTTCAGACTTTTCTGAAAACTAAGACATAAGCTACATCTAAAATTTACATGTACTATTATGTTAACATTTAAGAATCTGCCAGCATGTCTAAGTTGAAGAGTAATAATTTTTTAAAAATTGGACCAAAGTAGAAGAACATGGGCTCTCACCCATTTGCAGAATCACAGTGATCCATCAGCCATCTCAGTAGTTTTGTTAGTGTCTGACTTTATTGATCCATCGTTAATAGAGTAAATGTGATTGAAGCTGACGGATTGTTAACTGGATCAGGTAATCTTCTGGGTCCGGTTTTGGCAACCTTGCTAAGTATCTTTTTGTACCTTGGACTGAGGGACTCTCAGTCTGGATTAATGGCAGAGTATCATGAGCACATTAAGAATGTCTTTTTAGAGAAATGTAAAAATGACTATCCAGTAGAAAGTGTCAAAAAAAAAAAAAGATATCATAGTGCCTCTTAGGAAGGATAGCCATGTTTTACATCAATAATGTAACCCCAGCTTATCCTTCACTGGAAGTTCTTCGAAGATCCCCAAGGTTTACATATTACAGGAATGTGTGCATGCTACAGAATTAACACTGATGACGGATGTCAGGAGAATCAATGATAATCAGAAGAGCTCTACGTTAGAAGTAGCTTAAAGAAGGTAACGATGTAAAAATACTTTTGTCCCCAAACTGGCGTTTCTGCTTGTTCCCCACCTTCTGTAAACCGTTTTCACCACAGACCACCTGAAGTCTGAAATGTAAGTTCTCATGTTTCTACACATAGGAGTGGAGGACAGATTGGCTCTGCAAAGTCTAATTATTCCTACGACTCAATGGGAAATTAATTTAGCCACTACTAGAGAATATGAGTGTTGTGGCTGGAAATAACCATGACCAAGCCACTGAAATGACCAGAACCAAAATTTCCTGGGAAGAAAATACTTTTCTTTGTTGAAAATGAGTTTAAAAAAATAAAGACAAAACTAGTAATACATCAAAATCATTGTCTTTCTTCATTTTTCTATGTTAAACTGTTGACTCCATTTTCCAAGCTTTTGTTATTAGAAGCAGGATGAAGACAAGTGACAAAATAGGGCGTTTTCTTTTTTGTGGTATCCTTGAGAGATGAGTCACCATGAAATGCATATTTTTAAAAATGATATGGTTAGTTTGAAATTCAAAACCCAAGCTTTACTATATATGAAGCTAGCAATAAGATTGCAGCATATGTTTTTCTTCTGTTAGAGGATCTTTGTGAATAGTTTTTCTCTTCTTAAATGTGGTCAGTCAGCCTTGCAACAGTGTTAATTTACCTCCAGGTGAAACCCAAATACTATGAGTGGAAAGTGCAAGGGGTGTTTCCCAAACTTCAGTGGGCACGCAAATCCCCGGGGATCTGATGAAAATGCAGGTGCTGCCTGACCAGGTCTGGAGTAGGGCCCAATATTCTGCATTTCTAATAAGCTTCCAGATGATGCTGATATTATGGTCCCTGGGCCATCCTGGGAGTTGCAAGGATGGAGAATTTAGTCACCAAACCACAAAGTGGCATTTATTTATGAATTACAATCAGAAAGCCATCTCCAAGTATTTGGATTTATTGGAATCGGTGGAAGTTTGAAGTTTGTCCGCCCAGGAACAGATGACATTGGTGGAGGTCCCATACATACTAGAGCAAAGTCTGTGGGTGTGATCATTTTATACCAGTCTCAGCGGACTGTTGCTTTCTACTTAAATAAAGCATTTGATGCTCTACTTACTGACTTTGAAGAAGTCATGGCTTTAGGCTACAGTGTGAAACAAAAATGTATTGGTACTCAGTTGATGAAAAAAAGTTACAGTTTCCACAATTGAAATCATGTCCGTGTTCTGTCTTGTGCCGCTGTGTATTACAACTGTTTCCATCCCCCTCTTCACGCAGAGTATGATTTCTTCCATTGTGAACAGCACTTACTATGCAAATGTCTCAGCAGCAAAATGTCAAGAATTTGGAAGGTGGTACAAACATTTCAAGAAGACAAAAGATATGATGGGTAAGCAGAAAACCGTTGCAGCGGTGGCTACATACCATTACGTGTCATTTGGGGGTTTATCCAAGTTGCATGTAAAGCCAGGTCTTGTGATTGCCCAATTAGAGATCAATTTAGAATGTTTCTTGGAGGGTGGGGAGTGGGTCTGAGTATAATGAGATAATTAAATTCAATAAATGTTTGTGTTTAAATCAGCCCAACTGACTTGGTTGTCAGACATGCAGGAGATGGAGGCGAGGCGGGGTGGGGGGGGGAGCTGTCATTTTTTAACATCTCAGTGAAGACCTAACCAGGCCTTGAATAACTAATATTGGCTGTGGGTTCTCTCAGAGATAAATCATGCTTTTATGTTTTTTTGAGTTTTCTTTGAGAGAAAGGGAAAGTGCCAATTTTTACACCCAATTTTTGAGGATATTCAATTGTATTTATAGTCTCCACAGTTGAGATCAAGTGATATTTACAGCTATAGTCTCCAGCCCCCCCAGATAGGCACTTTGGTGAGCATAGTGCTTTACCATCCGTAACCAAAGAACCATTGCATCATTTCTAGACTCTCACTGCCATGGCACCTATCTTAACATGTAACTTTAGGTCAATATTTGTTACGCAGGAAATACATTAAAATTATCTGCAGTGTGAAGTGACAGATAAAAGTTGTGTGTTGTACCCTACCTAGCATTTAGATGATGTCATTTCTCCCTGTTGAGTTTGTTAGTGTTCGTTAAAGCAAACACTGTGATTAAGCTTAATGTTTTAATTTCTATTAAGGTTTTCTTTCTTGTACCTACCAAATAAAATGTTTTAAAATAATATAGGAATGGGATGTTTGATATGCATAGCATTACGTTGTGTTTTAAGTCTATTTCTGTTTACTTCCGTTACATTCATTCAGTAACACAATAATAACTTCTCCTGAAGATTTTAAGAGGCAAGAGAACCTGAATTTTGAGCCTGTTTTAGCGTTTAATATTTGAAGCAAAACCATCCATCTACCAAAACAGATTCTTTGCCGTTTATAGCTTAGAGCCGTAATGAAGACAATGCATCATTTTTTGGAATAATTGCTTGAATTACTATTCCCTATGAATGGCCCACTTGGGCTGATATCACTGGTAGAAATGGAAGGTTTCTTCCCCAATGCTTAGTTATATTTTGCATATATCAGTGACTATAGCAGTATGATAAGTTCCTCTAAATATAAAGCCTGAATATTTAATAAAAAGAGAAATGATGATTAAAATCAACCCAGAGTCCACACATGGGAAGCATGGTGTACTATTTATTTATTTATTGGCCGCACTGCACAGCTTGTGGGATCTTAGTTCCCCAACCAGGGATCAAACCCGGACCCCACAGCAGTGAAAGTGCGGAGTCTTAACCACTGGACCGCCAGGGAATTCCCATGGTGTACTATTTAGAAAGACTCACCTACTGACCGTCCTCAGCCTTTCAGGTCAAGAGCATCCAAGCAGTCTCTTCCCTGTAGCAGGAAAGCAGTTGACACACTATTCACTCTCAGCCAGTCCATGTGAGGGATGTAGCCAAGGGAGAAACGTTCGTCCTGTGTGGGTGGTAATAAATTGCAAGATGGTGACGGTATCACCATTGCATCAGAGTGACTCCCTACCCCTTCCTTGAAAGATTGTCATAGCATCTGGTGATGGTCACAGCTTCTTCAAGAAGCATTTGGGTCTTAGCAACACTGGGTATGCTGGCTTGCAATACATTAAGTCCTTTGCTTCATTCTAAGAAATATTTGCAGCTATACCCATCATCTAACATGATAGTTAGAATTCAGCAAAACAGGACGTGTAAGATACCCAGCCCAGTGTCCAGCATGCACTCAGTTATCATTACTGATCATTATGACCACTTTTATTATTTATTATATTGATTAGTTTTCTATATTAACAGCTAGGTTAAAATTGAACATAAGTAACATTTGTGTACTTTTTTTCATGCAAACTTTTTGCCTGGAGTAGTAACAGTTAATGTATATATTATGAGAAAATACTTGCATTTTTCTTTTTTCTACAGTTGCATATGATCTTTTCCTAGCTCCACTCACTCTTTCTAGTTGCCGTTAAGGAAAGAGTGTTCTTCTAGAAGCTATTTGGTTTTTTTGGGGCCGCATGCAGCATGTGGCTTGCAGGATCTTAGGTCCCCAACCAGGGATCAAACCCAGATCCTCAGCAGTGAAAGCGCCAAGTCCTAACCACTGGACTGCCGGGGAATTCCCTAGAAGCTATTTTAAAATAAATGTTGCCTTATAAGAAGTAAGAGTGAATAATCGTTTGACCCCCAGACTAGTCACATAGACTTTGAAAATAATTGATTTCTGGCCTTAAATCTAAACCACATTATAAAACTAGAAAGCGTTATCCCCCTTTCAGAGTTTGTGCCATGGTGCAGAGGACAAAAGTAAAAGCATGGCCAGTTGCATTCCATCTTGAGATGTTGCTAGTTTCCTTGGACCTTGGGTGTGCCCTGTGCCTTCTGTCTGTATTAGGGAATGACCAGAGATCCTTATCAATGCAGATCATTGTTGGCTCAACGTGATTTTCCTTCTTGTCCACTTCAGTTGAAATGGATAGTCTCTCTGAACTATCCCAGCAAGGTGCCAACCACGTCAACTTTGGCCAGCAGCCGGTCCCAGGGAACACCGCGGAGCAACCCCCGTCCCCCGCGCAGCTCTCCCACGGCAGCCAGCCCTCTGTCCGGACCCCTCTTCCCAACCTGCACCCTGGGCTCGTGTCAACGCCCATCAGTCCTCAGTTGGTCAACCAGCAGCTGGTGATGGCTCAGCTGCTGAACCAGCAGTATGCAGTGAACAGACTTCTAGCCCAGCAGTCCTTAAACCAACAGTACTTGAACCACCCTCCCCCTGTTAGTAGATCTATGAATAAGCCTTTGGAGCAACAGGTTTCTACCAACACAGAGGTGTCTTCCGAAATCTACCAGTGGGTACGTGATGAACTGAAACGGGCAGGAATCTCCCAGGCAGTATTTGCACGTGTGGCTTTTAACAGAACTCAGGTCAGTTTTGTTTTATGTGTAAATGGTTCCTCTCTCTCTTTTTCTCTTCCTTCTTTAATCCCATCTACACTAATGTTTATGCTTTTACTTTGTACTAACATTTTTTTCCTTCTCTCCCTGTGGTCATATTGTCTGTACCTGGGGGTGCCTACATTTTATCATTTCTCTGCTTATCGTAAACCTCTTCTACCAAGAGAAAGCTGGGTACAAATCGATCCTGATTCAGGGGCCTTGAAAGAATAAATATCGAAAATATTTCAAACTGACATTACCTATGCTTTTATGTAATGGAATTATAGACTGTTGGTAGCAGATTGAGAAAGGTTTGAGGACTTGGTCAAGGCCATTTCATTGGTAGGGCTCCAGGCTTCTAGCCCACTATCCACCTTTCCTAGACCAGGGATCAGCAGACCTTTTCGGTAATAGACCAGATAGTAAGTATTTTAGTCTTTGAGGGCCACAGCAGCCATAGACAGAAATGCATAAAACTATTTACAAAACAGGCCCTGGGGGTAAGCTTGGCCTTGGAGGCCTTAGCTTGAGACTTCTCATTGAGATTTGCATATACCCCTTGTGTTCTCACCTTTGTCCTCCTGGGCAAATTCCTGTGAAGATATTATCAGGAAGGAAGATGTTTAGCAGGATGTGGAGAAAGGGTGATATACAGGAGAAGACCTAAGATAAAGACATCTGAAAAGCCCTAAAAAAAATTGATTCCATTGGGCTTCCCTGGTGGTGCAGTGGTTGAGGGTCCGCCTTGCCGATGCAGGGGACGTGGGTTTGTTCCCCGGTGCGCGTCCAGAGCCTGTGCTCCGCAACGGGAGAGGCCACAACAGTGAGAGGCCCACGTACCACAAAAAAAAAAAAAAAAAAAAAATTGATTCCATTAAACACTGAATGAGAGGATTTTTTTAAAATGTCTTCTTTTTTGAAACTAGTATGATATATACATGGTGTTTATTACACACACACACACCCTCCCCAGAAAAACCCCAGAAGAACATGTAACTTTGATTAGAATGAGGACATTATGTCCTTTTAACTTTTCTTGTTTTGCCACTGTTCTTTCGTCAATTTTTTTTTTTTTGGCCTGACTCATACTTTCCTTTCGTATTTATTTTGTTTATTACATGATTATAAGAATAAAATCCGGGGGCTTCCCTGGTGGCGCAGTGGTTGAGAGTACGCCTGCCAATGCAGAGGACACGGGTTCATGTCCTGGTCCGGGAGGATCCCACATGCCGCGGAGCCATGGCCACTGGGCCTGCGCGTCCGGAGCCTGTGCTCCGCAACAGGAGAGGCCACAACAGTGAGAGGCCCGCGTACCGCAAAAAAAATTAAAATAAAAAATAAAATCCGGGTACAAAAATATCTAGTATTAATTCCTTGCTGGCAGTTTCCATACCTAGGAGAATCCCAGCTGTGACTTATGTTTGGCTTGCCTTCACTGGATTGAAACTTAGGAGGCCTTACAAAGCCTTTAACTCAGTGTTTGTTTTCAGTTTCTTTAACTGTTTTTTGTACATCATCTGTCTGTGTTTAAAAGGGTGGTTGCAAAGTTATTTCTCAGGTTAAAATTGTATGGTTTTACCTAGTTTTATTAATATATCTTTACAACTTAAAAATGTGTTCATTATTAGGTGGTAAATTTAATATGACACCTCTATTCAGTTGGAGCCTCATTATTTTAAAAAAAATTTTAAAAATGAATAGATGAAAGGATCAAGTCAGCCTTCTAGCTACTCCTGTTTCTGGCAGCATCCTTTATTTTTGTAAATAGCAGTAACTACCAGTAGTTCTTAGTACTGGGCAAAAACCAGGCAGGTCTCTGCCTAAAAGTTGCTTGTTGAACTGAATTGAAAGCCCACAGAGACAGCACTGACATGGACACAGATGACTCACAGATTCAGTGGAAAGCATTTTGGAAATTGAGCAAATTGTTATTTCTTAAAGGACCAAGGAAAGTGTGTTTTATGTAGTAAAGAGAGTCTAGCTGAAGGTGAAAAGGGTAAGGTCACCACCCATCAGTGTGTTTTTTCTTCTGTGGGGCTGTAATGTCCCAGGCATCATCACCCTGGAGAGTGACCATTTGTTCTCCTTGGGTTTTCATGTGGACGGATTCCACAGATATCAATAGGATTTGTTACTGGAAAAGAGACAGAGTTCTCTATTTTATACCCTATCAATCTCTTCGAAAAGATGGTTATCTCTGTGGTTAACATTGAAAACAGTGACTTAATGTTTTCAAGGGAGAGAGGAGAATGAAACCCGGGTGCAGCTTGATATCCATCTCTTTATTAATAATAGCCAGTTGCGAAAGAGTCATTACCGAAAAATTGTCTGGAGCCGCGGATGACAGAGGGGTTTGGTTTTAAACCTGTATAGAGGTAATTGGGACTCCTCCGTCGAAGTGGATGATGGGCCATGTTTGAAGCTGTTAGATTTCAATGAGAGTCATTGTCTATGTATATTTAAGAGTTCACTTTTGGGGAATTTGCTTTGGAACACGCAAGCATGCATGTCTTTTCGGTGGTCATACCAAAACACCATGCACACTCACGCGTACACACACAGCTGCATTTATTTTAATGATTATATATTCATATGAGTGTATGTAGTATGTTTATTTCAAACTGTATGCATTTCAATAAAAGCAGGTGCATCGTGAGAGTGTATGGTGTAAGTGTGGAGGATGAAAATACACATGCTAATGCATATGTATAGAGCAGGAGCTCTGCAGAGTTAAACCGCACAGACACGTTTGTGTGTACTTATTACAGTGTGCAATTCCGGCTCCAGGTTTTAAAAAAATTAATGAAAAATATGTACATACAAATGCAAAGTCCTCTGATGTGATCGGATAAAGACACTGGCATCCTATAAACAGTATGTTAAAACATTCATGTAATAGATGATGCTGTTGTGAGTTGAGAATATCGACAGCTCTGTATAACTTTAAAATCCTGGGTCTCATCTTTCAACTCTTCATTGGAGAATTTTCTCATCAGCTTAATTGGGTCTCCTGAATTAAAACATACCCCTCTCTTCTAAGACATTCCTGTATCGCTATTTTTTAAAGTCGAAAACAAAAGAAAACAAAAAGATGAAAAAAAGTCTACCTTTTCTGAAAGCTTGTGATGAAATTTATATAATTCCTTGTTTTAAGGATGTTTCCCCCTTCTGAATTGATGGGCATATGTTCTTTAATTGCTACGGAAGGTACCAGCTTTTAGCATCTGTCATTCATTCAGTTATGCCTACTTGATGTCTTTTTAATGGAAACCCATGGCTAAAATTAATTGCTGAAGCTTCTAGATTTATACTTTTCCATTCACTTCTCTGTATTACTGCTACTTAAAGGTCGTGATAGAAGAAAATATATTCTTTAGTGCTCCCCCCGCTTTTTAAAATAAATCCCATAGTTTAACTCTGATCCCATTCTGTGGCTTTTCCCCTTTTTTCTCCCCCCTCCTCTTGTCTTTGGCACACTTTATTTTCCAGTAAAATAAAGAATGAAGATGGATTATTCAAAACTGATAACAGTAATGGACCATCATGTAATGTTTTATTGAATTTGAGTTCTGTAAATTATGTGGTGGAGAGAAATTTGCCTGCTTAAGTATAACAGAAATTGCTACTGTGTTCCTATAATTCTTCACAGTGTAATTTAAGAAAAGTCCACTCTCCATATCACTATTGAATAAAAGGTAAAAAGGTGCTATTACCCCGACGTGACAGCTCTTGTTTGGCCTCCCAACCGACAGAGATAAATGTGTCTGCTTATAACTTGCTTGGCCTGAGTCCAAGGTAGGAGGTGGAGTTCAAAAGTAGTCTTTCACCTGGACATGTGATTAAAAATTCACCAAACAAGAGGCAGGTAGCCTTGAAGAATCTTCTACATGTTTTATTTTTAGAGGGAGGTTTCATCAAATCATATTTTCCTTCTGAGGGCTTTGAAGTTCCACGAAGCTGATAAAAATCTATTTGAATCAGTGATTATGTTCAAAGAGGAGACAAACGGGAGGCCAGACAGGCTTTTTGTTCATACTGGCAGTCTCTTTCGCTTATCTGCTGTTTTAAAGAATTCATAATTAGCTTTTGGAAGTACTGATAATATTTATTGAAGGTTTTTCTTTCTTTTCCAATACTAATGAATTTTACTTGTAAACTCTTTCTGGAATGTAAAAAAGGTTTAGGTATTCATCAGCAAGTTCACTCTTTAATTGAAAACATTAGAAATCTCACCACCACTATGGAATGGCGATGCAGAATAATCTTACGTTTTCATGTATAGAGCACATATTGAACAATCTGAAGATGTGAAGTGCATGAAAAGCAGCTTCTCGTTTCCCATAAAATTGATATCCATGAGGTGCTGGTAACATACTACATAATATACAAAATCGCAAGTTCTTTTTGGAAACAAAAATGACTAATGATTTTGTTTAATTTCATTCAGCAAATTTATTGAGCACCTGTGGGGCATAATATTGGTAAATATTTTAGTCCTGGTATTTCAGCGATAGCAAGTATGGTACATGATGACCTTGACATGTTATTTTTTAGCATGAAGAAAAGTTTTTGGTAAGAGGTCTCTCTTACTATCCACCATGGGGCATTACTACAAATGACCTTGACCTAACTTGGCAAGTCTTAACTGGATTTTCAGTCATGGGAAATGGGAAACAAGGGCCACATACATCTTGAATCCATAAATGTAGCTACTCAAATAACAACAACCCAAACAGGACCAAAACGTGCATTCCCATACCCGGATTCTAATGCCAGTCATTTCGCATCCAGAATTTTCTCAAGTGACATCATTCTCTTTAAAAAAGTAATTAACACATTCTAATCAAAACATTTTCTAATAATATTTTCAAGCATTTCCACCAGGGGGCACTCCCCTCATTGAAAGCCTGGGCCAAAAAAAAAAAAAAAAACCACACAAAAACCCGAAGGTTTGTAAAATACCTGAGACTGTCTACACTGTCTGCTTTCGAGCTCTGTGAATGTCCCAGGATTTGAAATATCAGTCTAGACCTTCAGCACATCCCAGGCAGAAAACCTGCACTCGCTCTAGTTAGAATAATTAAGTGGAAATAAAATGCTTTGCCCGGAAAACATTTCATATGCTCAAATGGGACGTCATGCTAACGTCAAAATATGAGTAGAGAAATTGCTAAATTCTCTCCCAAGTGACCTTCTATCTGTTACTTTAAGCCATACAGGAATGACTCAGTCTCATGTTAGCAAGACTTGATATCATTATGTATTTTTTCATGTGTTGGCTTTCTCACTGTAGTTCTCTGCTGTCTCGGGAAACATTTGTAATGGAAAGAGATGACATTTTGTTATCTGAGATCTCTGAATGTCTAATTTCAAATTTCCCAAATATAATAACATCTGTTTATAGGATCTCTTTTGACCTAAAGTGTTTTGTAAATAGTTGATTTACAATGTTATGTTAGCTTCAGGTGTACAGCACAGTAATTCAGTTTATATATTCTTATATATTTTTTTCAGATTCTTTTCCCTTATAGGTTATTACAAAATATTGAGTATAGTTCCCTGTGCTATACAGTAGGTCCTTGTTGATTATTTTATGTATGTTGATAGTAGTGTGTATGTGTTAATCCCACACTCCTGTTTTATCCTTCCTCCCTTCCTCTTTGGTAACCGTAAGTTTGTTTTCTGTGTCTGTGTGTCTGTTTCTGTTTTGTAAATAAGTTCATTTGTATCATTTTTCTTAGATTCCGAATATGAGTGATACATGATACTTGTCTTTCTCTGTCAGACTTACTTCACTTAGTATGATAATCTCTAGGTCCATCCATGTTGCTGCAAAAAAAATTTTTTAAATTACTGAACAATTAGTGCAGATAAACGTCTTACAAAGTGCCACATAACTTTCCACTGAAGGCTCACCTTGAGTACATTATTAATTACCATTAGAATTTTCCCGTGGGGAACATATCTTGTTAAGTTTCTGTCACCCATTTGGAATTTTTTCCTTCTATGGTCTGAATACACATAATCCATTTAGTAAATATTTATCAAACACTTACGTGGCAGGCATTGTGCTGGGATGACAAAAAAAGAATATTAGACTATTGTACTCAAGGATTTATAATGTATTTATGTGTACTGTATGTTTCTCTTTCTGTAGAGTTAAGATATATTGCTTTGTGAAATATATCTTTTAATATCTTTAAAGATTTTTTATCCCCATTTGGTAGGGAAGAGTTTAGAGCAAGGGCTGTTTTTTTTTACACCTATTTTCAAACATTGTTTCTGAGACCTGTATTTCTTGGTTTCAACGTGACACATCAAAAACACAGTCAATCTAATTAGTTGGCCTTGCGCAAATTAAATAGCTGGATGATTGACTGCCTGTTTGACTGAATTTTAGTTAAATTGACTGGATGTTTTGCTCATGTATAAACACAGTTGCAACATTACTTGTCAGTATTATAAATGAAAGGACAAGTACCCTTCATTCTTCAGTCACATTTCTTAGGGTGAAACTGGCTTCCCTTGCATAGACCAAATGAGAAACTAAAATGTACTCTTAAGCCCCCGAGCCTATTGGAGGATCTTTTTTAATAGCAGCCTATATAGATCGTTTTTGAAGTGGACACTGCTTTTATATTGTCTGTACCCAACTGTTATCTTGGGGCAATATGCTACATTTTCCTTGAGCAATTGGGAACAAAGCCAGGTTTGCGCTTCTAGGAAACCATGAAAAAACCCCAATGTTATAACGTTGGGGCTTGGTTGTTTTGACATGACACTTTACCTCCCTTTCCCAAATGTACCCTGTTGCCATTTCTGCAGGGTTATTAGAAAGTGAAATTTGCAAATGATATAGAGATCGCCACAACATTTTATTCTGAGCCATATTGTGATAAACTGAAATGTAGAAAGCAAACACGTCTTGGCATTCCAGGCATTTTTTCATGCAGGAGGTTGAAGAGGTAAGGCCTGCTCAGTCCTTATCAAATGGGCAGAAAATGTTTCTAATCCTTGTATTTCATATAAGCCCTTAAACAAAATTGTGGAGAAACACCCATTTTTAAAATGCATTCTTCCAAAAATTAAAGAAGTAGTTAACAATTCTCTGTTATTTGGGGAGGAATACCATAAAGAAGTTTACTAATGGGTTGTGAATTTCTTCTAGCACTATTAAAAATGTTTATTCCTCAAGAAATTTGATTTTTACAGAATTTGATAGTATTCTTTTTCTTGGCATGCTACGATGGAATTTTGCAGTGTGGAAAAGGGGTTATGTATTTCAAATTTAAAGGATGGTTTCTGAAGTTCAAATTTTCAACCTGTTACTCAGAGGTATATTGTATAGCAAGCAGTATAGTTTCCTTAAGCAGTAAATAGAATCACTTGTCATTGACTCCAATAATTTGAAAACCAAGGAATAATGTAAAATATTGCCTGCAAAAACATAGCATAAATCTTAGATGATACTTTAGTGATATTCTTTTTCCTAGTATGTTACAATTCATTTTCGAGTATTTTCTTTGTAAATCCTACTTCTCTCGAAATGGCTTTGTATCTTTACATATTGGGCTGTTGGCATTCCACTGCCTTTGTCTTGGCAGCTTGAGAACTATACAGTTCAGTGCTGTCGTATTATGAGCATTTCATTTATTCTTAACTTGCCTCAATCCTGTCTCTGTGAAAGATTTCATGGCAAGTTAAGCTACTCAAAAGAAGGAGACCAATTAGGCAGTTGCAGTTTATGTTATATGTAAAGCAGACGCTTAATAAAATTAAGAGTACAATTGAGGCTCTCTTCTCTACCACTTCAATTGTAACTAATATATTCCTATGTGGAATTAATGCTTCTGACTGTTCATTTTCTGAACAGAGTGGAGAAGAAAAGGAAAGGTTCACCGCGGGCTGGGCAGAGCATGGGGGCAAGCTCACCCTGTGCCTTTCATTCCCTGCAGGGCTTGCTTTCAGAAATCCTACGAAAGGAAGAAGACCCCAAGACTGCATCCCAGTCTTTGCTGGTAAACCTTCGGGCTATGCAGAATTTCTTGCAGTTACCGGAAGCTGAGAGAGATCGAATTTACCAGGATGAAAGGGAAAGGAGCTTGAATGCAGCCTCAGCGATGGGTCCTGCCCCCCTGATAAGCACACCGCCCAGCCGCCCTCCCCAGGTGAACTCTCTTTTTCCTCCTCACCTTTCTGCTTTTTGTTTTTGTCTAAGAAAAAGAAGAAGTCTAAGGAAGAATCTCAACAAGCATGAGAAAGGTAGATGGATAGGGATTTTTTTTAATAGTAATTCATAGACTTGCTTGAGGAGAATTTGGTCCCAGCTCACTAATTCTGATATAAAAACAAGTAGCTACTAATTAGATAGAGGGAAAAAAAATTACTTTGTGTTGCTTCATTTGGGGGGTTCTTTGGGGGTGAAAAGTCATCTTGAAATGGGATATTTGGCCCTACTACTATTAAGTAAAAAGGTATTTTAAACTCAATAGGGAAAAAAAAAGTAATGAAGTCCATTTTATCCCTGCACGTTTTAGAACCACCATTTGAATAGTAAATAAATAAAAATAAATAATTCCATTTGTATTTATGCTTTCCAATACCAACTGCAGCTGGTACCAATTACGCATCATCTCGTTTGTAATCTTTCATAATTAAGTTTAATACAATCCTTGAAGGCAGCTTTAAATGGGGCTGATAAGGAATTCCATCCATATTCCCAGAAATGGGCACATTTTCTATTTTCCAAATTTTTGCACTTTTTAGAAAGGACAGAAGTCACCTGCCAGGTAATTTTGTGTATGCGCATCTGTATTTTTTTTAATCAAGTTTAAAAGGTAGCCTCAAAACTATTATGAGAATTGAGAAGTTAATTTTCAGTACAACTGTTAGATACAAATTTGAGAGTGGATTAGATGTAAGATCCACAAGCAAATATATTTCTTACACATTTAATTTGTGGCCTGTGCAACTCTTAACAATGAGGTCAGCTAAAACGATGGAAAGTAAATATGGAGTACTAATTAAAAGTGCTTATGTAACATAATGTCATAATGAAATTATCTCTTAATGTTAATTTCATCAATAGTAAAAAATGGTCATCCATTTCCAAGTATAGAGAGAAAACTCACTCAACACTAAAAGTGAAACTGCCATAGATACTCCATAAATAAGAAATAGACATAATACACAGCCACTTGTGGAGGGTCTTAAACTGCATATTGTAATGTTCTGAAATGATTATTGTTTAGAACCATCCCAAAGGTCCATTTTCTCCATATTATTCAATGAAAATCAATTAAGTTTTAATGTCTATAGGAGCAGACGATAAAGAAGGCATTGCTGTAACTTTAAGAAAGATATGTTTCTCTAAGCAGAAAAGAATGGCACCCAAATACACGCATACATGTCCATCTGCGGACACACACACTTACTGAATCTGATCTGTTAAGCCTTCAATACAATATTTCTTACCAAAAAGAATGAGGAATTCTTTATATACATACATGACTTTTGTAAGAGCGATTAAACAAAAAATACTTGGACTTGACTGAACACTGAGTTTGTGGTGTTTAGAGTTATCATATGTACCATCATTAGTTAATTTTGCTGTTGCAGTCATCATTGGAAGGCCTCTGGGCAGAGTTATTTTACTTATCACTTAATCTTGCAATACTAACAAAAGAAGGGCTTACTTAAGACCAGTGTGAATTTAAGCGTTGAGCTGCTTCTTTTTTTTTGTTTTAATCTATCCAAATATTTGACTTAGTAGTTCCTTAATATAGCTTTTGTTTTCTAATTTTTCTAGGACTTTAATGCTTTTATTTGTTTTCCAGATATGATTCTGCTTTCCTTACTCATCGTTTTTTGTTTTTTTAGCCAAAATCACATTAATTCTTAATTGTGATATTTATTTTTGTATACTATTAAGATACTCTGGGTTGCTTTCCTATATGTATGTCTAAAGACTATACCTGCTGATAAGTTGGGATAGAAACTGTAATTTATTTTGGCCTGAATTACTGATAAACTGGTTGAGCCACCCTCAGCTGTATGTGTTTGTTCTCAAGAGGGGGTTGAGACCAAGCCTTTAGCTGGGATATTTAGCCAGTGATGAATGTACTTAGATACTGTAGATTCTTAGTGAAGGTCTTTCACAGAAAAAAAGTTTCTATTAACACAGTATTATTGGCCATCTAACCACATTCTGAAATGATTATCTGATATGTGTGAATAATTTTATTTCACTGCTTCATAGAGAATCCCTTTGCATTCCTTAATTTTATCATAACAGAGCTCACAACCGGTTTGTTCACCTTTTACCCTTGGACAACGATTCAATGAATTAAATTTTAGGGAATTTTTAATGTATTAAATGTATTATCAATGTAAAATGAGTACTTAGGATTTGGAAAAACGGGTTATAGAGCAGTTGAGTTAGTACTGTTTTGCAGCAGTTGCAATCCAGTGCTTAACCTGGAACCAATACACCACACATAAGGTTTTCATGTGCTTATTTACAGATGACTAAAATGGAAGGGGTTTAGTAAAGGAGGAGACCACAGGTATAGAAAAGGACTGCAGGATTTTGTCTTTTTATATTTTATATTTTGCCAGAGAGGAATCTGTGTGAAATCACTGTGCATTTCATTCCCCCCCTCCCTGCCCCCCCACAATGAAGATATTCGAAATCTGTTTTGAGACTAGTCTTTGGCTTGGGTTGGACCGGAACAGGATTTCTTTCTAATGCTTGTTGAAGGCACAGGTCCCTTGTGGCTCACTGAAGACCCAGGACACCTTTAGGCCTGAGAGACTGGATTATCTTACAGCTTCTCTGAAGAGTTTAGGTCATATGGAAGATGATTGGATGTCCCTGGGTCCTGCCAGACCAAGGACCTAAACCATTGAGGAATTCAGGTTATAAATCATCTTCAAGAAGGGGCTTCCTTCAGGCCCTGGGTGTTATTCTTAGGAGAACCTCACCAGGGAAAACCTAGACCAGCCTCAGGAAGCTCTTGGCTGGCTCTGCCTTGGCGAGATGGCTCCTGTGCACTCCTGTCCCTCAGGCTTCGGTAGGGGTAGCCACGCCAGGAGCTTTGTCTTCTGGCTGGGGCAGTAGGCTCCGGGCCAGAGCTGTTGGTTGAAAGCATATTTTCACAGTGTCCATGCTCTGATTCAGGAAATATGAATACCTTGCACTTGACAATGATTCACAGTTTTCTCAGCACCTTCACATGCGTGAATTCATGGAATCGTTATACCAACCTTTTGGTATGAGAAAAATGAGAAAAGTCAGATACTTAGTTTTCAAATCCCCTATTCAGTCGGATGCTCTTTCCCCTACCTCAAGCCACGTCCTCAGAAGACAGACATTTTAGAAAGGAGAAAATGAAACTCAGGGACTCTTTCTGTTTGTCAGAGAGGATGAGAAGTTTTCTTGTTAGGTTAGAAAGAGGAACACATGTGAAATGTTCTTCTGATAGAATACACTGAATATTTGACAAATGGTCCACTTTGGAGGACTTTAGACAGTTGGGCATTTCTGAGGTTGTAGAGAAAAGAGCCCTTTCCAAACTTTGGTGGTAGGAGTATCTGGGAGAAACCAATCCCTGCAAATCTCCATGGCCTTAAAGATTTCTTTTCTGACTATCGCTTAGCAAATTTTCCAGGTGAGTTTACAAGATGAATCTTATTAATAGTAATTAATTATTATTTTCTGGAAGTTGTCTATTGCACTAAACATATCCATTTTAAGTTGATGGTTTCTATCTAGGTGTGCACTTACTATGGATTTATCTGTGTGTTTTAAGATGTGTGACTTTTAGAGTTAAATTAGCAATTTCTGTCTTCATAAGGACCATTTGAAAGCCTATAATTATCAAGTTATAACTTTTACATGAATTATATAATATTTTTTCTTTTTTTAACATCTCGTTATGGCATTCTTTGGTTTCTTCTGAAGATGGGACATTTTATAACAATGTTTTAGAAAATGTACAAAGTTTATGTCAATAGAAGCGATATATAATTAATTTAATCTGGTAGTTGCACACTTCTGTCTCTTTACAACACATTCTTCTATAGTATAATGAAACATAGGTTCAGTTGTGGGCAGGAACTTCACACTTGATAAAAGTTTTATTTGTTATGAATCCCTTGACCAGCTTTATTTTAAGATCACATATGTGCTTGGAAAACACTTCTCATTAATGGTCTTTTAAAAGCTAGAGGACTTTTGAAAGTCTAGATCTGGAAAATAACTAATATGGTTTCTACAAAAGGAAGAAAAGTGTAAAAAGATAGAACCATGATACTCAAAACAGTATTAATATATAAAAGTATGAAAATGTGGACTGTTTTCTATCACCAATAGGAATTCCTCAAAATAGCACGGATTTTTTAAACTAATGATACAACCATCCCCTACTAAAAATTAGACATTCATGAGCTAGATTTAGCAAAGGGCCACCAAAAAACAGGTGCAGCATGTCTTAAAAAATAATAAGGATTTTCCCAAATAAAGAAGTCCTATATAACATCATACCCTGAGTGTATTGCAGTGATTCCTAAGATAAGCATTGGTGTTAGACTCAAGTTCAGTTCTCAGCCTTGCCCCATGGACAAATTACTTAACCTCTTTGTTAGCTTCTCAATTTAAAAATGGGGCAGTAATGTGACATTACCTACTCAGGGCTATTATGCAGGTTAATGTATGTTAACACAAGGCCCAGCTCATAATAAACAACTGATGAATGTGAGTCTCTCTTATTATCATAATTATTATTAAAACTACATCAACCTTTAATTGCATATGGGCATGCCCTCACGCATGTGTGCAGTATGAGCTTGCAGGCAGTTGCACTTGCATCAAGGAAGAGCACAGACGCCAGTCAGGACCACAGTAGAGTCCATTTTGTGTAGCCTGTATGTAGTACATATATAGTACGTATGTAGTGTATATAGTTCATTTTGTAGTATGGGTTGATGAATTCAGCAGCGGTAAAGGAGCAAAAAATTCTCATGGAAAATCTGTGTTCTACTGAACAATTGTAGTGAAATAAAAAGCACACCCTAGTGCTACACCCTCTCCCCATGTGGGAGGGTAAATAGCAGAAGCTCCAATTCTTAACTACTTCCCTGGCGCCACCATAATGATGGAGTGGTACACGCTACCTTGATAAATGCTATTCAGAAAGCAACTGCATTTATTTTACCTCCTGTGCTATTTGCAGAGAAGAGCTGAAGAGTAGTTTGTTTTGCCTGGAATGAACTACTTTATGAATTTTAATGTGTGATATAATATTAAAAGCTAAACCAGGATTAAAGAAGATTTTTTTTGAGCTAAGCTAAAATAGTACTTAGTAGAGTGAGGTATAAAAGATTTTTGTTTCCATTTTTACCTGGGGAAAAATTTCAGCTTTCATATTTTTGAAAAGCTGTCCAAGTCAGTTCCCCTTAAGCAATACCTTGTGTTTAGAGAAAAATGTGGTTCCAGAATTCTAATAGCTTATCTCTAATAAGATGCATATCTGAGCCAACAAGATGATAAGGAAGAGCTTTTCTAAATATTTTTTAAATGAGTAATACAGTTTCTTAATATTTTTAAAAGTTGTTGCTCTCACCTTTTTTTTTTTTTTTTTTTTTTTTTTTTGCGGTACGCGGGCCTCTCACTGTTGTGGCCTCTCCCGTTGCGGAGCACAGGCTCCGGACGCGCAGGCTCAGCGGCCATGGCTCACAGGCCCAGCTGCTCCACGGCCTGTGGGATCTTCCCGGACCGGGGCACGAACCCACGTCCCCTGCATCAGCAGGCGGACTCTCAACCACTGTGCCACCAGGGAAGCCCTCTTTTTTTTTTTTTTTTTGAAAGAACTTTTACAAAGAACTTTTAAAAAGTACTTTAAAAAAGAAAAAAGTACTTTTCAACTTTTGATTGTGTTGACTACTAGGAGATTTTTCTTTTTTATGATTTAAAATGTTTGCTTTTTGGTTCAAGTTGTAATTGCTTTATTAAAAAAAGAAAACTTAAACCAAAGAAATTTTTAGAAACAAAATCACAGGGTTGAAACAAATGATTATAACCCACCTCGAAGATAAATTCTTAAACATCATTTTTACAAAAGAATGAAAATGATTTTCAAAACACACTGAAACACCAAGTTTCCAAAGCCTGCCCTCTTAACTGTTGCTAAGCAGATGATACCAAGGAACTGTTTCTTCCAATGCCCTGAACTTCATGCCTCCATTTCCATAACATTCAATGTTCAAAGCGATTGAAATGGCTTTTCTTTTCTCTTTCATTTAAGCAGTGAAAAAAATAGGTATTAAAAGGGACCCCATGTGGTGATCAAATCTATCCTTCTGCCTCAAAGCAAGACCACCCCAGAGCAAAGTTGCAAATCTCAGCAAAGCAACTTTGTAGGCAATTTATGGTAATGCATTAACTCTTCTGGCTCCTAAAGTGGTGTTTAGCAGATTACTGCTTCAAAGCCCTGTGTCTGTGCCTAGTGGCCCCCAGTCCTTAAGATGCCTCCGTGAGTTAGTGCCCTTGCTTACTGGAGTGCAGAGCTGGCAGGGGAAGGCTGAAATCCAGCCTCTGCTCTTGCTGTTTCTGTCTGCGGATTATGTTTTAGGAGAGGCCAGTGAGGCCAGCCAGTGGGTCCCTTGTCCTGCCTCACCTTCTGTGTCCTCACTGGGGGCCTGTGGTCCAACCATTTCCCAGCATTATCCTTTCCGTGCTCCCAAGGGTAGTGTCCAGGTGGGAGAGTCTAGCTGCATCCTCCAGAGGTGAGTTATTTTGCTTACCAGGTAGAAGTTACGAGTCAGAAAGCACGTTGTAAAGGAGACTCAGCTTTACTCTCTAAGTGCAGGGAATTAAATGGCTTAGGATAACCTCTGCCCCTCTTTTGATACCAAATATTTGGGGGCAGGGTGAAATAAACATTAGAAGAATTACTGTATGACTAGGAAGGTGTGTCATTTAGTGCCCCCAAATCATTTGTTTATCTTAAATTGAGCTTCATTTTCTGTTGTTCCTAGTGGATGAGAGAAATGGTCCAAGATGGTAAGTTTCTAGAGAAGGAAAACCTGGATTCTGTAAAGGACCCTAAGAAACGTGGTCCTTGATGAATCACTTTGCCAGGAGAAATGTGGTCCTGCATCTGGACAACTTTTCATTTATGTTTTCATCAGTTTCCCAGTAAAAAGCAGCTGCATGGTTCATATGTGAATTTCCCAGGCTGGTTGGTTCCTGTAAATGCTCAATAAAGATCAAATTTTTATTTTAAAGATTTAAAGTTTTAAAGATTGTTTTTAAGTTTTGAAGATTAATCATGGTATCAATAAATTCTGAGGTTGATTTTCCCCCTAAATTTTGTGGCATTTTTCTGCAGCTATCTGCTTATCATTATTACCAAAGGCATTTATATTAATTTCTCACTCAAGATTATACATTTTGAATATATCTGTAAGTCACTGTTTATATATTTTGTGTAACTTGCAGTCATGTTCTATTAAATATTGTGAAACTTTTTCTTATTGTCTGGTTCCACCAGTCAAAAGGAAAGAGTTATATACAGCGGTGCCAGGAAATGATGAAATAATTATACAGAACAGCTTGGACATGCATGTGTAAAATGCAACCAGCCTTTATGATAATTAAGCAAGGCACTCTACCTGTTTCATGGATGGATAGAAGATTTAAATGTGCAGCTCTGCAAATGGCTTTGTTATAGAAGGTTTTTTAAATGAAACATAAGAGGAAAAGGCATTAAAAAAAAAGTCTAAAATTAAAAAGGCCGTAGTATGTAATAGCTATTAGTGATGCAATTGTCTCTTAGGCATCGGGTACCCAGCGAAGATAGAAGATACAGCCCTGTGCATTATGATTTTAATTGTGAATTTCCTTTGTTAGAATTGCCGTGGAAGGTAATTGGGAAACAATTAGTTTAGGGTTTTCAAGTCTTTGAAACTATTCCATTTTCCAGAAAACTTACTTTATGGCATTATAATTCCTGGTTGTCAGCCGGCAGTTGCTGTCGTATTACAGCTGCAGTCACCTGTGACACTATGACTTCCTTAACTTAAGCAATCTGATATCCAGCTAAGAACTCATGTTGAATGACCGCATTGTTGATCACCTTGATCCTAAAACGAGCAACAGTATCCAGTTTGGATGCCGAGCCTGAGAAGCTTCAAAACAGTTTGGCCAGTGGGAAATGACAGGCATGTTCAAAATGTTTTGTAGGTGAAAACAGCTACCATTGCCACTGAGAGGAATGGGAAACCAGAGAACAATACCATGAACATTAATGCTTCCATTTACGACGAGATTCAGCAGGAAATGAAGCGCGCTAAAGTTTCCCAAGCTCTGTTTGCAAAGGTGGCAGCAACCAAAAGCCAGGTAAGAGCCTCTGTTAGGCCTGGAGAACGTTTATCTGCGATGCCTGTGAAAGTTCCTTCGAAGGGGTGTCTATTTGCAAGTTGAACTTGCATCCCTGAGAGGTCACGGTTTCCAGGATTATTGACAGAGCTCATGATGAAACAGAGTGTTCAGATTCAGGGAACAGAGACGCTTGGTTGTGTTTCCTCCAACATCTACTGTCCAGACCACAGATTTCTCAGGAAATCCCTGAGTCAGTTAATAGTTGTTTCCAGAAGAGTACTGTAACGTATAGGAGGTTTCTCCATCTGGTCTATTGTAATGGAACAAATAACTTGAATTATTATTATTTCATTAGTACTTAGGTGACCTTGATTTCTATCCTAAAATTACTACGAGCATTGTATTTTTTTTTCTGTTCCAACTCAGGCATCTACAACTGTTAGGTGTGCTTATTACAACCAAGTGACACACACACACACACACACACACACACACAGCTTTGTAAAATAATGATTTTAGTTATATATATATATATGTATATATGACACACAAATTTAATTACAATTAGGAAAATTGTCTATATCTTTTGAATTATAAATGAATCGAATTGAATGGGAAAAGTGACAGACCCCTACGAGACATAACGAAGGACAGATAATGCAGTCTTTTTGTCATATATTGATAATTTCTGTTCATCAGAAGTAGAGTCATCTATATGAACAAGCTCACAGTTATCTACAAACCCTTGTTCAAGGCCGGGAATACTTTTTAAAGGACCAGAAGAATACCGGTCTTGTCCAGTATAAGTCTTGTCCCCTTTGCAGAAAGATTTGATAACACTATCAAAGTGAGATTGAGAGGCAATCAGGGAAATTTTAGACACATATATTTCATTATCGTTAATGAACCCTCCTTTGTAAAACAGCCTGGCTGCTGTCAGCCTCTGATAAAATTATACAGTCCTGAGACTGTTTACAATGTGAGGTATTTACAATACAGTACTTTCCTTATTAGGTTTTTCTGAAATTTCACTCTAGCAACATTCATAGTGGTCCTTGATGGGAGTTTTGCCTGAGAAAAGGTGGTTCTTGTTTAAGTTATAGGCTGGCTGGAAGTACGTAAGGGATATCTTGGAAATGTTATATAAAAATGATTAAACTCAAGCTGTGGACTGTAAAAATTATAGCTTTATAGGCCACATGCCTGCGTACCCTTCAATCACTGTCAAAGTGATAATTTCTACAATAATATGTTTCTTTTATTGTGAGATTCTAAACATCAAGTGCTGTTTAAACATTAAACTGAATTGTTTATGTTAGTGCCATACTCGGCGTGTCATACATCAGGCCACCGTAATCTCTCATGGAATGTAAAATTCTGTCATGAATCATGGCTTGTATATCGGAAATTACTGTAATTTTGATTGGAAATTACAGGGCTCTTGAAATGTTTCTAATTATGATAGAATGTCAGAGCCGCTTCAAACCTGTGTGCTTCTTCAGATGTCTTCATTTACATGCCAAGACTAGGCATTAAGGAGAAATGTCCTGTTCGCACATCGCCCCTCACCCACCCACCCTGCACCTTCTTCTTTTGGCTATTTAGGCTAATTAGGATGAGGATCTCATATTTCAACATAGTTTATCCTGCTTTTCTTTCTGATTCTGCATCTCTTCTGACCTTTCCAATTAAATTATCAAGAATAACAGACTGTCTTCTTACAAGGCCAAACACTTTCCCCCAATCTCCAGAATAGATAAACAGAGAAACTAAACATGCATTATTGTGATAAGGGGCAGCCTTAAAACCAACAAACAAAAATAGAATATTAAAACTTTGGGGTAAGTTGGCATCTGTCATATAATCACCACCACCCTCCCTCTCCTTTCTGACGAGAGCATAGCTCCTTCTGGCTAGCAGCGTTTTTGCTACCTTCATTCTTTCTTTCTTTTAAATGATATCCACAATTCTCCCCTCCTGGGCTGAGTACTGATTTGGAAGCTATTCAGACAGTGGTAGCAATGGGTTGGTAATGTCATGTGAGTGATGTTCTAAGGGTTTTTTTAACATCTTTGCTCTTTGGACTCCTGTCCTACGAAGCTCCCCATGAGTCACTTTCAAAGATGTCAGTTGCCAACTTCTGTGTATCTGCCATGATGGTGTGTTCCCCAGAACCCCCAAAGCTGCTAGCTCATCTCCTCATTACTGGTTGAAAGAGATTCCAGGGGGCCAATTGTAGACTACTGGGGTCCAGCAGACCATTAACTTTCATTCCCTCACATAGTTATTCCTAACTACTAATTTACTGGAACTTCGTTAAAAAGCATTTCTGTAGCTTTCTCTTAGCTGTTCAGTTTAGATGTTAGCACTGCCCTCTTTATGAAAATCTAAAAGTTGATGATTACTGAAAAATAAGTCCAAAAACTGTATATATCCCTAAGAGAAGAGATCTAACTTAACGAGGGCAGGTAGTCCATTGACTTAAGTTCTGTTCACCTGCCATGATTTTTTGTGAAGGAAATAGAAAAACTAGAAAACAAACCAAAACCAAAAAAAAAAAAAAAATCTTCAAATCCAACGTACCTTTCTCATGGTCAGAATTCTTAACTTGCGCAAGAGTTGTTTATGCCTTGGAGATAGGTGCCAAGGCTTGTCAGCATGGGCAGAGGTCCTCCCAAATGAAACACGTGTACAGTGTGCTGTAGCCATTTTATCTCAACTGGTCCAGCCCCATCTGCTTCTGTATCTCGCCCTGATTCTCTATGTTGGCCTAACATTCACTACCTTTTTTGTGCTAGACCCCGTCCTGCATTATATATTATCTGCATTTAGTTCTCAGTAACCCTGTGGGCTGTAACATTGATTTCCTCATTTTACACGAGGGTTACTTGACTGAAAAGTAGGAGAGCCAACCCCAAATTCTGCATCTCAGCATCACTATTTTAGTGTCTCCTCAGGGTTCCAGGCAGCATCAGGACCAAAGGAAAGAGGAATTAAGAATGCTGGACTAATTGATAGTGGAATGGGAGGGGCTTTCCTTTCTTCACTGACATATTCATGGAATATGGGTTCTTGCCAACATAGGGCCCTTAGAAGCCAAGCTTTTTCACGTCTGTTTGGGGTTGGGATGTAGGGAAGGGTACATGGTGGAGGACTCAAAGGACACGCTATGGTCCAGGCTGAGTCACTGCTGTTCTGGTATTGGGAAATGATTTAACCTTCTTGAACCCAAGATTTCTTTTAACATGGGAGGAGCTCCCATGCTGTCATGCATGCAGAAGAGCTTTTAGATTTACAGCACTGTAACACAAATAGATAATGTCTTACAATGTGCTAAGCAAAAGACTCGGACCTGCACACAGAGTGACTTATTTATTATCTATTTTTGTATCTCAAATACTTTTTATTTTACAAAGTAAAGCTTTAGGTAAATCCCTGAATGGCAGAGAGCAGGATTATTTTGAAAAGATAGTACAGCCCCAGAATGTGGTGGAACCAGACATGTGTAGCTGTGGTCTGCAATGACTAATGCACAAAGTATTTTCAGGAAAAGAAACCAACTTTTCAGATCCCACCATTTCACATGTATTATACTTTCTCTTCGATGAGTAATAGAAATGAAATTGTTTTTAACGTTAATAGAAATGTCTGGGTAAAGTATGCAACTGCAAACTGAAGATAGGCTACTTTTTGTGCTTGGGTAGGAAAGCAGGCTAACGCAGACTTTAAAAAGGTGATATGCTTTAAACATAATGTGAATCGCTACAAATGAATACACTGTATACTGTGGGTATTCAAACAAGCAACCTTTTTTTTTTTTTTTTTCTTTTTTTTTTGGTACGCGGGCCTCTCACTGCTGTGGCCTCTCCCGTTGCGGACGCGCAGGCTCAGTGGCCATGGCTCACGGGCCCAGCCGCTCCGCGGCACGTGGGATCCTCCCGGACCGGGGCACAAACCCGCGTCCCCTGCATCGGCAGGCGGACTCTCAACCACTGCGCCACCAGGGAGGCCCACAAGCAACCTTTTTTCCAAGTGAATCATATTAGAATTTTATCAAACATTTAGTCTGATAACATTCAAATAATTATGAGAGCAGAATTCACTAATTTTACTGTTTAAAAAAAAATAGTTGATTTGGGTAATAGCCATTACGGTATCAAGGTTCAGTTACTGTTCAGTGGTTATAGTGTTTTCATATGGGAGACGGAAATGGAATTTTTTCCTTAATGGTGGCAGATGTTGGAATCTAATTTTATTCCGCAGCAAACCTCCTGAGAGCTCTGAGACTTAAGGTGTATGTCCAGCAAGGGGACATTAGCAGTGCCGTAGGCCTTGCCTTGTACATCGAATTGTTACATTGATTTTCATGTTTGCAGAGGTGGAGCTCGCAGATACAGTAATGCAGTCAGAATAAAGGGCTTTTCCAGAGCGGCTGCATCCCCACTTGCGTTTAGAAAATGATTTCTCTCTAGTGCGTTATTGAACAGGGTATTTCTTTTAGGTAAAGCAGCTAGATGATGGAAATTCTATTTGACTGAACATGCTTTTCAATAGAATCTTTCGCAGTCTCTACCTACCAGTCCTGTAGTTACTGGACTCTTTGGCTGCAACGACTTCGACTGCTTGATAGGTGTGGTTTTTTGCACTAAAAAAAGAATTTCTGCCTCTGTGAAGATAGCACGACCAGTAGAAGAGACCAAATAATTCGAAGCCTTTTGCTTTCTTCCATCTACTTTTCAGACACTTCTGTCATTGAGATTCAAGACCTCTAGGATGGGAGAGAGAGGGGAGAGTGAAGGAGAAAGAAGAAAGCTTTAGTGCCCTTTGGGGTTGTAGGTAAAAAAAAGAAAAAAGCATCTTCAGATTTGGTAATTCTTAGATGGTGATGGGAATGCCTTAAATACGAGTAAGACATGATATGTCACAAATCATTAGAGGTAGAAATAGGGCTAAGAATGTCATTTTCATTGCTGGTTATAGGAATCTACAGTGATAAAATCCAGGAAAAAAAAATCACGGCACCATGACTGCATTCTGTATTCTAGCATGTCAGTGAAGCCATCTTTTATTTTGTTAGCATCAAATTACACTTCACGGAAACTACACTTTGAAGCCCTGTGCTGATTCATTTTTTTGGAATGTTCACATAACAGACTTCACTGCAACACGATTTCACCTGTGTAGCCTCCTGTTTCAGATCCACAGGAGGCCCCTGCAGATTTGCGAGTCACGGTTCCAGTTATTTCTGGTGTCACATGCTTTTCTAGCAGCCTGTGGGAAGATCTTTACATCGCGTCCTCAGAGCCCCTTCTCTTGGGCTAATAGAGTTGCCTTCAGCCAGCATCTAAGGCGAGAACTGCCTCTTCATACATTTTCCATCTAGTGCCTTATTTTATTTTACTTTATCCATTTATTTATTTACTTTTTACTGGGTGGGAGGAGATCCTGGGGAGATACAGGTTAGGTTTCCCTGGATCAGCTTCCGGGAAGAAGGAAGAGGCCAAAGGAATGCTTGAAGGGAGAAGAGAAGTAAGACAGCCCAGCGTGTAGCATCTCAGGACTGCCTGTATTCAGGTTTACCTACATTTGGGGAGGGCCCGGTGCTGCCTTCTTGATAAAGACGTGGGGACCCGTCCATCTCCTATTTAAGGTGTTCTGTGGGAGCTATCTCTAAAAATCCCTTCTGTCTAAGTATTGGGAATCCATGTTGAATTTAGTTTTCTGCAGTGTAGACCTATCTTTATGTCTCTAGTGGTTGCTCAACAGGACTTTTGAAATTAATGGCTTTAAATACATAAACATTGACATAATCTAGCGGTTTAAAGGTACATGATTGTGTTATACGATGTTTTAAGAACTAAATTTGTGAATCTGAGCCCTTTCCACATTTCTATGTTATAAAAACAAGCATATGTTTTAATTAATCTAGGGTTTGACCAAGGAGGTTCAAAATTATTAAATAGAACATGTACTTGCCGATCATACCTTTGGCTAAAAAAAATCACGTAATGGGGTGTTTTTCCCCCAGGCACTTGATATTGTCTATTGCAGCAAGTCGAACCGAAACTTCCTGGTTATCTTATTGCCACCTTCAAATTATTTAAAAATTTGTTTTCCTCTAAAATTTGAAATTCGGTAACTAGAGTGATATGAATGCATCTTCCTCATTCTCCCATTTAATAAGTTCACTGTAACAAGTAGAGTCATAACTCATTACGCCCAGTTTCTCCATCTTTCAAAAAATGTCATAGGAAAATATTAGTCAAGATTTGAAAAGAAGCAGTTTGTGAATATTGAGCCAACTCTCTAAAGAGGGTTATCACGTGAGGAAGTTCCGGGAAGGTGACCCCAGGAGTGGTCCACTTAGAAGCAGACCAGTGTAATTAATGCATTCTAAAGCATGAGTATAGCAAGTACATATTCGTAGAATCTGCTTTAATCTGAGGCCACCTTTTGTCCGAAAATGTAGTATAAGTTGAAAAGTGTGGACTCATAATATCCTATGAAAGTTCCTCTTTTTGGAAGCCCTTCTATAATCATCTTTGACAATTGAAGAGTTAAAGTTCTTCAGGACAGGATCCGGTATCTACAAAATGGGAGTAGGGAAGAGACCAAATCCATGGGGTTTTTTTTTTTTTTTTTACATCTTTATTGGAGTATAATTGGTTTACAACGGTGTGTTAGTTTCTGCTTTATAACAAAGTGAATCAGTTATACATATACATATGTTCCCATATCTCTTCCCTCTTGCGTCTCCCTCCCTCCCACCCTCCCTATCCCACATCTCTAGGTGGTCATAAAGCACCGAGCTGATCTCCCTGTGCTATGCGGCTGCTTCCCACTAGCTATCTATTTTACGTTTGGTAGTGTATATATATGTCCATGCCACTCTCTCGCTTTGTCCCAGCTTACCCTTCCCCCTCCCCATATCCTCAAGTCCATTCTCTAGTAGGTCTGTGTCTTTATTCCTGTCTTACTCCTAGGTTCTTTATAACATTTTTTTTTCTTAAATTCCATATATATGTGTTAGCATACGGTATTTGTCTTTCTCTTTCTGGTTTTAACTCTTAAGTAGGAATGAATTTCAAAACGGAATGTCATTCAGTTAAACTTCACACATAATTATAACACTGATTTCGTTCTTTCACAAACTACCAAGTGAAAAGACAGAGTGTTTCTCAGAAGTCTCAACAGTTGTCTTTTATGGTTTGGGTAGTAAAGGTAGGTTTTATTTTAGCTTTATCTTCTTTTTCCCTCATATGAGAAATGAAAATAAAAGCCCCGTGAAATGAATGAGCTCTAAAAATGCATTTATGCAAAATGACAGTAGAAAAATAGCTCTGGAAGAAACTGCACTGTTAAACTTTCACATCAGTGAAAGGTACTAAAAGAGGGATGGAAGAACTTATGTTGGTAATAGGAATCTGATGTAGAATTTTTGGGCCTTGCAAGACCTGCACTTAAAAAGTAACCTTTGAGATTATTCATTTTTATAACTATAGTTGTTATGCTTTTGCACATGCAGTTCTTTTGCGTGACACAATGACACAACTAAATCATAGACCACCCATTTATATATATAAAATATACATATTAAAAATGTTTTATATATAAATATATTTATAAATATACATTTATATATTTATATAAATATACATAAAACAAATAAATGTAAATAAATAAATATATTTATATATCATATAAATATAAGATATGTATGTATATTTTATATATATATTATATATATGTATTTTAGAGATTAATAGAAATATAGCCACTTTATAATTTGTCATTAAATACCTTGAAAAAATATAAGCTCCAGTCTGCTGATGGCGTCGCCATACAATTGCTAAATTGATGAAGTTGTCCTTTTTCTAAGACCTAATCTACTTCTGTTGTCTGGTCATAGAGAATCTGTTCTCCTCTGATTTCTTGCTTCAACCATGCCAGTGGCCTTTTGTGTAATTTTTTTATTTTTTTTAAACAATCCCCTTTTCAACCCGTATGCCTCAGGAATTGGGTGGAAACACACTGTTTCATAAACCGCCAGCCTCCTCGGCTGCCTCGGTGCCTCTGATTCTGTAAATCAGATCATAGGCAGCATGCTGTCGTATAATAAGGTGTCTGATCCTTATTACCAGTTTGTTGATGCACAGGCTCCTTCAAATTGACCATTGCAACACATGGTTTCCCCTGAAACTAGCTGTGATAATTAGCGTGGTTCTAATGAGACAGAATGTCACTGATCTTGTGCTGAACTGTCGAGTCTTGATGCTACGGATGGGAACTGTCAGAGCCTGCCATCTGTGACAGCGCTTGGCGTATTCCGGTGGCAAGGTAGAGCATGCTCAATAGACTAGTTTCAAACAAATGGCCCTTTTCTTGACGAGGGCTCTGTGTTCTGTTCAAGTCAAGAATGTTTGCCCCAACTTCAGCCTACGCCAAAACCCATTTTGAGATCCAAAGGGGAAGAAATATTTAAACCTCTGTTATATGTTACAGAAGAGAGGACTCTTTTGTTTAGCAGGTGAATTTTAAGTGGCGTTCCTTCCCTTGGGCTTTTTTTTTTTTTGGCCTCTCCCAGTGGCCCCATATAGTCAGTAAGGCAGTCCTGGAAGAGCCTTTCCCCCAATTTTCCAATTGCCTTGTTTAAAAGAGATTTGTTAGGGAGTTGGGCTGGCTCGTCATGATGGAGCAGTCAGATTTAGCAGAGAGAGGGGAAACGAAAGGAATAGTTGAGAGTGTGTCTAGGAATACACAAGTTGAATAGCAGAATAAAGATGGGCAGGAAGTTAGATCTGTAGGCTCCAGAGAGAAGTGGAGATTTTTTTTTTTTTTTTTTTTTTTTGCTAGAGTACAAGTCCAGCGCTGCTTATCATTCCAAAATATGCTTTGTTGCTTTTTATTTCCTCTTCTCTGGCAGACCACACAGGGCTTGTTCTGAAGAACATTTTCACTAATCTGATCAGGCAGCCAAATACGCCGGGAAAACTGCTTTAATGATCCCACTAATTACCTCAAGTCAATATGAACTGTATTATTAGACTGAGGGAAAATATTCCATTAGGTCTCCCCCTTGGGAGTTCCTCCGCTTTGTGATGTCACCGAAGCCTTCACCCTCTCGCTTGTAATTAATTTTATTTACACACGCAGGCACGCACAAGGTCACACCTGCACAACCGGCGCTGGCCAGGGAGCTTGTGGCACTCGGGCTTAATCAGATCTGTCATAATTACCATTCTGCATGTTTCTGACACACGCTGTGAAATATTTCAATTTAACTGCCGCTACCAGCACAACCAGATGTAGTGCGAGTGTGGCTGCATTGGAAATATTATTCCTCAGGATAAACTCTCTCCTCCTCCTCTTTTCCTTCCTCCCCCCCCCCGCCCCCAATTTACAGCTAATGTAGCACAGAAGCTGATGGGTCCTGTAAATCTTGAATGCAGCGCTAGATTGATAACAGGCGATTAGACAGTTTAACCACAAACAGCTTGTTCATTTTTCACAAATGAAAACCACATGTGGTGTAACTAAAATTTCAGGCCCTTTTTTTTTTTTTTTCAGAGTTGGGGTCTGTATGTGTGTGTGTTGGAGATGTGCTTAAATAAAAATAAAATGCAATGGAATGAAGTGTCTAGAAAAATGGAGAAGTTGCCTAGTTTTTTTCCAGGTGATTTTATCAAAACCATCGTCAAATTCCATGTTTTCACTTTTGCCAAAACTCGAATGGGAAAAAGATGGTACTCTCCGCTTCCTTTTTTTGGTACAATTTTTCTTTTCTCTCTCTCTCTCGCTCTTTTTTTTTTTTTTTTTTTTTTTGTATGGGAGGGATAATATCCTTGGAGTCTCTGCCTTTTTTATTTTGTCAGTGTTAAGCCTTTTATTTGAACATAAATTTTGAAAGAATTTCTACAGTGGGCATATGCAGTTTTTTAATGGACGGTTTCCCTTATTTTTGTTAATGAAAAGTTGTTAGTTTAGGTGTGCTGGTCATATCCCAGACAATCCCAAAACAAAAATGGACCCAATCAAAAAATTTATTTCCTAGAGAGTTGTGTTAATTTGCAGAATCAGTTTGAAAGGTAGAGTTGAAAACCAGTGAATTCTGTTGCTGCAGAAATAGTGGAGATAACCTGGCAGAAAGTGCAGGTGCAGGGTAACCATATAAGGCCAAAGTTATCACCAGTCTCAGAAGAATTCAGCCATAAGAAAATTAAAGTATTGGAGCCATAAGAAGGCAAATAAGCTGGTGGAAAACTAAAATTAAGAGAGGAGAAAGGAACAGGATCATTGGTGATTTAGAATCGTACCTCTAAAGAAAGCTTGCAACCATCCACTTTAGAGAACATTTAAAACATAGATCAAGATAATTAAGTGTCTTTTAATGCCAAATAAAATACACTCTCTCTTTTTATCTTTACTTTTGTTTTACTACTAAAGTTATGAGCCTCGTTTGGAAGCTTCCTAAAGTTCTGTGGTGATTCCTGTTACTGATAAGAGGTACCATTCCCCATAGAATAGCAGATTTTTCCCCTTTATTTCCTTTCCTTAACCATTTTTCCCTCTTCCTTATTTCCTCACATTAAAAAAAAAACTTCCCAATTTTTCCCTGTTTGCTTAGTGTTTGCTCCATAATATCTTCCAACTTTGAAATTTAGCATTTTTCTGCCTATTCATATTTTCTTCTGGCCTAATATCACTTTAACGGAAAAGAAGTTATTTTCTTTTTAGTTAGAATCCCTCTTTCATCTCAGCTGCTAAGCAGTTTACATGATTAATACCAAATTATTAGGTCAGTTTCTTCGAACAGTCTTAATCTACCTTTATAATCATTTTGCAAGATACAGGTATTGTGGAAGATTTGATTCAAGCCTCACATCACCTGTCACATCACTGTTGCGTACAGATATAACCTCAGAATCCTTCTTAGCACAGAAGTGAAAGCACCCATTACTAATCAGTGAGATCCACCCACAATGGCTTGCTGTCACTTTTTATTTAGGATTCCCAAGAAGAGGTTTGATACATATAGTTGTATGGGAATGAGTCCAAGAAATAAGAAAAGTAGAGGTTAAAAAAAAGTACAGCTTATGACTTCATTGCTCCTGCTCTTGCTTTAATGACCCTGAAGATTTTGCATAGCTACTTCAAGATAGGTTAGTCAGCATGCAAATTGAATCACATTTTGCAGTCATTGGTAACACTCGCCACTTAAAGGAAACTTGCCTTGTTTTTTTTGCAAGTGAAAGATTTCATTTATAACCTGAAAAATCATCCCTAGCTTTCCACATTTGCAAACTTTAGTTTTCATGTGTTAGGATTATCTTTGTGTCTAAGCACACCTGTAGATACAAAAGGAAAGATGAAAGAGAACCAAAAAAAAAAAAAAGAATTGCTGTTTAGGGATGCTGGGGTATGTGTGAAGTTTGAGAATATTCAATATTTTGAGTATGAGGGAAGAGCATGTCTTTCCATTAAATTTAATGAGACTACAAGAATCTCATTATTCAAGGAAAATATTGTAATTTTCTTTACGGACCCTGCTGGGTCCCCGTCTAACGAAAGGACAGTTTTCATGTAATCTGTTAGCAAGTGCCGGTGAAGATTCGGTTGAAAAGGAATTTATAAACTTGATCCTGCCTTTCAGCTCAGTCCATCTTTTTCAGCCACTCTGCAGTCGCTCTTCTCCACTGCTCTCAGATCCTTAGGAAAATGTACAGGAAGGAGAATTAGTTTCTTTGAATACTTTCTGCTCTTTTCTTTTGGACCCACTGCATTTTTCATCAGCATTGTCGAAGTCATCAATATCGTCTGTTAGTGTAGCTCACATTTTTATTCCAAGCTGAAAGGAAGGGGAGGGCATGGTTCCTGATTATCTACATGAGAAATAGGATTGTCCATAAAGTCACACGTGGTTTATATAACAACTTGTACATAAACTGCATCTTTCAGAGAAAGCATTGAGGATTGGCAAAGAGTGGGGGGTGGGGGTCCCAATTTCCTGTCTACCATGTTGTGGATTTCCCTGGGCAAGTTGCTTGACCTTTCAGGCTTCTAACTTTCCCTTCAGGAAGGTGACATAGATTGGGTCGGACTCTGTAATGTCCCAGGCAGTTCCAGGTTCTGTGAGTTTGTTGCTGAAACAGGTGCAGAAGTGTGAAAAAGGATGCTATTTTGACGGAAGGTCCTGCTGACAGGTGTGTTAGTCTGGGAATGAGTCACAAAGGAGGCAAGGTTTTGAATAATGGAAGGGCTTAGTTTGTGGGGACAAAGTGCTATTTTGAGGTCTGTAGCCCAAAAGGGTTATTTATGAGTGGCATATAGTGAGGAGAACTGATTGTTTGCAATCCAGGGTATGAACTCCATGTTACACAGTGTGAGATGAGCTCAAGATTGATAATGATCTCATCTGCAACTCGTTGCTAGAAAACTGGAAGATCCCCCTCTCTCATCAGGGACGTAGCAAAGTCAGGACACTATAGAGAGGAGGTGAGCTTCATTCAGTTGGGCGTGGGCTTGGCTTACTACGTGGTGAGGTAGTGGTTGCCAACACCACATGACTTAGAGATAGCTAAAGAGTTTCCCCCTTTAACATGTCTTTTTTGGGTTTTTAACTGATGCCTGAAAGTCCACCTTTAACTTCTCATTTTGGGGGATTAATGCAAGTTCTTCAGAGGCAGGATAGCACATCAGAGAGGAAAAAATAGACTCAGTCCGTGAGAAATCACAGGTTTGGAAGAGGTTCGTGAAATGGAGAGTAAACCAGGAGGAAGAAGCAGGGAATGGCTGCTGATGTGAAGGAATATCTTGAAACCCATATTTGCAGTTTGTCATTTGGTACCTGTAGCAAGCGTGTAATAGCTGCTGAGGAGTGCCCGTCCCCAAGTGTGTCCTTTAAATGTTTACCCATTTTACTCCTGGTACCAACACTGGGCTACTTGTCAGGGTGTTACTTGGCTGGTTCATTGATGGAGTATTTGGTGGTTTAAATGCAATGCAGATTAGGTAAAAATAAATTACTTTCAATACGGTCAAGAAAGTGAAGGCTATAAATAAAATATACATTCACAAACAGACAAATGCTATTAGGAAATCCAGCTCAGTCCATGCCAAGCTGTTACTGTCTAAATTGCCTTCTTTCTTCCGGGCTTGCAATTAATTTTTGCTTGTGTGTTTGGAGATTGGGGGAAGGGTAATAGCCTAATGGGTAATGATTTTATTTTAGTATTTTGATTAAAGAGACTAAATAACTTGGACCCTGGGTAACCATGAGGACTAAAGCCTTATCCATCAAGCTTAATTTCTAGGCAGAAAATTGTGTTTATATTTTTGGATAAACTTAGCATCGCGTTATATATAATATAAAGTGATGAGATGGCTATGTGCTCATTTTCTACCTATCCCCACTTCCTTTACCCTCTTTCCTACTCACTTTCTTTTCTTTCTTTAATCCTTTGACTAGCTTCCTTCTGCCCTGTTTTCAAATCTTAAAGGCGTGTCCTTTGTGACCGTTTGCTCTTTGAAGAGGTGATGAGAGGAAAGACCAACCATTGTTTGATTTGTAAGCCTTCCCCCCTCTACCTCCACCCCCCAACAGCAAGGACCTGCCTTAATTCCATTCCTTTCCCCGCCTCCATCCTGTATCTGCCCTGCTACTTTATCCTCTTCTATTTGGGAAACCCAGGTGTCTTTGGAAAATTGATAGTGTTCCTCTCCTGGCACATCCAGACATATCTCAAAGGATACTCTACTAATCTTGCTTACCTTTATAGTTCTTGGGGTGGTAGGACGTTGGTTAACTAAGTCAGGGTATGGATGCTTTCTTTATTCAGAGGTGGTAAACCCATTTACTGAGTTTGTAACAGGACCAGGGAGAAACAGTGAGGTATATATATGTGCTAGTGCAATTGTCAATCAAGAAATTTCAAGCTGTAAAACTACTGTTTTATGAACAAAAGCTCATCCAGAACTGAAATACGTAAATGGGATAAAAGTCTTCCCCTGTTCTGATTGACTTGGGGATTGGTCGGGGGCGGAGTGTTCTCACCAACACCCGACCCTACGTACAGCACTGCTGAAACACCCCTGGTGGAAAGCTGGGCCTCCTCAGGATGCGGTCTGGGAGGAACCATTAACTAGTGATTAACTCTTTCCCTCCAACCCATCTCTAAGAGGCATGGTCCTTTAGTGGCAAAAAACAAACAAACAAACAAACATGATAAGCAGATCTGTTCCAAGAACTTATAAATACCAAAGTTTTGTAATCTACTAGGAGCTTATATAAGATAGTTCTGGAATAATATTTGAAATATATACGTGTATGTATCTATGTATGTATACAGACATATATATTGGAGGGGGCACCCTCTTCAGGAGTTCTTAACCTCTGTCCCGTCTTCCCCCAGGGGGTCCATGCATGAACTGGAATAGAATAAAAAAACTTTATTTTCACTAATGTCTTACTGAAATTTGACATTTTATTTAATTATCAACATAGGCAACAAGTCACAGTAGTATTAGCAATACCTATGAATTTGTCACCAATAAAAATCACAAATATTGGGCTTCCCTGGTGGCGCAGTGGTTGAGAGTCCGCCTGCTGATGCAGGGGACACAGGTTCGTGCCCCGGTCCGGGAAGATCCCACATGCCACGGAGCGGCTGGGTCCGTGAGCCACGGCCGCTGAGCCTGTACGTCCGGGGCCTGTGCTCCGCAACGGGAGAGGCCACAACAGTGAGAGGCCCGCGTACAGCAAAAAAAAAAAAAAAAAAAAAAATCACAAATATTTTCATATCACATTTTTATTGCAGATATCTCAAAATACTATTTTTGCTCATCCCTCTGAAATTACGGTAGTTATTAGATCTCTTCCTAGATCTTGCTATTTGGTACGTTAATAAAGAAGCACATACATTACTGTATGATACAATTTGGATGACCGTATTTCAGTACAGTTGGTTTTCTTCGTAATTTTATGCATTTTATTTCAGGCACATAAAAACATTGTTCTGAAAACAGTGGGCTTTACCAGACTGCCAGGAGGGTCCATGGCGCAAAAGAGATGAGACCAATGATTAGACAAGTTGTGTGTTGGAAGAAAAAAATTATGTTTTTTTAACATGCTAGCTGAGGAATTCTTGAATTTGCCCGGGAAAGAATTGTTATTTGTTTATTACTTTTTCGATGCTTATTTTTCAAGTGCCCTTCACTCCAGAGCATGTGAGCAGGGTTTATGATCAGATCATTGCAATGACATTGCAAACAACAACAAGAACCTTACAGGCAACCTTGCTCCAGCGTTCTGATGCCCCCGCATATAGTGCTGGAATTCGAGGAGAGAGTACCTTTGCCCTTAGGCTGGAAACTTTTTGCCAGTTAAGCTACACCTTTGCTATCAGCTTACACATGAAGTTCAATCTGTTCTTACCTCACTGGACAGTCAGTGGCTGGGAGAAATAATTCCCTCTTACGTCTGTCCCCGCATCTCTTAGCCTCACAGTAGATGGCACGTAGATGGCGCTTTCTAGGTTTTTGTAGAAGGGTGGAATGATTCAGAAGCAAATTCATCTGATCACAATTTTGCCCTCACAAAAGTGGGCACCTTCCTCAGGTAGTCCCAGCGGGGGACCCTGTTCTCAGACAGGATAGGGCCAGTCTCCACCCCTGTCCTTCTGCCCCGGGCCCCTCTCTGGACTTGCTCTCCCCAGTGTAACACAGGACCAGTGGTTGTGAGGCGCAGCTGCTGGCCTGAGTGACCCAGCCTCCCTTGTCTCCTTTCATTGGTAAATGTCTAACCTGGCCATTATCACTGGGACCCCCACGGTGCTTCTAGAAATATTTACGCTTTCTTTTTTTAAAGCCTACTTGTGAATCCCAAAATTTGAGTCCCTCAATTAAGCCGACTTCTGATGAGTCGGTTTGCATAATGGGTAAAATGATGAGGTTTTTGGCCACAAAATGGGTGTTACTTTATCAGCAAAATCATAAGCAACTTGGGAGCTTGTAATGACCCTGCCCGTTTGATTGTTCTTCTAAGATATGAGTCCCATAACTTTTACAATCCCGAATTGCCTTCCCCTGGTTTTAAAAATTCTTTTGTTATCTCTCCTAGAATATCATAGAGGGAAGATTTAAATTTTTAATTCCCAGCCCCTCAATATGCATAATGGAAAGTATAGCTCATCTGAGGAGATATCTGCAATATTGAAAAGTTTTATATAAATCAATTAAAAATGCAGTGGCAGAAATATTTGTTTAAATTAAACTGACAATAGATTATTTTTGTCAGCAGACAAACCAGTGTATCGAGGCAATCATAACCTAAAAATTATTCATTTTATAGGTTCATATTTTTATAGTTTTTTTTTTTGCACATGGCATATACAGATATTCAGCAACAGTTTTTCTTAGTGATCATCATAACTTTGAAGAGAAGAATAAATATTGTAAATTTTTCATAGTGACTTAAGAATGCAACATGATAAGAAATTTGCTTCATAATATTACAGTATAAGCACATATTTATTGGGTCAGGGGATTTGGGAAAAGGTAAGTTTCCCAGGAAGCTTCTGCTTTAAACAGTCTAATGTATTTGCCTTTGATAGAAGCCTTTAATAGTGCTTCTCTGCCTCTTACACCTACTAGGCTCAGCTCGCTTTGAATCTTATTCCTTTGAAATGCAACGTTATTATGAATGTAAGTTGTTGGACTTTGCTACAATACACAATGCCCTCAGGAATTGTAGAGGTGTATACAGTTTTTTGCCACTAACTAAATGTCCCAGACTGTGCCGTTTTTGTATTTTCCTCTGATCCCCCAGCTTACTGCTGCTTCAGTGTTGCAGGAAATCTTTTGCTATATTTTTACACTTACTCACTCAAGTGTGAGCCTTAAAGCATCTCCAAGCCCCTTGGGTGAAGGAAAGTGACAATAGATTATTGTCACTGTATGCTGTTCAGGGGGCTCTTTGCATTGACATTTGTTTATGATAAATGTAACTCAGGTAACAGAGATGGGGGTGGATTGGAATAAAGAAACCCATCAGCCTTAGTTCGTGGAAGAAATGCTGAGGGCCTGAACCAGAGCAGTAGGAATGGAAAAGAAGGAACAAATTCAAGACACCTTCTGAAGGAGTAGAATTGACAGGAATTCATGATTGTTCGCTTATGGAGGAAGCAAAGAAGAAAAGTCATATTTTTAAATTGAAGCCATTTGCTGTTTTTTTTTATTATTAAAAAACAGTACTAGCCAAACTAGAAAAAAAAAATTTAATGCAAGCATAAAGGAGGAAAGAACTAACCATAATCCTAATTAAGTAGCGATAACCTGATTTATGTTCTTTGCATACACACATACGTGTATGTGTGTATGCATGTATGTATACATATCACATATGTATACACATATACGTGCGTGCACATGTGTGTGTATATATATGCCTTTCATTCATTCATATGCTATACCCACTTGTTAATTCCCTATTGAGGTATATTCAAGTTGTATTCAACTTTTGCTGTCACAGATAATGCTAATGTGAACATTATTATGGTTAAATATTTGTATACATCTTTATTATTTCCTTATGATTAATTCTCAGAAGTAGAATTATTGGATCAGAAAAGGCATTTGTGTTTTAAAGGAAATTGCTAGTCATTTCTACATTCAAACATTTCCACCTTGCGCTTCAGAAAGTATATACCAATTTATACTTCAAATCACAGCCTTTCAGCCCAGGTGACTGGGTGAGTGGTGATGCTGTTAATTGAGTATATATAGGCAGAGCCTCGTTTGTGGGAAGAAGATAGTGGGTTCAGGTTGGGATGTGGTAGCTGAATTATTTTCATTATCTCCCTAGATATCTCACATTCCTTTGCATTATCTTTGTGATAATGACAAAATAATAAAAATAATAACAGCTGACATTCATCATACTGTTACTGTGCGCCAAGCCCCTTGCGTGAATTATCTCACTAATTCTTACAACACTGTGAGTGGTGGTAACATTACCCCCATTTTACAGAGGAGAAAATTGAGGTCTAGAGAACTCAAGGAACTTGACCAAGGTTACAGGGCTAGTCAGTAGTAGAATAGGTGTTAAAATGAAAATCCAGGCTTTCTTAACAAATAGATCTTAGAAGCACATTATAAAGACGAGACGAAGTCACAGTGATTAAGTTGCATTCTCAAGAAAGTATGGTAAAAAGCAATGACGAAAGAATGGATTCCAAAGCAACTAGTCTACCTATTTTTCCTAGCATATTGCTAATTCATCTTTTTTTTTTTTTCATTATTCTTCCCACTCTAAATATTGCCCATTCTTAAAAGCCAAACCAACATGACTTTACATCAACAAAGACTTCCTTGACCACCCCAGTGGATCTCTTCTTCCTCTCCTCTTGGTTCCCACTGGATGTCTGCCCCTCACTGACCTTCACCGCATACTGCTTTGCTCTGGTAGTTATTTTTGAATGTCGCCTCTTCCCGAATGTACTGTGAGCCATTTAAGGGAAATGCTTTTGGTTAAGTCCATCAGACCCTTTTGTAGTTATCACGGACCAGGCACTGGGCTAAACGTATCCTGTTTCATTTGTACCAGCCACAGTCTTGTGAGATGAGTACCATTATCATCTGCACTTTGTAGAGGAAGATCTGGGGCTCAGAGAGGTAATTTGCTCAAGGTTGCATACGTAAATGCCTATAACAGGATGTAACCCTTAACTGGTATACTGAGGTGGTTGAGAGTAACTGGAAGGACCGTTAGTATTCGGGTGGGCAGAAAAAAAGGGGAGAGCGCTTTCCTGTTCAAGAGAATAGTATAGGGAATGAGAGTAGAATGTGGGGAAATGGGCAACAGTTAATAAATGGTCCGATGAATTAGGACCTAAGTGTGATTGAAGGAACCTTCAGTGACCTCTAGGGAGGATGACCTTTTTCTCTGTCTTGGGAAGCTTTGAAGGTCATTTTGAGCAGTGGGATAACCTTGGGTAGTTTGAAAGCAAAGACCAGAGCAGTGGTTTTCATCCCAGCCTCCCTTTCCAAGGGCATCTCAAAGAGGACTAAGGGGATTCAAGAAAGCTTAATTAAACCTGTGTATTTACCTATCAGGAAGTTCCACAGACCAAGTCAAGCATCGTATTTATTTGCTTCTTGTAGGGATCACAACTCTCTATGATAACCCTTGTTTTCTCATTCTTCCCCAAAGCTCTAGTCATCATTGGTATACACTTTCCTCTAAGTTAAGAGAGGAAGAGGAGTGATTACTTAAAGGCTGTTTTGTTCAGAAATTAAGATAATTGTCCATTGGACATAATTAAAAAGAGTGTTTGGTACCTAAGAGCATCATTCAAGGAAAATGTACCCCAGTGCTGACAAGTCAGTGGTGGGCAGAATGGAAAGGAGAAGACGATTCTTTATGGTAGAAACAGAGGTGAAAATTGATGCAAGTATTACAGCATGAACCTTAGGGATATGGTGTTTTCTGTCTTTTAATGACACCTTGCTATGAAGAGTGAGGAGAGAATAAGAACTTAAGATTTTTTTTTTAAACAAACAGATGCGGTATTTTATTTTTTGGGATTTTTTTAAACTGAAGTATAGTTAATTTACAATGTTGTGTTTCAAGTGTACAGCACAGTGTTCAGTTTAATATCAATATATCTATTCTTTTTTCAGATTTTTTTCCATTATAGGTTATTACAAGATATTAAGTATAGTTCCCTGTGCTATACAGTAGGTCCTTGTTGGTTATCTATTTTGTATATAGTAGTGTGTCCATGTTAATCTCAAACTCCTAATTTACCCTTCCCCTCCCTTAAGATTTTTAAGACAGAGAGTATAAATGTTAAACAAGAGCCAAACCATATCACTGAAACTTATGTAATGTCAAAAATACATCCTGGATTGAGAGGGAAAAACAAATTCTTTTTCAAAGTCTGTATTCAAGTATCAGACAGGTAAGCCAGATTTTTATTTGTTTCATTTAAACTTTGAAGAAAGCAGCTTTGAAGCCTATGAAAAAATAATCTTTAAATTAGATATCTTCCAAATATACTTTTTTTAAAGTAAAATGAAGGCTTTCTTTGGAAATTCTCTGCTTCAGTCGAATGAAGAGATTATCTTCATGACAGCTAGTTTAATATGTTGTCTAGAATTTCATAGTTTTATCTTCAGTCCTCCTTTTTCTCCTCAGATTCTGCTTGAAAATACTCTTTAAAACTTTCCTGACAGTCTTAAGTGAGAACCATCTTTATGTTTTTATCTACCCTGGCCATCTTATAATCTTGTTACGCACCAAACAATCTATAGGAAAAGAAACAAAACACCATATTTACGTGTTCCCTCAAGTCAGTGGCTTTGAGAAGGTAAAAAAGAGGTGAACAATCAAACCACAGAAAACAAATGATGTCTTTTTTTTTTTTTTTGGCTTGGTTAAATTTTAAGCAAAATTGAAAAATAAAAATCATTTACCAGTGGTTCTGAATATTCCTTCTAAATTCACTGACTTTTAATGTGAGCTTCCCCTAGATTGTAGAAACACTTCTTTTCGCAAATGCCAAACCTCCAGAAACTCTGCTAGATGCGCTTAACCTCTTAAAGACAAAGTGGCAAAAATTTACTCAAGTGGGAAATTTATGGGTAGCCATTTTATTTCCTTACTACCGCAGTATGGAAACCCGCGGATTTTTGGCTAAGATATTGAGTCCCTTAAATAAACTATAGAGTCTGGAGAGAGTTTAAAACAGTAACAGTTTAGACATTTAAAATAGTAATAATTTAAAAAACTAGTATGATTGGGGTTTTTTCCCCCCAGCAAAAATACAAGCATCAGAAACCACACCTTGAAAATAAAATATATTTGGGAATACACACCCGTATACATATGTTCCATTTAAGTAGGTTTCTTTTTAAAGCCCATCTTTGAATAAAGTGAGTATAATGTGCTACTTTTTGAATGGCAGATGCATTTATTGCTGCGCCTCTGTTCAAATTTATTTCCCATGTTTTCTTGAATCCAACCATTGTTAGCAGGAGAAAGTTACTTGTAGTGCCTGCTGAAATTCTCTTTACACAAAGTAGATATTAGTAAACTGGGAAGGAAGATCCATGTATTTCCTGCTAATTCCATAGAGAACATGTATCTTTATTAATGTTAATGGTGGGGACCTCTCATTATGTTATAGAATAATCTGCTTTAGCAAAGGTTTTTCTCCTCAAGAACTTCATAACATTTAAAGGTTAATATGTTAGGTAAAGAACAATATCTTAAGATAAGCGTTTTTATTACAGGACATGATGGGATGGTTTTTATTAAATTATATGATGATTTGAATGGGGAGAAAAAAGTGCATCGCTTCTTTGCCCTCAACTTTAATGCCTTTAATCAAATAATGACCTTCTGGAAAATAGTTAATTTTCAGCATTTGGAAAGATCAATACCACTTTGCCACCAAAAAATGGCCCAGACGATGAAATCTGATGTATTTAAAGTATCATTTCACCCTTTTAACCTAGTAAATAATTGAAAATGCTTTCAGTAGTGCTTTGCTGCTGTTTTGTTTCTCACTGTTCAAAGTGTTAGGATTGTTCTTGAAAAAAAAGGTTTAAAGTTGGTGTGTGAAGGAAGGATGCAGGCCTCACACCCAGAAGTGGGATTGTACCCCCATCAGGCCTTGTGTGTCTCTGCATTAGGGGCATGGAAGAAGTAATATGTTTTAATACTATATTTGAGGCAGAGTGTATATAAAGCACAAAAAGGGTGGAAATGGAACCCTTCTGGAACATTCAAGGGGTGGTTTAAAACATCATTAGTCACTTTGCATCTTTTGTGATATCTTTCAACCTTTATGTTGGGGTAAAAGATTCAGTAGTTCTGACAATTAGAACCCATTTCCCCCCCCACCCCAGCTTATAGAACATTGATATGAAATTACCCATGAGCACAGATAACTTTGTAAATTTAAAAAAAAAAAAATTGCCCTCTCTTAGCATGTTTGTGGGCAAATTAAAAACTGTCTTCATTAGCATAAGTAACAGATTCTTTTAAAAGTAGAAAATTATTTGCTGAATGATAAATTGCTAGCTCTCTAGTTAGTCGTTGTTGAAAATGTACTCATTCAAAATGCCTGGTGTAGTAGTTTAGTCTACAATACTGAAATTTTTTTGTGTGAGAAGTACTATTTAATGGATTATGTACTTAATCCTATTCCTACTACTTGCTAAACTGTAATTCATGCTTTCCACTAGAATGTTTGTATCAAATACCTCCCTATTTAGATTGATTTCTTTTAATGTCATATATTATTATACTATATGCCCCAGAGATTGGAACAAAATACTTCTGCAAATAACACATGAAAGATGAGGGTAAGGGGTGGGAGAATAAATACAGACTCTGAAATGTTTTGCTTTTTAGAACTCAAATTACCCATTCTGGTTTTTTTTTTTTTAATGTTTTTTCCTTCTTAGTTGCAGGGAGAATTATTTGTCATTTTTCTTTCTCTTTTTATAGCTCTTGGGTTTAAAATGTATATGTACGTAACAATCATATATACATATCTGTATATTGTATTAAGTGACTCTGTTTTTTCTCTCAGAGAACACTGAAGTCTCTTTTCCCCTGGAAAACTAGTTGTGTTACGTGCTCCCAGCTCTGTCACAGACCAGGCCTTGTAAGGGTTCTCCTCTTATGTGTGTGAGGCTTCCTAGGTACAATAAATTCATTCGTGAAACGAGGTTGCTTTCCTGACTCAGTTAAAAATCACTGTGCACCCCTTATCTGTTAAAATGATAGAAGCAGCAAATTGACTTGAATTAACTGTTCTAAAAAGAGTGGAGTGGAAATCAGAGATTGAGTTTGGGTGGAAATTAAGCAGCTGAGAGATGAAGGTGCCAGGATTTTTATTTCAATGTGGTACAACAAGATTCTGTCGGTAAAGCACATCATTAGAATATTGAGTTTAGAACTGCTAATTTTTCCTTTAAAATGAGCATACAGTCATGTGTTTCATGGACCATGATAAATTGCCATTGTGTTGTCATTGAGTTTGTTTTGCTTTTTTTCAGTACTGGTTTGGCAGTCGTTCTGCATTTTCTCTTTTCCTTTTTCTCCCCCTCTGATCTTCCATGTCTTTCATAGATTCCCTAACCAAAACCAGTCCAAAGAATGTTATTGATTTCATACAGTCTGAGGTTTAACATCTTTACCATTTTCTTGCTTACAGTGGCAAGACATTTACAGATGGTTCTTGGTTCCTATAAAGTACATAACAGTATTTCCTTTGTGGCAGATGGATTCAAGACTTTTAGTTCTCAATAAATGTAGGTTTACAATACATAACTTTACAGGATTTGTGTTGTATATAACAGGTTTGAACATATTATCTCAGAATTCATCTGCATGGCATTTTCAGCTTGTTCAGGGTCCATGCCAGTTTTTTTAAGTAATAGGGGAAGTGCTGTGATTGATAGCAACAGCTCAAGGCGTGATTTTGAATAGAAACAAAGGGTTTAGAACAGAAGGTGTCAAATTAAACTTTGTCAGTTTGAAAAGTAGGAACATCCTGAAAGTTTTACTTATTTATTTACATGTGGCTACTGTTTATATTTTGCCCTCTTTATATTCAGCGTAATGTTGCTTGGCAAATTTACTACATTTAAAGTTTAGGTTGTTCCTTGTGCCATTTTAGTTTTCTGAGAATAGATCATTCTTATTATTTTAAGGCTGTTAGTCTCCTGTCTTTTCTACTGTTCAGAACAGTTGTGATCTAATTTTAATTGTCAGAGCAATTCCCTACCCCCGCCTAGGGTCTTATGATATTTTAAGTCCCAGAGACCTGGCTTAAAAGGTAATTATGCTCACATTTTGCAACAAAGTGCAGCACCTTATTCACCTCCTCCACCCAGTAAATCTATGCATGTATCATTTAAAAAAACCAATCTAGTACATAGGGAAATCATTATTTTTATTTGTTACATATTACCAGTATTCTGACATATCGTTGTCTTTATTTGCCCTAACAATATGGCTTATGGAGAAGCGACCTAGGAAAAGGTATTGGGGAATTGGAAAGCATTTGGTTTTTTTCGTCACTTTCTGCAAAACATAGATCAGATTACTGTCATCATTAATAGAGTCTCGATCGATAGGATTTGAGGGCGTCAGAATATTCCGACGTGTTTAAATGGTATCATAATAAATTGATCTTCTTTTTGCCAGTGTGAATTGGGAATGAGCCAGTTGATTTCTCTGCTGACAAAGAACTAGCCTGTCAGAATATCTGTTTTCCGTTATTTGTTGAGGGCGACGCACAGCACACCGCTCCTCCCCCCATTTTTGTTTTTTGGAATACCCTTGTAGAACTAACAGTTCCCAGCTGCATGCACCGTTAAATATTTTTCTAAGAAGCATCTGATTTCAGTCTCTTAAAATCATCACGTCTCTTGAAAGGCTAGCGGAGACATGCTGCAGATTTATAATTCATCACATTATTTTTAGATAAGGAATTAGAAGTATTATTTAAGGGCAGAGGTTAATAGCAAACTACTGGAAATGTTATGTTAGTCATGCGCAATTAATAAAAATAAGAATCCGTCTCATAAGTATAGAGACAAAGAAGTGACAATAAGAGCAAAATATTTGTTGAATGAGTCAGGGCTCTTTTTCTGAAATATTTGTGAAACCAGCATGAGTGTGATTGTTTAGGAATTAACTATCATTATTAGCCGTTTTAAAAGAACTAATGATTTTCTTTTCCAAAGAACATCTGTGATCCACATGTTTGTTTTTTGTTCACATATATGCAAGTGCTAACTGATCTCTGTGTTACTTTTAAAAGTTTCTAAAAGGATTCGAGAAATTATTGGAGTTCTTCAGCTTTCTCTGAGAAGATTTTCTTACATGAATCGTTCTTAATTTAACTTTTAGCAATTTTTAGTTACAAGCATTTATTGCTAAAAAAAAAAAAAGACATGCTCAATGTTAAGCACTTATTGCAATAGTATAATTCTAGCTAAGTAAAGGAAAAAAAAAACTGTTCTGTTCTTGATGAACCTTCTAACATCTCTTGAATGGTAAATAAAATTGTAGCAATTTGCTGTGTTTAGGCATGGCGGCCTGTCAATTGCCATAGCTGAAGAATGGAGACAGGGGTTGGGGGGGGGGGTGATCTTAACCATAGTTAATATTCAAGCCTTCAGGAAGACAGATCTAAAACCTGCCCTGCATCAAAACATAGAGGTAAAGTGTAAAGAAATAGCTTAGATGTAGGAAAATATAAAATATTTTCATGGCTTAATCGAGAGAGCAAATATTTGTCAGTAAGAGCTAAATAAATATCTCTGGGGCACCATATGCAAGTGGGTCTCAAATATTTCAAATACTCAAATACAGTTTTGTAGTTAATGTTCTATGCACATAAATAGAGCTAAAATGTGACATGTCACCATATGATTCCAGAAAGAAGCATAGAACTGCCATGGTTAGAAGAGAAGCACGTTCAGTGACACTGTCATCACAATTACTTTTATTTTTTATTGAGCTAATATTCTTTCAGGTAAATCTTCAGTTTACTGTCTGTTCTCTTAGCCTGGAATTATGCATTCAGTAGCATCAAATGAGTACATGATTACATGACCGTCTGTAGGTTAATTATTTGTTTAATTAAACAACGTGTTGAATGGAGAATCAAAGGCCTCTTAGTTAGGGTTAAGGCTAGTAGATGTCATGAGGTTTAGCAGCTGTCACCCTTGACTGGGTGGTAGGTGTGCCTTGGGAAGCTAGTGTTATCAGTCTCCATCTTTCCTTTTAAAATATTTCAAATAGGCCATTTCAGGGAGAATAGGCCTTGCTTCTTCCCACTGTATATTACAGTTAGAAGAGAATTTCTCCAGTGGTTCAGTTTGAGAAGGAAAGGAAAGTCACACCATTTTCTGATGTCACCCAGAAGTAACAACAAAAAAGCAACTCCCTTTGGCCAGTTTTAAAAATCAGATACTAAACTGTACTCTTTCCATTCCCATCCAACTAATTTACTTAGAATTTCCAAGAAACCCCTTTGTCTTAGGTCGAGTTCCCTAAAACAGAGGCTAAGGTAGGGAATCAGGGATTCATGATTTGGTGGTGAGGGACCCGGCCGGCATTCAGGAGGAGAAGAAAGTGGAAGGGGTCAGGAAAGAATGTGGTCTCAGGTAAAGTCCATATTGATGAGGAAAGGCAATAAGAAGGTTGGGGAGGGCCATCTCTGGCCATCTCTAAAGGGTAGAGTGAGTCGTCACTGTGGGGCAAGAGGGTGGGTCAGCCAGTCACTGGCCACCCCAGGGTGAAGGGGCTAGTGAGGGGTGGAGTAAGCATCCGGGCATCTCCAGGAGCGATGGCTCCAAGACATTTGTCCAGAAAAGAGTATGGTTATAGGCCGACAACAGGCAGCACGGCAGCTGGGGCTGGTTGCCTTGGCTGGTGAAGGGGGTGTGGGTGGGACCTCTTCCCTCTTCCTGTCCACCCCATTGCAATCCACCCCATTGCTTAGTGTCCATCATGGCGGCCAAGATAAAGAAGGTTTGAGATGATGATTAGAGAATGTGAGACATGAGAATGTGAGACAGCGTACTCTCTTGGACCACTCGGTTCTTGAGAATCTGAGGATCAGAAACTGGGCCTTAGGAGGCATCAGAGAGGTTCAGGTTTTGGCATTCGTTGGACATTTCCTTGTCTCTTAGCCCAGGAATTCTATTAAAATGCTCACTTGATGAACCATGTGTGTACATAGCAGCAGGGAGGACTCCGAGGTGTCTTTCTGGAAAGTTCTATCTTGGAGAATTCTTCTAATGCTCATTCTAAATACAGTGCCTTACCTTGGACGACATTCTTGCTCACAAAGCTGCACACGTCCTTTCTCTCTCTTTCCTACACACTCACACACACACACATGTTCACATAGGGTTGCCTTTCTAATACAAAAATTATAAACTTAGGGAATCCTTTTAGAAAACAAAATTATTCTAAAAGCCTGTCCTAGCCCTTCTTAAATACCTTCAGAACCTCAGATGGCCACTCATCTGACAGGAAGCACACTCAGCCTTGCTTTTCTCCTCTGACACATTCTGCAGACTCCATGGTAAATGGGTCTTGCCCTTGGAGTCTGAAAAATAGGACCCTCCTTTAAGATGCAAATCTGAACGTGTATTAGAAACAGAGCCTGCTTCCGCGATAGCCACAGGTTAAAAAACAGGTTAAAAAAAATTTTTTTTACCAGATTGGGGTGTTTATATTTTATTTTATTTTTATTAATTATTTATTTTTATTTGCGTTGGGTCTTCGTTGCTGCACGTGGGCTTTCTCTAGCTGCGGCGAGCGGGGTACTCTTTGTTGTGGTGCTCAGGCTTCTCATTACGGTGGCTTCTCTTGTGGAGCACGGGCTCTAGGCGCGCGGGCTTCAGTAGTCGTGGCGCACGGGCTTAGTTGCTCCGCAGCATGTGAGATCTTCCGGGGCTCTAACCCGTGTCCCCTGCATTGGCAGGCGGATTCTTAACCACTGTGCCACCAGGGAAAGTCCTGGAGTGTTTTTAGCTTGTGAAAAAAGTTAACTTCACAGGGTCCTTCCTTTTTACCTCCTAATGGAAAATGTCAGCCGACCCCCCTTCACCTCCCCCTGCCATCAGCCTGAACTGACCTGTTATGCCCTTGTCTCTAAGGGGTGGCTGTGTGAGCTATTACGCTGGAAAGAAGATCCTTCTCCAGAAAACAGGACCCTGTGGGAGAACCTCTCCATGATCCGAAGGTTCCTCAGTCTCCCTCAGCCTGAACGTGATGCCATTTATGAACAGGAGAGCAACGCGGTGCATCACCATGGCGACCGGCCGCCCCACATCATCCACGTGCCCGCAGAGCAGATTCAGGTTCGTTTACCTTGGCCAATTCAATGTAACGCTCAGTAAATAGAGGTTTAAACTTAGCAGGGAAACGAGCATTTCTCTTCTTTCCACCAGTCTAAACATAGGCTTCTGAGCAAGAGATAACAATACACTGCCATCTCACTCAGGGGGAGAAAAGGAAAATGAACACAACGTTTTCCAACATGTGTATTGTGTTCCTCTCCTTTCATCTCCCCTCCCCCAAAGCGGTGGAACCCCCTTCTACACTTATTTGGCAAGTCTGTCTTTGTTAGAATTGGGTTGTTTTGTTGTGTGAGAGCTTGAAGAATTTTGTTGTCGCTTTTGAAAAAATCAGAATTTTTAGAACGCCACCTCTTTTTTAATGAGTACCAATACTGTCCCCGAGGAAAGGCATGACTGCTGTTTCTGTACAGGAAGTTAATTGGATCACAACTGTATACCTTGGATTCTGTCCAAAAGAGAGGAGGGGAGGGAAACTAAATTGGCTTCTGGCTTCTGACTCCCTGGCCCTGCCTTCACTTTGTAGCTCTATCCTCACAGCCTTAGGGAGCACAGGTTAGGGGTGAGTCACGTTTGTCTGTCTTTCCTTTAGAGCCCCTCTCCCAAGACCCCTGGGAAAGGAGAGTCTAGAGGCGTTTTCTTGCCAGGCCTGCCAACCCCTGCGCCGTGGCGCGGTGCTGCTCCGCAGGTGAGCCAGGCACAAGTCAACCTCTATGCCAGCAAGAGAGGGACACACAGAGAGGGTGGTGCCAAGACCTGCTCTCTTGGTCAGGATGCTCAACCTTGCAAAGGCCATGCTAACCGTGGCATTGGCCGAAGATCCCTGTGCCGGCAGAGTCAGCCTCGGGCTCAGCTTGTCACATCCCACGACCTGTCTCCACTCATCCACTGAGTGGATCCACTAAATTCATCCTTAGTGAATTCAGATTGGGAAGCTCTGGGTCCAGGTCGTTGTTGGCCTCCATTGCTTAGGAAGTGTGTTGAAATTGAACTTGAGCTGTACAAATTATTTGTGTTAAATCTAAGGGGACGCTTTTAGCTTTCCCCTTTCAGGGAAAATGCCATTGCCTTCCGGAGTCCTAAAATTCTATGCTCTCTTTGTTGAATCACCTGTATATTATTTCTTGGTATTGCTATTGGGGGGAGGGGCCGCGGGAAGGGGAGGAATACACACACATGCACATATGTACACAATAATAGCGTTATGCATCCACTAAGGGAAAAAAACCTTTGACTATAAAAGTTAAATTGAAAAAGAGAATCCCTTAGGATATCAAGCACTAAAATAATCGTGAAAGCCTGAAAAACTTACTGTTTAGCAAAAACAAAAACAAAAAAGATATGTGTTAAGTTAAAAAAATAGTACTTGTTTGAAAATGTAAATTGTTTTTAATAAAATTGCTTCTTAGGAGGATTAAGGAAATGCCTAGGGCACAGTACAAATGTTCTAGAATTTTGGGCTTCCTCGGGTTGATTTGCCTTGCTAAGAATCTTGGATATGGAGTGTATATATTATGTGCATGTGTCACACGTTTGTTATGTATGATTGTGTATGGAAATTACAGCACATATACAGATACTAATTATGAAAAAGTGTATACACTAAATTTAAATCCTAATCACATATGAGTTTAGTATAGATAAAACAATTTGCTAGCCGTTGTGGGATGGATGGAACCTTTATTTGTTGGTAAGAAAAAAACTTGCAGTGTCAGCCCAGTGCAATTTTGTAAGAAATCTGTGTGTCTGTTAGATTGAAACTGCCTAGTAGGACATTCACACGTGAGAATCTCAAAAACCCTTTGGATTCACAAGGGCTGTGCTGCAGAAGACCAGAGGCTTACCCATTTTATTTGCAACGAAAATAAGACTTTGTATGCGTATGCTTGCTCAACGTTTTACCCATCCAATGAAATGGGACAAAACACTCATTTCCTTCCCCACGTCTCCACAGCTCACCTTTCGAAAATGCCTTTGAAATCCTTACTTCCCAATCTTCATTTAAAATCTTTGTCAATTATTGATATCATATTTTGCTTTGCTGTCTTCGCCTCTGATGCGTATCCTTCTGGTGAAGTTTATGGCTCACATTTTCAGAGCGCCGAGTTCCGGCCACCGTGAGCTAGCCTAACCTCTGATGAGGAAGCCCAGGAGCCCCCCCCAAGCCCTCTTAATTCCACCCTTTCTGGTGATCATTTTGATTTTCTTCCTAGTACTGTGGACCATTTAGCTGGCTTGCCTTTCCGCCCAGGATCCCTGTCCCCGTCCCGGTCCAGGCCAGGTGCATGTGGGATCCCTGACCATGTGCTCGCTCGTTGGGAGGCCGCATGCGCAGTGGCCAAGAACGCCGCTGACCCTGTGCTTGTTTCTTTCCTGCAGCAGCCGCAGGCGCAGCCGCAGCCGGCGCCGCCCCCCGCGCAGGCGCAGGTGCAGCAGCCTCCGGCAGGGCCCCGGCTACCCCCGCGGCAGCCCACCGTGGCCGCGCCCGCCGAGGCGGAGGACGAGAGCCGGCAGAAGGTGCGGCCGCGGACCAAGATCTCGGTGGAGGCGCTGGGCATCCTGCAGAGTTTCATTCAGGACGTGGGCCTGTACCCGGACGAGGAGGCCATCCAGACTCTGTCCGCTCAGCTGGACCTGCCCAAGTACACCATCATCAAATTCTTTCAGAACCAGCGGTACTATCTCAAACATCACGGCAAGCTGAAGGACAACTCGGGCCTGGAGGTGGACGTGGCCGAGTACAAGGAAGAGGAGTTGCTTAAGGATTTGGAGGAGAGTGTCCAAGACAAAAATGCTAACACCCTTTTCTCGGTGAAACTAGAAGACGAGCTGGCGGTGGAAGGGAACACAGACATTAACGCCGACGTCAAAGACTGAGATGAAAGTCGTCTTTTCCTCCATCAGCACCAGTGAAATTGACTAACGACACGGAAGGTCCACCCTGTACTCGCTCAGCAAACCTTGTTGTCCATTGTTTGGCCAATGAATCTTCAGAAACTTGCACAAACAGGAAAGTCGAGAAAGGATGATACAGACTGCACTAAGCGTTTTGCTCTCTTTTACAAACTGCTTGGCAGCCCCAGGTGAAGCATCGGATTGTTTGGTATTAAAAATGAAAATTTGTGTTCACGGAACACACCCAGGTGTGTACCCCGTAAGCATGATACCAGTGATTTTTTTTTTTTTAATTATTATTCTGGAGCCTCAAACAAGCATTATAACTTCTGTGATTATTATTTCCTTCCTTTAATTATTTCTGTAACACTTCACACTGATCTTTGGAAACTCGCCCCTCGTTTAAAAAAAAAAAAAAAAAGAGTTTGTTACTCTATCGTGTGTTACAAAAGAACTATAGACTGTGGAATGCAGTTTAAAGATGACATATGCCAACAAATGCCTTGTATTATATGGCACTGCCGTAATTCAAATTTGTTTTTATTTTGGAAATAAAAGTTCACTGTAATTTTTTTTTCATTCTCATTGTTACATGATTTTTTAAAAAATGAAAAGAAAATGTGAAACACAGTTTAGTCCTCATTATTTATTTGTAGATCCTGCAGCATCATGTTGTAATTAATTTTTTGGAAGTTTCCGTTAAATGTAAAATTGCTTCTCTTGTTACCATACTGATTCTTTTCTATTTATAAATGTATTTTGATGGGCAGTAAAACAAAGTGTCTTAAAAGTTTTAAATAGATAAAATGTGCTTTACACAGTTGCCTATAAAAAGTGCTCTATGTTATCCAAGCAATTCATACTATAAGCTTCACTCTTATTGTTGTATGCAATTTTTACTATCATGCAAATAAGCTTAGGTAAATAAAACTAATAGATCACCTTAGAAAATTATGCAATTAATGTGAAAATAATTGATGTTTGCAATGTGTCTTCCTTTGGTTTACAATCAATTTTAAAGCTACATCTGTATAAAATTTCTGTATAAAGGTGTTATTTCTTTTTTATGAGTTTATGGCTATGAAAACACCAGCTATTTTGTTACAGCTGGCTGTTTTTATAAGTGTATCACAATTTTCTTTATGCAGAAATGTTCTGATTAGGAGTGGTTATTGACTGTAACTACACAATTAAAATTGTTTGTATGGTATGACAATGGTAGGGTTTGTCTGCTTATGTGAAGTAACTTACAGAGTCCAAGACGGCCCTCTAATTTAGATGCATGTTAATACTTTCTTGATATTTTGCAGATCTGAAAAAGAGCAATTGAAAAGTCACTTGAAACACTGTATATTTAAATCACAAACACATGCTCACTTTTTGAGTTTAACAATGAAGATGATAACCTGTTTTTGGTTAATATATTAAACAGAGATAGGAGGATGGTCAAAAGACTCGCCAACAAAGACATCAATTCAGTCTCTAGCAGATAGGTGCTTAGAATGGATTCATCTGCATTTACTTCACAATACTTCCATCATGGCGACACTTTTTCTAAGCTGATGTATGAATATTTTTAAAGGCCATTAATAGTAACATAAGTAGGGGAAAAAATGGACCTTCTGTTTAAAAACTCCTTAGTAAGCAATGTATTTTTTTTAAGTTGTAAATGGAATATAACTTAATAACTCTGAGCTTATTTGGGTGTGTATTGTCATAACTATAAGACCTCCGTGAAGAAAATAAGAATAACATGCCTGGAATTGAAACACGCACTTCAAAATTCTTGCAACATGAAACTCAGTAAACTCCAAGATATAAAGTGAGGTGTGCTAATGGTCATGAAAAGGATTGGGGCCAGTGTTGCAGTTTTTCGTTATTTTTTTTTCACATTCACATTATCTTTTGCTTCTTTTTAAGATTTCCTACTTGTTAGCAGGTGTCTGTTTTCCTTTGCTTCTAAAATCACCCACTCCCTTCCTGCCTATCTTTTTCCCTGAGCCCTGATGAGCCCATCGGTGGGCAACTGGACTGCTTTAATGCTGAATTTAAGAAAATAAAATGGGATGGCTGAAAACTCCCAATTCAGCTTTCAAAGTTACTATTTACTTTTGAAGCACAGCTGAACTACTTCAAAGGCACCTGGTTTGCTGTAAACTTAAAATTATATTGGAAAAGTTTTCAATTCTTTTCATTAAATGAGAGAACAACTTTTAAATATTCTTACTTATTACTAGGGTTCAGAAAATCATTTAAGCAAAAGAAATTTGAGATAAAATAGAGAGTAGATAGTGTGTATTAAAAATAATAATTAAATAGAATAATATGCCAGGAAGCTTAAAGAAAGACAACCTATCTTCTTTCTTTTCTCTGAGTTTAAAGGGAAAACCTAGAGCAGAGGGTAGTTTTTTGTTTTTTTTCTACACCAGCACAACACCTAATATAAGGTGTCACAGATTTAATAACATTTAGAAGGAGAATTTGGGTTGCAAATAAGATTTTCTCATTCCCAGTAACCTCCTAACTTCTTTGGAAATAACATTTTCAATGAGTTGCTGAGTGTGTATAAGAAATCAACATAACAATACTAATAAAATTCTCACTTAGGCCCCTTAACTCAAGCAACATGATCTTGCTAATATGACTTTTTAAACCAAAAAAAGGAAAAACACATGTGTATAAACAATGACGGTCATGATGGAGTGAGCAAAATTGTTTTCAGGGAAGATGGCACGTTTTGCAAGAGGTTTGTCAGGGTAACCTTCCACATGGCTCCCCCAACGTCATATACTGCTCATACCAGCCCCAGTGTTGCCAGAGACTATGGTAAAATTCCTTGGACAAACTTCACTGTGTCCATGTATTTCAGAGACTTTTAAAAGATGGGCATGACATAGCGCTTCGTGCTGTTAAGACCTTAGCAGAGTCAGGTAGTTTACGGGTAATATTCAACCTTGTGCATCTGAATCTGTCATGGATTCCTTCCCTCAGCACTTTGCCACTAATTTGTATTACACTCTGTGGCCATATAATACTTGCACATTATGCAAAAAATAATGTTGATAGTATCTCCTTGGCACATAATATGCAGAGTTGACACATAACATTTGAAAACCAAGGTAACTGATACGTGTGCCCTAGTTGCGTGGCACTAGGTTACAAAGCCTGTACATATTATACATAAAATGTGTATTGATTAACAATTAGTCCTAAGGAATTCTGAGCTTAAAAGAAGTGGTTTTTTTCTGCATTAGTGATATCTATATCTAACTGTGCTTATCTAAAATATATAGCTTGAATAGAAAACATTTTCCATTTGTTCAAGATTGAATGAAAACGACAATCTCATACATTCCATTATTCAATTCTGCCCTATTCCATATTGTTATCATTGGCTGATATTAAGGTCCTTGACTGTCACGATATTATCAATAAAAGGTATTCTGCACTGCCTGGTGATATTTTCAAAAAAAGCAATTAAAATGTGTATACCTACGCTATTATATAGCCAATGGAAATTGGACTATTGTGCTAAAGCAAGCCAGAATTTGCATGATAGTGTGAAAACCAATAGAGGTCCAAAAATACTAATCCTATCTAAAATATCAGAAGAAACCGATACTGTAGTTAACCTTACAAATTAATACTTCTTACTTTTTAAGGGAGCATATCATGGATTCAGCATTTCTGAGACAATCCATTTAATGTAAATACTAAATACTTGCATGTCTTTCGACAAAGGCTAAATTACATCTGTTAACGTGCACATATTTGATGAAATATGAGGTACCCTCATTTAAGAAATGTGATAGAAAGTATATGTCCAGTATACTATTACCTGCTTAACAATACCACATGTGAAGTAAAAATAGTTTGGAATTCATGTTTAAATGATGAACAACATTTTAAGCCTTCCTTACATTACCCCTCTTATGTGGATCATACGTATTTCCAAGTTTAATTTTATCAAAATCATTCTACAAAAATGCCATTTTGGTTTCTTGCCCTGTATTAAGGTTGTATATTAAGTCACCTTCTTCTGTCAACTATTTCAACTGCTAATATCCCTCTTGTGATCAAAAGCACATGACTAGGGCCCTGTTCTCTCTGATACTAGTTGATGAGGTGGTGGGTGAGGAAAAACAGAGCAGTACATTATTTTTGTTGCCTTGCAAAGAAAATACAGAGAAACTCTAAAGTGACATTTTGCACTGAGTTAAATGGTGCCCATTATTTTTTTACTCCTAGTTGCATTTTTTTTACTGTTATTGAATATTTGCATTTTATGGTATTCAAATAAGTTTTCATGACAGTGACAGTCTCTTTTCATGCCCTTATGCCCCCCCACCAAAGAAAGGATGTCCCATGGGCTGCTTTGATTTTTCACTCACAGAAGAACCATCAGTACCTGTTAAATGAGAACGCTGAGAAAGTTCAACTATTTAAGTGTGTGCATTAATTCACTGAGCCTGTGGCAATGTGCTACAAAATAAGCATTTGTTCAGCACACAAACCTGTCCAACAGCCTCTTTCACCTACTCCACCTTTGTTTCCAATTTTAATTTCCAAATATTTGTTCTACCAGATCTCATACCAACGCTTTCTACCTTCTGAGGCCCCTCCCTAGCATTTCCCTCAAATATACTTAAAATGATAATAGCAACAACATTGGTAGAATGCTTCGTTTTACAAGGCACTGCCACACCATCTCTGTTCCACTATGAGTACTTAAGGCAGTCACAAGGGAGGGGAAAGTCAAATAGGGTAACTGATTTGTTCAGCTGTTAAATGGCTATATTTGTTTCAAACCCAAGTCTTCTATCTACAAATTTCTATCTCTGTTTACTGCTTAATAAGAGCTTTCTCAAATGCAGAAAATATAGAAAAAATTAAATGCAATTCGATATTGTCAGAAATAGAGTGTAATGTATTTTACTAATAAGAAAAAGTCCATCACTAAGTAATTGAAATCAAGTGTATGAAATATTAACCCCAAAACTCTGCTGTAAAATCCATATACACCGATTTTTTTAAACATACATTTTATTATAGGAATTTCCTAATACACCCAAAAAAGTAGAGAGAATAGTATTTATAATGCACCCGCAAGGATTCATCACCCAGTTCAACCATTGTAACATTTTTCCGTTAATAAATACTTTGTGAAACTTGTTAAAATTTTGATGAAACGTATGAAAATATTGAAACTATTCGATGGGTTTTGCCCATAATGACGTGACATCATCTTGCTTTTGCAAAGTAATGAATTTTCTGGTTTCTAAAGAAAATATTAAAATGAAGTTTTCCTCGGAGCTCTCTGAGAATTTTCAAAAAGCCAGTTTTAGAGAACTTTTGAGAATTCCACAAATATTTGTAACAAAAACAGAGAGGCAAACCAGCCGCTCTTTATTTATAAACAATACGTGCTTTCATATCATTGTTGAAACTAAAGTATATAATTTTCAGTTATGCATAGTAAAATATGTAATTAAGCAACATTCCATGGTGGATTAAAGAATTAAAAGTTTCAGGTGCAGAAAAGAATTTGTTGGCATTTTCTTTTTCAAGGTGGTATTTTGAGATGTTACTTTTCATTTTCCTTTGACATCTTATACACAAATAAATAGACAGAAACAGGGGAGAAGCAGAGAAACAAAGAATTGGCTTTACTAAAATGGACCTGAAAAACAGAGTGAGGTAGAGTATTTGCAATGTGCCCATGAAGGCAAAATTAAAAAGGACAGAAAAATCTTCTTAGCCTGGGGAGAAAAAAAAAATCTCTTAATAGGAGCATGTGCTCCAAGAAATAGAAATAACATACGAAGTTGACTGCATTTGGTAATTCCTATATTTCAAACTACATTAAATTAACACACACTCCAATTGATACAGTCCAGTAAGCTTATTTTTCAAATGAAGAACTGAATCTAATTAATAATTCTATGCTAGAAACACTGAAGTTCATAGAGGCGTTTGGCATGTATCCTATTTTTAAAAAAGGGTAATACATCAAATAAAATCAAACCACTCAAATGTCAGAATGTGTCAAGATGATTCTGAAAATAAATTATTCTACTGAACATCTAAGAAAAAAAATAACATAGAGGTGAAACTCTGCATCTAGCACCAGGAGAACTTTCTACCTAATATCGGCAGTTTTTCGTGCAATGCTTTAACTACAGTTACAGTCAGCCATATATGAACAAGTAAATTCAACATTTTTTGTTTATATTACTCAAAGAAATATGCACTTGTGAGCAAATAAATGAATGAATGAAATCAGACCATTTAGAAGAAGTGTTGGGGTATGGTATGGAATGAGACCCATATCCCATGGACAATCCTCTTGGTGGTGGGTTTTTTAAATTAATTAATATATTTTTTAATTGAAGTATAGTTGATTTACAATGTGTTAATTTCTGCTTTACAGCAAAGTGATTCAGTTATACATATATGTACACATTATTTTATATATTCTTTTCCCTTATGGTTTATCATAGGATATTGAATATAGCTCCCTGTGCTATACAGTAGGACCTTGTTGTTTATCCTTTCTATATATAAAAGCTTATATCTGCTAAACCCAACCTCCCACTCCATCCCTTCCCCAACCCACTCCCACTCTGCAGCCACCTATGTCCGTGAGTCTGTTTCTTGGTGGTGCATTTTATTTAAATTGATGTTTGTACAGAGGATTTGTTAGCCTTTAACATCTCATGGTCCTGCTGAAATATGGCATTGTTGTATTTGTTTGTGTGTGTTTTTATACCCCATCTTATTACAAAAAGGATTTGCTAAGACTCTCATATATACTACACTGACATAAGATAAAAAAGAAAAAAGAGAACAAAATTAATCCAAAATTTGGATAGAAAATAACACAAAATGAAAGGTATGTTTGACACACTGAAATACGTATCCTGAGAGCCTATACAATTTATTAGAGTGGGCTACTAAAATTGTAACAGCTTTATTGAGGTATAATTGATATACAATAAACTATACATATGTAAAGTGTACAATTTGATAAGTTTTGACATGTATGTCAAATACAAATATGACACAGACACACAACTGGGAACATAACACACCCAACATTCCAGTAGTTTCCTTGTGTGCTTTTGTAATATTCCCTCCCCCTCACCCCTCCCATCCTCATCTGTCACTGTCCTCATGAAACCACCGATTTGCTTTCTGTCACTATAGATCAGCTTACCTATTCTAGAATTTTATACAAATAAGATAATTCAGAATGGACTCACTTTTTTCTGGCTTCTTTCACTAAGCATGATTATTTTAAGATTCATCCATGTTCATTCCATTTATTATTGTGAAATATAACCTTTTTCAGCTGTAGCACAGTTTGTTCATCCGTTAAGCATTTGATGGATATTTGGGTTGTTGCCAGTTTTTGACTGTTATGGATAAAGATGCTATGAGCATTTATATGCATACCTTTGTATAGACATATTTCATTTCTCTTGGGGAAATTCCTAGGAGTAAAGTAACTTCTCATGTCATAGGTATTAGTTTAACTTTATAAGAAACTGAGAAACTATTTTCCAAAGGACTTTGCTGTTTTACATTCCCAACAGCAGTACATGAGAGTTCCTGTTGCTTCACATTCTTGTCATCACATGATATGGTCAGTGTTTTTAATTTTAAACATTCTCATAGGTGTGTTGTGATATCTCATCATGATTGTAAATTGCATTTCTGTAATGAATTGCATTTCTCTAATTGAATATCTTTTCATATGATTTGGTATTCATATATCTTCCTTTAAGAAGTGTCTGTTCTTTTACCCATTCTTATTGGGTTGTTTGTTTTCTTATTATTGAGTTTTGAAGGTCCTTTATATATTATGGTTGCAAGTCATTTGTCAGATATATGATTTGCAAGTATTTCCTGTCAGTCTACGGCTTATATTTTCATTCTCTTAACAGTGTCCTTTAAACAACATAAAGAAGTTCTTGAATTTGGTGAAGTCCAATTTAACAAATTTTTTCTTTTGTAGGTCTTCCTTTCAGTGTTGTATGTAAGTAATATTTGCCTAATACAAGGTCACAAAACTTTTCTCCTATCTTTTCTTTTAGAAGTTTTGTAGTTTTAGGATTTACATTTAAATCCATGATCTATTTTGAGTTAATTTTTGTATATGATACAAAGTATTAATTTTTACAGCAAAACTATTTTTTATTTTTTTTAAAAGATGTATTTCCAATTGCAACAGTACCATTTGTTGAAAAGACTATTCTTTCTCCATTGAATTGCCTTTACATCTTTGTCAAAAATCAGTTGGCCATATATGTGTGTGTCACTTCTGGACTTTCTATTTTGTTTTGTTGCTCTATCAAACTTTCCACCAGACCACACTGTCTCTATTACTATAGCTCTACAATAGTCTACAGGTAATCTACATCTTCTAACTTTATTCTTCTTCAAAGTCAATTTGATGATTCCGGGTCTTTTCATTTTCCTGTGAATTTTATGTTCGGTTTGTCAATTTCTACAAAAAATCATGTGCTGGATTTCGATTGGAATTGCTTTAGCTCTATAGATCATTTGGGGAAGAATTGGCCTTTTAACAACATTGACTCTTTAGACCCACAAACAGGATACAGCTCTTCATTTATGCAGGTCTTCTTTTATTTCTCTCAGCAATGTTTATAGTTTTCATCGTATAGTTCTAGCACATTTGTCAGATTTATCCCAAATAATTTTATATTTTTTATTTCATTGCGTATGATGTTCTTTAAAATTTTGACTTCCAATTATTTATTCCTGGTATAGAGAAACACAATTGATTTTTTGTATATTGATCTTTTATCCTGCAACCTAGCCTAAACTCAATAGCTTTTTAATAGATTCCGTCAGATTTTCTACATAGACCATACTATTGTCTACAAAGAAAGACAGTAGTAGCTGCAGTTTTTGCCTTGGCAGTCACTGTTTTATCCTTACTTACCACAAGGGTGACAGCTTCAACACTCAACTCCTGAGTAGGTTGTCAGGCTATGCCACAAAATACCTTTTTTTTTTTTTTTTTTGCGGTACGTGGGCCTCTCACTGTTGTGGCCTCTCCCGTTGCAGAGCACAGGCTCCGGACGCGCAGGCTCAGCGGCCACGGCTCACGGGCCTAGCCGCTCCGCGGCATGTGGGATCTTCCCGGACCGGGGCACGAACCTGTGTCCCCTGCATCGGCAGGCGGACTCTCAACCACTGCGCCATCAGGGAAGCCCCACAAAATCCTATTTGACCAAAGTAAAGTTGAGATGTGGAACAAGAGTAGGAGAAGGACTATGCCAAAAAATAACCCAAAGGGAAGAAAAGGAGATCTAGGAGAAGGAAGAGGGACACAGAAAGAGGAGGGTAAAGATGTTGGGGAGGAAATAGGAAGACTTTGGCTGGTAAGTGAGATTACTCAAAGGGAAAGTATATCTTCTGCATATTTCCATGTAATGAGTAGAAAGAAAATCAGGAACCCCATGGCAAACTGACCTCTTTTAGTCATTCTAGAAACACTGCCTATTTTTAAGTTTGGGGCTTCTAATAAGTGCTCTAGTTTTGGATAAAGAAAGTATTTTTATATATAATATCCGAGGGGATCAAACAACAGAATCAATGCCCTAGATCAGTGTTTGGCAAACTATGATACGTGGGTCAAGTTTGTCCTGCTACCTGTATTGTAAATAAAGTTTTATTGGAACATAACAAGGCCCATTCTTTTATGTATTATCTCTGGCTGCTTTTGTGCTCAACAGTAGAATTAGAGTGGTTGGGAAAGAGACCACATGGCTCCCAAGCCTAAAATATTTACTCTCTGGCCCTTTGTAGACAATGTTTCTCACCCTCTGCCCTAGGACATTAAGCTGTGCTTAGGTTTACAAAGGTCAGGAATTAAAGCAACTTTCTGGACAACTTGTGTCAAAACAAAATAATCGTTTTAGTGTTTTTCAGAAGAGTTGGAGGCTATATTAACTAGAAAACTCTTTTTTTCTCAATTCCACATTTCACTTGATGTGTATGAAGAACCTAATTCTTTCCTTCTACTAATTATCTCATTGGGCTACACAAGAGCACAAGACCAGAGAGGCTACACCCTGTTACTCACCAGTAACTGTTCTATAAATTTAGAAAATTATTGACTAGAAATTTCACCCCTTCTTGATAAACTCAAGAAGTGTTAATATTCTTGGCAAAATTGTTTTTGTGCTAATTGCCGTATCCATCTGCTCTGTGAGATGTATTAGACTGTGAGAATATTTGCTCTCTCCTGCAGTCCGTGCTTCCTGGCCCCGCAGAAAGCTAGACCTGTCTTATTTCCACCCTGAGAAAAGCACACCACTGACAACCGTTAACTTTTCCTTTGGGAATCTGAGATTCAGTTGGCACTGCCCTTGGCTTGATGGCCCTTAGGGAAATCATTCTGTCTAGAGAGAGTTCTGTGGAAGGAAACCAATACAACAGGGGTTTAAATGACTTCTGCTCACATAGAGAACCCCCCCTATTTCAGAAAAGCTCCCATATTTCTATAGATCTGGTGGTTGGGTACCAGGTCTTGGAGAAATGTTCTACTCACCACTGGAGAACACACCCTGACCTCATCCCTCTTAACTCTTGGGCTCATGAAACCTGCAGAGACTGAGTAATGCTGTCGGTGTGTCTAGAGGAAAGAAGCCTCAGGTCCAAATCTGTCTGGACTGGACCCAATATTTTATTTATTTATTTATTTACTTATTTATTTATCTATTTATTTATTGCTAAAAAAAAACCCTGTCACAACAGCCTATGGGTTAGAAAAAATGGGGAGAAATTTAAGAAAGAAAAACTTAAACATTTATCCAAAAACAGCAACAAGCTCCTGCCATTACAGTGCTCCTCATGAACCTTATTGCAACACTATATTAGACATTTATCCCAGAACTTACATATATGCAGTTCAATGTCCTACAATGAAACAAACAACTTGATTTCACAGATCAAGTGTGAAAAGACACCTTTCTCTGCAAACCAACAGAAAAAATCTGAATAGAATTTCATTTAACAAAATTTTATACTCTCCTTACTATGGGCCAGATAGTGTGAGTATAAAATCACCATTGCCAGAGACGAAACCTAGAGCAGGAGTTTCCACATGCTTGTCTCTCCATGGGTACTTATGTAAAATTGAGTTTCCATTGGACCAGAGGGAGTTGAGAAAAATGAAAAAAAAAAAAGAAAATGGAGGTAAAATTTTTTATAATGCTATATTATACATTTTAAAGAACTGCAACTTCTGAGATGTTTTGTTTCTTGGTGGTAAAACATCTCTTTGGTGAAAAAAATGGTGATAAATTATGAGAGGACCCATCTTTTTTTTACTGTCTTTGATTTTTACCATCTTGGTGTCATGCAATGAATAGAAAGCAATCTTATTGAGACTACGTTTTAAAATCCAATTCATTTTCTTTTGTTTTACATATCCATGAAATCCAAAACCTAAGAACCTTTGAATTTAATCAGAAGTTCTCAAATCTTTTGGTCTCAGGATTTCTTTATACTTGTAAAAGTTATTGAGACTTCCACTTCCATGAAAATAGAGTAGACACACTTTTTCTTATTCCTCCTGCTGTGTACAACTAAAACCCCTGGACATTATATATAAAACAAACACTGAAAGACTTCAAAAGATGGCAGGAAGGCAGATCAGCTAGAGACCTCACGATCCAAGGAACAACATAGTGACAAGTTCCCCAAGTTTCTTTTTTGCCTCGTACATCCCAAACTTGGAGTTGAAGAAGCCAGCAACCCAGAAATGCCAATGGACACAAACCAAAGAAATCCCTAAAAGCCTGCCTTCTCCAGACAAAGAAAAAGAAAAGGGGCAGTCTAGCAAGACAGAAAACTTTTAGGCAATAACTGACTTACTCCAGACATACAACACAGAAAACACTGTGCCCTACCCCTACCCAGGCCAGCAAAGCTGAATGGAGAGTCTAGATTTCCACTCTCAAGAGACTGTAACAATTGCCCCAGCCTCCCCAGGGGGGTGGTGTCAGAGTTGGTCAAGAGGACAGTCAAGAATTTCATCACTGCCCAATGGTGACAAGACCATTCCACACCCCAAAATGGCATCATGGAGGCCACTTAAGGAACAATAACAAGGTACTCCTACTTCTCCCAGCCAGGGAGAAATTCCTGGAGTCCTACTAGGGAGCTGGAACTCCCCATCCTCGATGATGAGAACACATACAGATGTCAATAAAAGCCAAGTAGGGAAGCAGTCTTAGTGCATTCTCTCTATTTAATGTTCTATTTGTCATGTTTTCTTTTTATGAAACTACATTTTAAAATCTATCCAACAAATATGTATTGAATAACTACTGTTTTATTTTGGATTCCCACAAAAGCAGATGCTAGGACTTAGACTTGGTTTCCAGCAGTGTATTTTGGGAGAAGGAGCTGTCAAAGTGAGACACGGAAGGGGGAAAACCCAGTGGAGTGTGTGTTAACCAGTGGATTAACAAGGAGAACAACTAGGAATGAGTCCCATTAGAAACTCAGAGGAACCATGTAGAATGAAGCTCAGGATTGTCCCCTGAGTGATGGGAAGGCTGAGGTAGTTATCCACTGATTTCCACCTCTCACTGGTGCTAAGTTGCATTTGGGTCTGTTTAATCTCCATCACTATGGTAGTTATTCTTAACATAATTTTATTGGCAAAGTGTCTTCAAACACAGCAGGAAATTCCAGGACTACTAGTAACATGTTTGGGGGGGAACAGGCTAACTTGAACATATTCCAGAGAGCTACTTACCTGGGAACATAAATAAACCACATATTGATTACAGCCATGGCTTTCATAACATGGTCCAGAGAGGAATGCCGCTCTGAGTGCTTTCAGGAGAGTCATTCACAGTGAAATTTAAGAGCAATGGATTGGGATACCCCAGCTCCTGACATGAGATTCTGTTAACAGGGAAAGTATGGCACATTCGAGAAAGATTTTTTTTTTTCGTTCTTGAAAACTCCATATTAGAGGCTACTAATATGCATATCAAAGCCCCAACCCTGCATACCATTATATCTTCCAGGACATCTTATTACCTGTGAAAAAAAAATCATGAATAGAAAAGCCTGAAATGAGGAAAATACTACCATAACATAGAGAAATATTTCTCTCTAGGAAACCCATCTCAAACCTTTATTTCTGAGAATGTTTCATGGTTGCTTAACTGTTTGTAAAATCTTACCCAAATATGACGTTCCCTTTCCTACTGGCTGGAATAGATAAGGTACAGGCAGGGTGGAATGGAAATTCTATTCACAAACCAAAGTACACTATCCGCATGACTCCCCAAACAATAAACTTCTAATGTATGAAATATTTCTTTCAAATTGTTCAACTGATGATAAATATACAAAAGAAGTTCACTTTCATTACAAACATATGCTGGAAAAGTATCTTTACCAATGTTACTGAGGCATCATATTGATCTGATTTTAATCTATTCCAGTGAACATTTCCATATTTAGAACATTTGTTTCACTCAAATAGAAATTGCTGATTAGATGACAATGCAAGAAACTAAGGAGAGCTAAATTTGAGAAAATCAAAATTATACAAAGTATATCTTCAGATGTAATAGAATTAAACTAGAAATAGCTAACAGAAATATAATAGGAAAATCTCCAAACACTAACAAATTAAACAATATACTTCTAAATAATCCATGGGTCAATGAGGAAGTAGCAAAGGATATTACAAAATATTATGAAGTGACCAAAAATTCAAATATAACATATCAAAACTTGTAGAAGCAGCTAAAGCAATGCTTAGAAGGAAATTTATAGCATGAAATGCTTATCTTTTAAAAGAAAGAAAGTCTGAAAGAAATAGCTTGAGTTACCACCTTTAGAAACTAAAAAAAGAAGAGAAAAATGAACCCAACTGAGTAGAAGGAAGAAAACAATAAGAAGCAGAAAGCAAAACAGAAAAGCAATAGATGAAATAAATAAAACCAAAACCTGAATCTTTAAAAATATCAATAAAATATTTTTAAGTCTAGCAAGAATGACAAAGAAAAAAAGACACAAATTACCCATATCAGGAATAAAGGAGATGATATCACTACAGACACAGCAGGTAAAAGGATAATAAAGAAATACTATGAACAACTCTGTGCACATAAATCCTACAACCAAGGTGAAATGGACCAATTCCTCAAAATTGACAAACTGCTAAAGCTTACCCATGATGAAGTAGATAACATAAACAGTCCTATAATTATTAAAGAAAATGAATTCAGAGTTTAAAAAAAATTATAAAAAGAAATCTGCAGGCCCAGGTGATTTCACTGATAAATTCAACCAAGCATTAAATAATACTAAATTTACACAATCACTTCCACAAAATAGTAGAGGGGGAGATACTTCTCAACTCAATTTATGAAGCTAGCTTTATCTCATACAAAACAAAGACATTAAAAGAAAACTACACACAAATATCTCCCAAGAACATAGACAAAAAAATCCTCAAAAAATAGCAAATTGAGCCCCGCATTATGTAGAAAGAATAATGTATCATGAAGAAGCAGAGTTTATCCAGAGATTGCAAAACTGCTTCAAAATGTGGAAATCAATCAATGCAATCCACTACATTAACAAAGTAAAGAGGGAACCCACATGGTCTTATCAATATGCAGAAAAATTTTGAAAAAATCCTACTCTTAGCAAACTACTAATAGAAAGTAACTTCCACAATTTGATAAGGGGCCTCTACCAAAAAATCTAAAACTAATATCATTCTTAATATTGAAAGGATGAATGCTTTCCCCCTACTATCAGGAAAAGGCAAGGATGTCCTTTCTCATCACCCTTATTTTTTGCAATAAGGCAAGAAAAAGAAATAAAAGCCATAGAATTTAGAAAAAGAGAGATTAAACTGTCCCTGCTTGCAAATAACATAATATTTGAATGTAGAAAATTCCAAGGAATCTACCAAAAACCTCCTAGAAATAATAAATGAGTTTAGCAAGGCCACAGGAACTAAGGTGAACAAATAAAAATCCAATTTCTGTAAACAGGCAATCCAATATTGGAAAAAGAAATTTTAGAAAGCAAGATCATTTACAGCAGTGTTAAATAGATGAGGTGATCTGGGACTTTCTCTTGGCCAGTACAGTCAGACACAATCTGAACAGAAGACATTGATGGGATAAACTTCTGCTTTGCTTCCTTTTTCCTTTTTTTCAGACAGTCTATACCTGTTCTTTGAAGGCAGACACTTTTGGGGGAGCTGAGAAAGCTCAGTGAATAATGTAAAACAGAAGAAACAAAGATTTAGAGAGCCTTCGCTGGCTTTTTACAAGCTGGTACTAGGGCTTCCCTGGTGGTGCAGTGGTTGAGAGTCCGCCTGCCGATACCAGGGACACAGGTTCGTGCCCCGGTCCAGGAAGATCCCACATGCCACGGAGCAGCTGGGCCCGTGAGCCATGGCCGCTAAGCCTGTGTGTCCAGAGCCTGCGCTCTGCAACGGGAGAGGCCACAGCAGTGAGCGGCCCATGTACCGCAAAAAAAAAAAAAAAAAAAAAAATGCTGGTACCAAATGGTCCAGCTATCTCACTCCTAGATATTCACCCAAGAGAAATGAAAGCATTATTCACATAAAGACTTGTGAACAAATGTTCACAGCTGTTTTATTCATAATTGTCCTAAGCTTTAAACAACCTAAATGGCTGTCAATTGGTGAACGGACAAAAAAAATCGTGGCACATCCGTACTATGGAATACTACTCAGAAATAAGAAGGAATGAATTACTGATATATACTACAGGGTGAATGAATTGCAAAAACATACTGAATGAAAGAAGCCAGACACAAAAGAGTATATATCGTTTGATTCCATTTATATGTAATTCTACAACAGGAAAAATCAATATACAGTGACAGAAAACAGATTAGTGGTTACCTGAGGCAGGGGGTTTGGGGGATTGAGTATAATGGGGCATAAGGGGTGAGGGACGTGTTCTATCAACTGTGCTTCCTAGGTAAATAAATTTGTCAAAACTTATTGAAATTGATCTACTTCAAATGGGTGATTTTTAACATAGGTAAATTATATCTTATTACTGTTGACTAAAAAGCAAATGGACAACCACTTTTCTTTACTGTTTTCTACCAGCCTTAGGGTTTTCTTCCTTTCTTTCCTTCCTTCTTTCTTTCTTTCTTTCTTTCTTTCTTTCTTTCTTTCTTTCTTTCTTTCTTTCTTTCTTTCTTTCTTTCTTTTTCTTCCTTCTTCCTTCCTTCCTTCCTTCCTTCCTTCCTTCTCTCCTTCCTTCCTTCCTTCCTTTCTTCCTCTTCTCTATCTCTTTTTTCTTTTCTCTTTTTTTCAACTCAAAACCCCCTCAAACTGCAGGTGGTTCCACTCATCTTGCAATAATAAAGAAACCAATACCCTCTGGTCAACAAGCCCCACCTGGAATATGAAAAGGATCTGACAGCTGGCTGCAACTATTTGGAGTCAGGTATGATGAAAACATATGCAGTCAGCTGGTTGAAAGCATGAATCAGATCTGTTCATGTATTTCTAAAACAAGCTCAAGTTCAGTTAAAAAATGGTGGAGAGATTCCCAGCAGTGATACTGCTGGCAGAAGGCAAAGCTCTTAATATCCAAAGACTGCAGGGGAAGAGGAATGTTTTGGAAGCAAAGGTAGTTATTGCCTATGGCAATGATACTGATTGAACCATCCTAATAGAAAAAACTAAGAAAGATAGCACTTCCTCTTAATATCAGATTTGGCCTCACCACCAGGATGAAAAGAAACGAGAGGGAGAATTTCTCTTCCGGGACACTAAGGCCATAAGTATGACTTTTTAGCTTTTGCTTTATATGGTTCCAATGTTTGAAATCTAATTTCTATCTTAACATGAATTTTATTTAGATCAATGAGGAATTGTTCCTTGAGAGAAGAAAACCTCTGCTTGGTTCATTAGGATAATAGTCCTCCTTTATTTATTTTTAACCATAGATATCAGGACACTTCCAAAGGACAATACATGGAACAGCTAAAACTGCAATCAAAGAAATTTTTTGGCATCACTGAAAACAGAAATTTAACTAATGTAAACTTTTTCCATTTTTCAACAAGTTTTATTTGAAGGAACATTCTAAACCCCATTTCTCCATCTAAAGTTCAGTAGCAGAGAGGAACCAGTAAGATTGTATCAGCACATCCAGGTGAATGCACAAATCAACTTGGCCTTGACAGACAGGACTGGTTATGAATGTGGGTCATGATGATAAGGTCAGGAGTGTTCTTTTCTAGTTCAGTGGACAAAGCCACATAGTGGTTGAATGGTTTGGCTAAACGTCCCAAGGGAGTAGGCACAAGGGATACATACAAGTGTGTGTGCGATTGTTTCCTGCTCTCGCAGGCTAATGACTACTTCTTGAAGCAACAGTCACTGAAATGTGACTGGAAATGTCCATTTATTTATGGTAGCTACACCCCACTAAGAAGAGCCAAAAGATTGATAATCAAAGAATGACCTAAAAAGAACAGAATGACACTAGCAGATGACATTAGCAGCATGATACTATTTCCTAGAAAAAGAGAGAACATTTTCATTTTTGTGCAAAAATTATTTTTTAATTACAAAAACATATTGACAAAAAAAGTGATTTTGAAAGATAAAAGCCTAATGTTATCACCTTAATAAGACTGTTATCAATTTTGTGCATTTCCTTACTATTGGTCCATAAGAATGAAGATGTCTTCCTTTTATTAAAGTCTAGCGTACTTATAATTTTGTTTTATGATTTTGTCATTTAGCAATAATTTTCATGAAGTCTAGAAATATTATTTTTAAAGGATTTTCTTAGCTGGAAACAGGCATATGGATCATTTAATCTAGGCTTTCCTAATGTGCTTTATCTGGATTTTAATAGGTGGTAACCTGAAAAAGGATTCCATGATTAAATAAGTTGGCTGACTTCTGATGATGGCCACATAGACTTGAGAAATGGCTGTTGATATGACATATTTTTAAACCTGTGTGGATTATAGGCCCCTTTTGAAAAGCAGCAACTCATAGGATTTGTGTTTCCCATAATTTGTTCTTTACAAAACATTATTTAAATCAATTTCTCTATCAGGAAACTGAGGCCCAGAGACATTAATTACATTATGCAGTTAATTTGTGATAGAATCCAGACCAGAATTTATAGATAAGTTTCCAGAAATAAAACTTCAACCAAAATCTCCTTGACTATTTTGACTGAAATATTCCCACACTGCCACCAAAGTTTCTCAGTTATTGACAATTCCACAAATATATTTTCTATCATAATGTCCTCCTGTTGGGTCATTGGTATAAACGGAAGCCCTCCTTTTCACCTTAGAACAAAACAAGGTGTTGAAGCCTGGGGGGTAGATATTGAAGGAGTGTCCCAGGGCCCTAGAACCTAGTGATGGATTAAGCAAATCTATGCCTAAATACATACAGAACCGAGCAAATTGTTCATAAGTCCCGCACGTTGGGAAACAAAAGAATGTCGTTGAGAAATTACACCAGGAAATTTTTGAGCAAAAAGTTTCTCTTTTTTTGATGTTATTTCTAAATGTCCTAAAATAAAACTATTAAAAATTTCTGCACTAGACCATAGTTCACAAGGAAAGGAACTGTCTTAGTGAAAGAACAGGTTTTTCTTAGCCCTGTAATGCTTTAATTTTGATTCTGAAATTCTACACAATACTCGGTCTGCTTGCCAGAATTGATTGATGAAATCCCACTATATTATGAAAGAATGTATTCTTGGCATCACATAGAGTTCTTTATTAAACATTCTATTCGCTCACATACTAAAGTTATTTGAAGGCTACTCTATTAGTAATAGCTTAGTTCAAAGCACTGCTCCCTAAATCATATGGTTAAGCTTACTTCTGCTTGTTAAAAAAAAAAAAAAAAACATCCCCGCCCCCATTCTCAGGGTGGCAGCTGACATTCCGAAGGTAAATTTGTATTTCTTTTCACTAAAACTGGATCCCTTTGTAATGCTAATATAACCAAGACCTCCTCGGTTTGTAGAGGCCAATGAAATTTCAGGAACCCAAAGTTCTTGTTCTTGCCCTGTCTGCCCAGACTGGAACATTCTTCCTCTTTCAAAATCTCCTCTGAGTATCTCCGGGAGTCCCCAAAGGGCTGATCTTTACCTGGCAGGTACTGGTACATCAGTGATTTACAGCAAGCTTCTGGTCTAATTGGCTACTATCAAGTTAAGTATTTATACCCATGTATGTGCTGACAAACTAGGCAGTGTGCTCTGGACAACTGTGTCTCAAATACCCACTCCCAAATGTCACTCCTGCCAAGGTGTGACTTTTTCACACCTTGAAAAAGTCTGTCTTTTGTGCTCCCAGAGCTACTGGTCTTTGATGTGTCATAGCAGACTGCAAAGGAAGGGAGAACGGCTCTTGCCATTGCCATGGAGAACTCCATGCCATGCTGTCACCTACACCTGAAGCAGACTTGCTTCTTCCCAGAGCTTCACCAAGTCCCTCATGAAAGTACATGAAGATCTGATTGTAGCTCTCAGACACTTCACCTGACCAACCCACTCCCAGACCTGAGAGCAGGGTAAGTCTTAAATGCGTCATCACCTCTTCCAGAGCACCGTCTCCTCTCTGCATTTTCTGGACTCTATCATCATCTAAATTTTTCCCTTCTCAACTAGTCACAAAGTGAAGATGCCCGTGAATTTCAGTGGCTGCCACCTGAGACTCATGGTGCCTTGGGCGTGAGTGTTGTTCTCACCAGTTGCCACCTGGATCCCAAGTCAAATCAGAAAAATACCCCTTTACACTTATTAAAAAGCATCAGCCCTTGGGGGGATAAACAGGCACATTGGTGTCTATATAAAAAGACTTGCATAAGTAACAAGGGAGAGTGTGGAGGGGTGGGAAGGCTGTGATGAAGCCATCATTTACATTGAAATAGCTGTTTCTTGGATATTTAATGAAAGCATTGCCTGTTGACAACATAGACTGTTCTATCTGTACTGAGAAATGACTTCCTTCTTAACTCCACATAACTCCACATAGAAATGACTTCCTTCTTAACTCCACATAGAAAAAAAAATGCATCGGTATCTTTTAATTTTGTTTTAAATGGCAGTAATTTAAGTCACAGAATAATTCCTTCAGACTTAGGGCTGCCACGAAAAATCTGACCTTTGATATTTCCAGTTTTAAAACAATGGATTCTATAAAAGAATGAAAACACTGAGTGCTGACAGCCATGGTCAGGGGAAAACTTGAATGATGTTGGTCAAATTCTATTCCAAAAAGCTCCTTTAAACAATCAGATATGATTCAGCCTATCAAATAAGTTATGAAGTTTCAATCAGTGGAGCTGGAATATCTCCAAGATTAAAAAATTGTAATAATCTAAAACTGATTTCACATATTAAATCAATGTATCCACATAACTATGACATCTAATGTGACTTTTGCTCTGATTTTTTGAAGTTACCATGCTAAAAGAAATACACAAAAAGTTAAAACACAGCCATGTAATACAGTAAATAATTTTAATTTTTATTGGGAATTTTCTTCAGTATAAGCATATGTTGTGATTGCAGCTCTAAAACATACTGTTTTATAAGTAACAATAATGGTCAGTTTCTCTGGTTTGATTTGGACACCAACTCCAGTCACCTTTATGAAGAGGACAAGGGCTTGACAGTGTGGGTTAAGAGCAAGTGAGGGTGCAGGAAATATCTCAGAGGTTCAATCCACAAGACATGGTGGTTGGTTGGATGTGGGTAACCATGAAGAGAGCTAGGTTAACATAATTTCCATGCCTTGGAAGCAAGGTGGGTTTTACTGCCATTTACCAAGGTAGGCAACCTGGGGTGTAGTGAGTGTGAAATGACTTCAAATCCATTTGTTTATAGCAAAAAATGAACTTGTAAAGTTTTTTTTTTCACCACCAAAAACCAAAAGTACATATATTATAAGCCCAGATGTAGCAGAGAGAGTGATGCTAAATCTTCTGTAACGGGGGTGTTCCCTTCAATGGCTCCATTTCGCCTAGATCCCAGATCAATCCAGTGTTCTATTGTGGTCCCCACTCTCATTCCGTGTGGAATAGTTGTTATCTAATGATTTTATGTTTGATCCCATACTGCTCATCTGAATTTCTTTCCGACCAGGTTTCTTATCTGATTTCTGGTTCCGGTCAATGAGAGGGAGAGTGTTATCATCACATCAGTGACTGCTCTGGCTTCCAGAAGCATTGTTTAGATTCACCTGAAAGTCTGATTTCTTCCATCTTTTTCTAGTGGCTTCCACAGTGCCTTTTATCCCCAGATTGTCTGTAACACAGGTGCTGTGGCTCAAACTTCCTTTTCTGAGCGGTTCCCTGATTGTAAAGTTGTTTTGATATAAAACAACTTTCATGGCACCTGTGATTGCCCAGCAACACTCAGGAGCTCAGCTGCTGGGGGCCGCTGCTGGGGGCTTGGGGATAAGAACATATGAAGAAGCAAGTGTGGGAGGGGACCGTTAACCTGTAAACACCCAGAGATTGTGAGAACTCTCTAGGGTGTTCGATCTGGACAAGGTGACTCTTGGCTCATCTAAATAGCTCTCCAAAGACCTTGGGGCATTAGCTCCTGCGTGGACAAGTGGTGCGAACCATGCAGTGGCTGGAAGAAAAGCTCATCTTGCCAGCCACCACTGGAGCCTTCTTCCCTAGCAACGTGCTTTAGCAACAGGGACTTTAAATTTCACCCGCAGCTGGACGTCAGCTCCTGATTGGCTAAACTGACTCTCTGGAGAACCAACTCAAGGAAAGTTTCACCTCAGTTAAATTTGGGCTTTATTCCTGTCCTCTCCCCTCTGCCTGGAGCAATCCTGTAATTAATCTATCATTGGTTCATTGGTTTGGAGTGTGTTATTTCTTTATTGGTTTATTAAGTAAGAGACATTATCCTGTATGCTACTGGCTTGTGGAATTCTTACAATTCTCACAGTCAACCTGTGTTAACTAAAATATTGGCAAAGGCAGTCTTAGTCTCTGAGCATAATTTTCCCCCAAACAAAACACAATCCAAAAGAGGAAGATCATGAGGGAGGAAGCTGAGGAAGTGGTTCTGGACATCATGAAGTTAAGATGTCGTAGGTCCAGTTGGCAGTGATATACGTGCATCTGGACTACAAGAGAAGTCAGACAGTTGACAGAGATTTGTGGGGTCCATCGGCAGAATTAGGAGTTGAAATATTGAGCAAGGATATGAGGGTATCTTGATAAAGAAAAGAAGAGGTTAACAGAAGAGCCTTGAAGAAGTCAGAGCTTTCAGAATCAGGGAGAGAAAGAAAAGCCTGAGAGAAGGAAGAATGTTTCAGAAGCAGGAGAAAAGCTAGGAGAACCTGGTGTGATAGAAGCTCACAGAGAGAATTTCAAGAACAAAGAAAGAGTGGGTATTGGTGTTTTGACCCTTAAGCATCTGGTCCCCCTGTGCCTTTCCCTTCATGGTGAGTGGTATGGGTCAAAGGAATTGCCTGTTTTCTATGAGGAGCCCAAAGGGGCCAGGTGCATCCTCTTCTTGTCCTGGGCAGACAGATCTAGCTGGGCCAGTGGGGACAATCTCTTCCATGACTTACAATTTTTTAAAAATTTATTTTATTGAAGTATAGTTGATTTACAACATTGTGTTGCTTGGTTTCTGGTGCACAGCAAGGTGATTCAGGTTTTCATATTCTTTTCCATTATGGTTTATCACAGGATATTGAATATAGTTCCCTGTGCTATACAGTAGGACCTTGTTATTCATTCATTCTATATATAATAGTTTACATCTGGTAGTCCCAAACTCACAGTTCATCTCTCCCCCATCCACCCTCCCCCTTGGCAACCACAAGTCTGTTCTCTATGTCTGTGAGTTTGTTTCTGTTTCATAGATATGTTCATTTGTGCCATATTTTACCTTCCACATATAAATGATATCATACGATATTTGTCTTTCTCTTTCTGACTTACTTCACTTAATATGACAATCTCTAGGTCCATCCATGTCACTGCAAATGGCATTATTTTGTTCTTTTTTATGGCTGAGTAGTATTCCATTGTATATATGTACCACATTTTGTTTATCTGTTCATCTGTCAGTGGACATTTAGGCTGCTTCCATACCTTGGCTATTGTAAGTAGTTCTGCTATGAACATAGGGGTGCATGTATCTTTTCGAATTAAAGTTTTTTCTGGATATATGCCCAGGAGTGGGATTGCTGGATCATATGGCAACTTTATTTTAAGTTTTTTGAGGAAACTCTATACCGTTTTCTACAGTCCTATACCAATTTACATTCCCACCAACAGTGTAGGAGGGCTCCTTTTTCTCCCATCCTCTCCAGGATTTATTATTTGAAGACTTTGATGATGGCCATTCTGACTGCCTCTGACTGAGGTGTTACCTCCTTGTAGTTTTGATTTGCATTTCTCTAATAATTAGCAATGTTGGGAATCTTTTCACATGTCTTCTTTGGAGAAATACATGACTTACGACTTTTAATGTGAACAACAAGAACACAGGGAGCAGTCAGAGTTAACATCATGATGGTGGTGTGGACAAGACTGTATCTGGTGTGTGAACATAGTGGTCATTCTTTTACCCAGTTCTCTTGTCCCTCCTGACTGTGCAATTTCCTGTTCATTTTTCCAATAAATTCACTTTTACTTAAGATAAATAGCTAATGTAGAGTTAAAATGGGTTATGCCTAAAAAATCTAAAATAGTTTCATTGTATAGATTCAGATTCAGTAATATTAAAATCACCGAAGTTCACAGAGTTAATTATGGCATAAATGGAATTCATGTCTCTTAACTTCCAGGCTAAGACACTGTTTTTTGTTTTATTTTGTTTTATCGTGGTAAAATACACATCACATAAAATTCACCATCTTAACCAATTTTAAGTGCACAGTTCAGTAGTGCTAAGTACATTCACATTGTTGTGAACCAATCACCAGGACCCTTTTCATCTTAGGCTAAGTTGCTTTCCAACGTACCACTGGTGGTACATGACCACCCCAAATCAATCTACCTTCCCAGCCTCCCTTGCAGCTAGGTCTGGCCAATGGGATGTGAGAAGGTGCGGCTTGTGCAGCCTCAAGGTTGCAGTCTTGAGAGGAAAGAACGTGTCCTTTTTTTCCCCCTCTTTTCCACTTGAAATTAATGTGGACCATAAGCCATTCTCATGAAGCCAATACCTAGGGATGAAGGTTGAACAAACATGAAGAACACCATGGACAACTTCATGAAGCAGAGCTGCTACAAGAGCTCCAACTATTATACATTAAAAAAATTCCAAGAGTATTTAAGCTACATTTTTTGGGGGGGAGGTGTTTCTCTTAGAGAAGTTGAACCAATTGTACTTTATACAGCCAGACTGACTTGTATTTGCCTTCCTCTTCTCAAACACGACATGAAAAAATACAAGGGATTTGCCTTCTTTCCTACTGAAATGTTGAGTAGGCAGAGATTCACATTTATTATCCTTGGACCCAAAATCCAAGAAGAATGACTCTTAGTTTATCCTGTTAACAAGGTCAAGTTGATGGAGACACACATGCATATAAGGCTGCAGTTCAGTCGTTAGGGGGAAGCTTGGAGGACATTGATTTGGGGCAATGTGTTTTAAGTGGGACCTTTGTACAAAAACAGCTTACCAAATAAATTAAGGAAAAAAAATAACCATCTTTTTTATTCAGATGTATTTCTGGAAAATAAGTGTGTGCAGGTGGGGCGGGGGATGAGCAACAAAAATACTGCACAAACATTTTAACGTATTCTTACACGTGTGAAAACTTGGAATATTCACTCAGGAGCTGACGGTTCCACCAGGTGGTAAAATGCTGGATAAAGAATTCAGGAAAGAATGTTTAAGGTTTATATTTAGCAAATGATGGAGAGCACTATAAACGTATTCGTTCTAATTCACAAAAGTCTATAATTCTTATGAAACATGCATTTTATATAAAGATGAATTATAATGCTGTACATTTTCTTCTAGAGGCATTTTAGATAGATAAATCAATCATGTACTACTTGGAAAACAAAGCTGCTTAATTTTTCCCCCAGTAACAGTGTATTCAATATAGATGCTCAGTACATTAAAATCACATGTCTATGAATCAGACTTAGGTACAAATCCTGACTCAGCCACTTGCTAGTGTATGATTTGAAAAAAGTTACCTAAATTTTCTGAGCCTCAGTTTCCTCACCTGAAATTGCAGGTAATCATATTGGTACTAGAGGGTTGATATGATGATTAGGGAATATAATTATGTAAAATGCTGAGCAAGTTAAAAGTGCTCCGTGAATTGTGCTTTTTGTTATTATTATCGCTATTTCTAAATGATAATTTCATTATAATAAAGTTTAATTGTTGTGAGTCCCCTCTCCCATGTTTCCTCTTCTTGGATTTTCTTGACCCTGGTGATTTCATGTTTTTCAATATGAATATTGCATTTTAAATTAGAAACATCTCAATTAAAAATGTAAAGGGAATTTCTACTTGAATTAAAATCAGGTTGAATATTTTCTTAAAAGAGGAGCGACAGAGAGAGAATCCAGTTCATATAGAAAAATGCAGAAAACAAAGGAATAAAAAAGAAATTATAAATAACAGGAAACAAAAATGTAAGATCCTTAGTACTTTTTCAGTGCCCAATAAATATTAGGTATCACTAGTGTGAAGTATTATTATTGAAAAACTGTGCATCAACAGAAATAGAGATAAGTTTCTGGAAATTCAAGGAATAATATACAAAACATTATTTTACCAAACAACTTAACCCATTCAGCCTTAAACGGGCAATGCAAGTAAAAAGTAAATAATGATGTATGGGATCCATGCAATATAAATTCTATAATTGAACAGAGTTAATGTTATATATGCATTAATCTTTAGACCTTTCAGAAAATACAATTACTTTAGGCAACTATAGAACACATATAAAATATATGAATCAGAGGATCTTTACTACTTCTAAAAAGCCAAACTTATACATGCTCTGAATTTCAATGCAGAGAAAATAGAAATTCATTGAAGTTAAAAATTTAAAGCCCCACCTACTCAAAAAATTTAAAAACAACTTTTGTGCTAAAGAGGAAAAAAAAAGTACAATTTCAAAAATACTTATAAAATAGTGGTGACAACACTGTGTATTTGTAACTGTGCACTGTGGTCAAAGGTATACTCAGAGGAAAATTCATATATTTTCATTTTTAAATAAAAAGGAATTTAGAGAGACAAACAGCTGTTTAATGCAAGGGCGAGGGAAGTTCGCTGAGACCCTAAATATCTTTAATCAGATAACATTCACTTTAATCAGATAATGTGTATCCTGTATCTGTCATTTTATGACTAGAAAATCATATTGGTTTCCAATGAGATTTACTTTGAAATTATTGTATATGCTCATCATGGGTTGGCTGCAGGTCTGTGCCCTGACTCCCATTTCCAAGATGGTGAAGCAGACCTTAAGGAGATGGATCATGGCACAGGAAAAAGAGAGCATGGCCGAAGCCATGCAGGGGTTCTTAAAAGTTCTGTTCAGTGGTGGCGCATGGATCTTCTGCTCATGTATCATGACAGAAACTGACTTCAATAGAGCATGAATGTGTAATTCAACCACGGGAAAGGACAGCAAATATTTTGAACAATAATACAATCTTACCATGGTCTTCTATCTTGGTCACAAATATTTTCTTCCTTCTCTTGTGCATGCAAAATACACTCAGTCACTCCCTAAAGGAGACAACATGGAAGTCTCCTCCAATCAAAGGATCAGACTCAAAACCCCAGAATTCTTGTGCTAGTCTCTACCCCCGTTCTGCATGTGGCTTCTTCTGATCTGGAGATTATGAACGAAAAAGGAATCAGTGACAGGATAACCATAATAAGCAGAGCCTTTTGGAAAAGGAGTGAGTGGGAAGTCCACGGCAGCCACTGATTCATCCATAACAATGGTGAAAGCCCACTAAACATGCTAGCCAGGACCCTGACCCATGGCACTAGAAAATATTCCTGGAGCAAGTCCTGGTTCTGCCCCTACAGTAGATGCCCAGTCCAATATTCTCCATGGCTCTTGGTTCCATCTCTGGGAGGTCCTTTCTTTTCCATCTTCCCCATTGACTACATATACATACCTTGGGGAACTGGTTCTCCTTGGGGGCTGAGAAGCTCTCTTGACCTGCTTCTTGGCTATAGAAACACGAGGATATGAGTGTAATCTTCCTGAGGTTGGGGTGGAGAGAGCAGAACATATTTTGTACAAAAATACAATGTACCACATATGATTTACAGGTGTTGAAACCTTCCATGGAAAACCAGTTCCACTGGCTTGGGGCCATACTTGGATTCCCTTTAGAACATGTGTTTCAGGTTCTAAGTTTTTGGCTTTTTAGTGAGCTTACAACTTGCCTTAGAAAGAAGCTCTTTGGGTTAATCAACTTACCCTCCAGTACACCCACATAGTTACGCTGACTTGGTGTTATTAGATCTTAATTGAGTCAGGAGCTCCTAGGAATTTATTCCCCACTTCTGCACCAGTCCATCAAGTCAGAGGACACTGAAATGTATCAAGATATGATGCTCTTCTTGCCTTTTGCTGCAACAGCCTTGGAATAGTCTACCTGCAATGAAAAAGGGGCTCCCATTGAGGCACTGCAGTATTTTCCTTAACTTAGTCCTAAACCTATCCCTCAAAATTAGGAAATATGAGTGATGGTTTTAGAATGAAAAAAAGGTATTTCCTTCACATTACATTTTTTTCTTTAAGGTCGTTCTGAGTTGCTTCATGGTTTCATGTTTCAATTTGATTCAAAATATACCTTTTGTTTTCAAAATAGAAATACATTTGACCAATTAAAACAAGAGGAGTTTGCAGAGATCTACGTTTACACGGATATTTTTCAGTAGATACACACTACAGTACTACAAGATCTTGTTGGTTGAATTCACAGATGCAGAACCCAGGATGTGAAGGGCCCACTGTAAGTTATACTTGTTTTTTCCATTGCTCAGAGAGCCGGCACCCCTAACCCCCATGTTGTTCAAGACTCAACTGCATATTTATTATCTTTTCTGATTATAAAAGTATAGCTGCTCATTTAAAAAAACAAGTAACAGGGGCTTCCCTGGTGGTGCAGTGGTTGAGAATCCGCCTGCCGTTGCGGGGGACATGGGTTCGTGCCCCGGTCCGGGAGGATCCCACATGCCGCGGAGCGGCTGGGCCCGTGAGCCATGGCCGCTGAGCCTGCGTGTCCGGAGCCTGTGCTCCACAACGGGAGAGGAAACAACAGTGAGAGGCCCGCATACCGAAAAAAAAAAAAATTAACAGTATGAAATTGACAAGCCCTGATCTGGTCACCTCACCTGCTGGGAAGTAGAAATTTCCATCTGGACACCTCACATATGGAGCAGAGGCAGGTGGATGCCATAATCCAAAGATGGGCCCCATGCTTGCAGCCAGCCAGTGCTTATTTAACCAAGTCCAGTTCATCACCAGCTAATCGACAACACTCAGAGATGCTGCTTTCTTAATATGAGAACAGGTATGTGCAATGTTCTGTCTTCAGAAGACCTTCCCCAATTTCTCTAGCGTGGCTCCTGTTCCCCACAGCCTAGACTCTGTAACTGGATTTCACCTTTGGCAGTAAAATTTCTCCACTCTGCACTCAATCTCTGAACTCTTAGTTTTTAATTTTCTTCAACAAAGATGTTTTTATGATCTGCTTGATAATTTCAACGTCTGCTTCCTATCGTTACCAGTATATGATTTTTCCTTTTTTTCTGTTTTCATTATTTTATATGTTCTTTTTTAAATTTGAATTTGTAGGAGTATTATCCTTTTGTGAAATATGTTCCAAGCGTCTCTCCAAGTTGATGATTTGTTTATTGTGTTATTTTGTCAGATAAAACTTAAACTTTAAAAAGTCAAAACTTCTAATTCTTTCTTTTATTATTTATGATTTTGGTGTCCCAAATTATACTATATTTTCCTTAATTTTTGTCCCTTTTTATTTTTTTATCAACTTTAGGGAAAAAGTTTAAAACTTGCACTTAATACATCTGTAATTCCATTTTATTTATAAGAATGTCCACTTCATATGTGTAGCTGTAATTTTATTTGGTAGAGGAAAGTTTATGATTTTTATATTTTCTCTGTCAAATATAACTTCTTTTAATATAAAATGACCTTTCAAGACAAGCAACTCCTTTATCTGTAGCACAGAATTCTACTTTGTCTGATATTGGCCCCTCAACATTGTTTCCTTTGACTAGCATTCATTAAATATATTTTTACCTGTACTTTCATGCTTAATGGCACACTTTGTGTCAGTTTTTGATGTGCATCATTGTGGGTATATAGCTGGATTTTGTTTTTGACCCAGTAAAAAATCTTGGCTTTTCATGTGGAGATTTAATTTATTTATAATCTTTGTTACTACTTATTGACTTTTAAATCTATCACCTTATTTTGTACAATCTATTTTATGCTTTCTCATTTTTCCACTCTTTCCTTACTTTTGTTATATAAGCTATGTTTTCATATTTCATCATTTCCCAGGTATGTAAAGATAGGTTCTGATTTTAATTATATCATTGGTTATATTTAATAGTTTCAAAATTAATATTTAATCTATTTTTCTCTAATCTTCAAAAATCTTAGTGAAACAGCAAATTTTGAGTTTCTCCCCACCCCTTCATAAGTAAAAGAGTTCAGTACACCTCCTGCCCTAGACCTCACTTCTCAATTTTTCTTAATATAATCTGGGGTTTTAGATGCCCATTACTATAGTTACTTTTTTTTCAGTTACTATATATCTTCAATTTTGAAAACAATTCTTGACAATTATAATTATTTAATAGCTAGTTTTTAATAATATCATAATGCTTTATATTTATTGATACAGTCATTGGCAGTGCTGACTATATCTTGTATCCGTTTCCCTCTTTCCTTGAGCTTTTTGTTTCTTCACTAAGTGATTTGGAAAATATCATTATTTTTTTCCAAGAAGGACATGTGGTTGGTATATTTTAAGAACTCTTGGATCTCTAAGACTGTCTTGGCTCTGGATAAAATCATCAAGTCAGAATGTTTTCTCCAAATTCAGTAGATATTCCTTTACTAATATCTTCCATATAGTGTTGTAGAAGAGAAGTCTAAGGCTGTTTTTATTTTTGTTCTCAAGTAATTTTTAGGTAGAGTACCTGTTTATTATCAGCACATAACTGTTTTTCATATATTATATATATATATAAAATGATATATGATGATTTTTGTGTTAGCATGTAATAAATTCATAATTCAAAAATGGCACCAGTGTGTGTTAGCTATCTATTTCTGTGTAAAAAATTACCCCCAAATTTAGAAGCTTAAAACAACAAACATTTGTTATCAGTTCTGTGGGCCAGAATCCAGTAGAGGCTTAGCTGGGTAATTTTGACTCAGTGTCACTGGTGAGGTTGCAGCCTAGTTGTCATCTAGGGTTGTAGGCAGCTGAAGGCTTGCCTGAGGCAGGAGAATTTGCTTCTAAGATAGCTCACTCATGGCTGCTGGTTGTTGACTGGAAGCTGTAGTTCCTTTCTGGGTGTTATTAGGATGCCTCAGTTCCTTACCATGGGAACCTCCATGCAGGGCTTCTGACTTCCCACAAAACAAGTGATGGGGGTGGGGGGCAGGTTGGGAGAGAAAGAGAAAACAAGAAACTGGTGCCTTTTATATCCTAGTCTCTTAAGTCACACACTGCCATTTCCACCTTATTTTATTTATTTTTTAGAAGCATGCCACTAAATCTGGTCTACACTGAAGGTAAAGGGAAGTAAGATCCACCTCTTGAAGGGAGGATTATAAGAGAACTTGGAGACATTTTTTTTTAAATTACCACACAGAATAAGACATTTGTGGGTACGGTTTCAGTGATTTTTTCCCCCCCGCAAATTATTAGCCTATGATTTCTGAGTTTTATTTAGTTTGTAATTTTCTTTTTCACTAATGTCTTTGGCATTTTCTTCCATTGTATTTCTTTAGCTTTTCTTCATGAATTCTAATTACTCTACAGTATTTCTTTCAGCTTTCTATTCTGTATAGTTATATCTCTTTTGTAACTTTCACATCTGTGATTTTTTCCTTTGCACTCTGGTAAAGGATCCCAAGTTTGTACTTGATATAAATTCTGCTCCTTTTGACCTCCAATAGCATCTTAAATCATGCTCTTGTTACCAACCAGGGTTCTTGGCCTCCTTAATCAATAGAAATTGATCAGAGACCAGACAAGAAATTCAGGCAAGGCTTTATTGGAACCCCTGCTGAAGCAGGAGGGTGTGGAGAAAAGGGAATCCTCTTGCACTGTTGGTGGGAATGTAAATTGATACAGCCACTATGGAGAACAGTATGGAGGTTCCTTAAAAAACTAAAACTAGAACCATACGACCCAGCAATCCCACTACTGGGCATATACCTTGAGAAAACCATAATTCAAAAAGAGTCATGTACCACAATGTTCATTGCAGCTTTATTTACAGTAGCCAGGACATGGAAGCAACCTAAGCGTCCATCGACAGATGAATGGATAAAGAAGATGTGGCACATATATACAATGGAATGTTACTCAGCCATAAAAAGAAATGAAATTGAGTTATTCATAAGGAGGTGGATGGACCTAGAGTATGTAATACAGAGTGAAGTAAGTCAGAAAGAGAAAAACAAATACTGTACGCTAACACGTATATATGGAATCTAAAAAACAAAAAAAAGAGTGGTTATGAAGAACCTAGGGGCAGGACAGAAATAAAGACACAGACGTAGAGAATGGACTTGAGGACATGGGGAGGGGGAAGGGTAAGCTGGAACAAAGTGAAAGAGTGGCGTGGACATATATACACTACCAAATGTCAAATAGATAGCTAGTGGGAAGCAGCCGCATAGCACAGGGAGATCAGCTTGTTGCTGTGTGACCACCTAGAGGGGTGGGATAGGGAGGGTGGGAGGGAGACCCAAGAGGGAGGGGATATGGGGATATATGTATACATATAGCTGATTAGCTGATTCACTTTGTTATACAGCAGAAACTAACACACCATTGTAAAGCAATTATACTCCAATAAAGATGTTAAAAAAAAAAAAAAGAACAAAGAGCAGGTTCCCATCTTGCTCGCTCCCTGAGGAGGAGAGAGCTGGTTCCTCATATGGGGTGAAGGGAGTGGTGTGCACAGGGGGTCGGGCAGGAGGCGTGGCTTAGGTGGTTTGCCCACCCCTTTGGTGGTGCTGAGTGCAGAGGGCATGTGCAGTATCCTGCTTTTGCTCCCAACACGCTGTTTTTGCTCCCTGCTCTTCAGAAGTTGCAGTTGGGTTTTGGTCTTTTTGTATCTTGTCCATAATTTGCCCCAGCTGGATATGCATGCAGTTAATTTTAGTCCCTTATAGTTTCTTTGTATTTTGTTACTTGAGGAGACGTTTGTCCAGGTGCAAGCCCTGCAGCAAAGGGTCCCAGGTCCCAGGTCCCAGCCTGTCTCACTATTATTTTCTTAATTTATCTTCAGTCCGTCCACATCTATTTTTAGCTCTTAATGTTGCCTTTTCATGACAACTTGTTGGCTTTCTTCCTCGGTTATACTCACCATACACATTTCAGCTCCTCCTCATCGAAGTAATTTTTCCTTGTATCAATTGAAGATGCCAAAGAGTTTCATGAAATTTTCTTCTGAACTAGCCGTTGATAATTTTCATAATTAGACTCCTCCTCTGAACTTTCCATATTGGCGTTATTTCTTCATAGGCTTAACGGTCATTTCTTTTCACTTTTGTTATAACCTTGGCATATGTCAACAAACAAGATGTGTGGCTTCCCTTGGTTCTGTCCACTTGCATAATGGTGACATTTTTTACTTATGACAACTAGAGGGTAAGTTGATGAGTTTACTCCAAGTTCAATACCTACCTTCTAGAAGGCACCCATCTGTCGCAGCTCTGCCTTATTGAGATGCATCTACTATTGCTACTCTCTGGCTTTATGATGCTGTCAATAGGCAGAAATCCTGAGATATACATATATACTCATTGATACACGTTTCCAGGCATTCTGCTTATCTCTGTGTTCCTGACTTAGAGAGTTTGTTTTGGGGGCTACATCCTTTCCTAGGATTAGAGGCATTACCATCAGCACCCCGTTTGTTTTATCTGTTTTTGTTCTGGGTATAGCTGTCTCTGTAGTGGTGTAAAATATGTGGTATTGAAGAAAAAGACTGAGCATCCTTCAGAGGCAACAGCTCTAGTGCAACAAACAGCTTCTAATTTTCTGTTTGGGGAAGATCTTGGATTCTGAGGAGACAGTGGGAGAACATACAGTATCTTTGTTTTCCCCAAGTGGTTCTGTTTCACAGGGGTGACGGTTAGGCATTTCATGACATGAAACTTAAATACTTTTGTTTTTCCTCAGTCTTTTTGTCTTATAGTTAGCATTGAGTCCTTTCAGCTTCTTGCATTAAATTGCTCATAAATCCAAGTTTTTAGAATTGCTGTGAATTTTTGTTGTTTTCTGGTCTTTACCATTACTTTCATTGAAAATTAGATGAAGTTTTATTGTGGTGACCATCCAGGATGGCATTTTAACCTGGAAATTTCTCTTGGTACTATTTATATTAGCAAAAAGGAATTACAAAGCAGTATATACAATGTGATTCCAATTTCATATAATAGCAAAAAAAGGAAAACAAAAGACAAGAAAGAATTATAATATAACATTCACAGAGGTTCTCCAGACAGTAGAATTCTGAGTAACTTCTATGCTTTATTTTGAAGGTGTTTTCTTTATTTTAAAATTTTCTGTTAAAATATGTATTACTTATTAAACTAAGGAGAACAGTTTTTCAATTAGCAGTTTATAACTACAAGTTAATTTATTGACAAAGGTGTTATCTTTAAGGATTAATATTATATACTTGGTGGTTTTGGGGTGGGAAGGGAAATGTATTCTCAGGTATAGAAAAAACTTTCTCTTAATAGCAGATATGTGAGAACCACAGTGTTCTATGTTTAATGTAGCACTCATTAGGTGTGGATTTATTGTCCTTCAAAGTAATTGATATATAAATATTACAACATACGTGTGTATACACACACACACAAACAGACATGTGTGTGTGTCTTCTAAAATTGATTGAAGGTGTCTGATGGCCACTTTAATAGGATACTGGTACCTTTCATCCATGAGAGGACAATAAGGAAGATTAATCTATGGCCCAGTGGTTCTCAAAGTGTCGTCCCTGGACCATCAGCCTCAGCATCACTTGGGCTCATATTACAAATGCAAATCCTCAAGCTTCCCCTCAAGACTAGACCCACTGAATCAGCAATTCAAACCTGTGTTTTGAGAAACCCTCCAGATGATTCTGATATATACACATTTGAACGTCACAGCTATGGATGTTAATTAATGTCCTTTGAAGTGAGCATTATCAAACAGACAGAAGCCTTTTATAGGTATGGTCATGAAGAACCCTGCACTCTGAGAGGCAGAAGCATCTCTGATACTCAGCTGGATAACTGTTCAGAAGACATGATCTATCACAAGAGTCTGATTGAAAAATAGGAAAGTGAGAACTTGATCCTATTTCTTCTGTGGCTCTGGTGTTCCACATCTATTTATTGTGGAAAATAACAAACAAAAATATCGTGTATACTATAAACTTCTTGTGAACACATCAGTTTAACTTGTGCACCATTATTATGTGAGAATTGGCAGAGGTCCAGAAATAGGCTACACTGTGGTTCGGTGGAAATGATTTGCCAACTCTCCACCCCGGGGATGCTGATGTCAGGTGCTGATGTTGATGAGCCATGTCTAAGGTCATCTGTTGGACCACAGTGCATAGTGGTGACAATTTGGGAGTAAAGACTGAAGGTCCTAGAGCTCAGAGACCTGGAGTCAGGCTGGCCCTTCCTAGTCTTTCTTTCCATACATGGTTGACATGATGGAGGGGCCTGGGTCACCTTTCTGGGGAAGCCAGACTGAGAGGATTTGACACATCTGCTGTAGACTTTTAGGAAAGAGCTTTCTTCCACTTCCTTACTTGTGGTGTCCTTTGCTGGCAAGTGGGCTGGTAATGATGTATGTGATGGGGATATGGTACGGGTGTGGGTCCAGGTGAATGGGACCAGGCAGGGCACTTGCCTTAGACTGACAGGTAGACCAGGTACCGGCAGTCCTTTTCTTCTTAGTAGGGTTGCCAGATTTAGCAAAAACCAGACAAAACCAACAAAAACACCCGGTGTCCAGTTAAATTTGAATGTTGGATAAACAACAAATAATTTTTAGTATAAATATATTCGATGCAATATTTGAGACTTACTGTATAGTATATTGTATGCATTATTTTGGTATAAAATATTTAATATGTATAATATTTAGTATGTTATTGAGGTACAGTTAATATTTCATTATATTGTATGTCTACATGTCTTTTCTCACTCCGTGGACCTTTTGGAGGTTATGGATTATACTGTATATCTCTAGCATGCAATATTTGGGACACGCTTACTGTAAAAGATGATCTGTGTATCTAAAATTCAAATGTAACTGGGTGTCCTATATTTTGTCTGGCAACCCTCCTAGGTAAACTTGGCTAGATAGGAGACTCCATTAGGATTTGGGACAAAAGCCCTATGAGGAAAACAAAGCTTTTGCCTGAATGTTACCCTCCTTCAAGAAGCTGCTGTGAATTTGGGTGTCAGCGTTCCTGTACCCCAGTGTTCCTGTACCCCATCCTGACATCATCTTAATACAACTCACAAAGAGTGGCTATATACCTGAGTGGCTATATATTTAAGTCACTTTTATTTCCTTGAATAATTTCAAATTTCTCAAAGACGTTAAAAAGGGGTGGCGGGGGCAGTGTGGGGGGAGCATGGTCCTTTGTCATGACCCATGATTAATTTATTTTGAGAAATATATTTTCCTGGTTCACTCACAGCAGAAAACACCATCTCATTTCCTCTGAGTACGATTTCCAAACAGAAGTAACAGCATTGCTGATCAATGGGTCCGTCTCCAGGATCAGCAGCCACATTCAACCCGGAGCTCAGAAAAACAGTTGTGATTCCTACTTGATTTTCACATTCCTGTCTCAACAGCAGTTTAAGAGACCAATTTTGTTACCAAATTTTTTTTTCAATAAGAGGAAAGGCCGTTTTCTAAAAAAGCCAAGTCTGAAGCTCATCCAAGAAGGTTAAAGGAATTTACTTCGTGTCCTCCAACTTGGTCTGTTTGTCAGTCTGGGAGCAGGGTTCTGTGCAAAGGCTTTGTGTGCTGCTGGCTTTCAGCTGGGGAAGTTGTGTATGAGCTACTGCTCCTCTCCCAGGTGAGAACAGGTGTACACCACTTTAAATTTCCCGTGGATCTGATTGCATCATTTGTTATATTATCCAACATAATGACATGAAATACGTAAATAATAAAATGCCAGTGGCCTGCTGAAAATTTAAAGTGGCAGGTCCTCTTTCTTCCATGGGAGAGCATGCTGTCAGGTGATGGAGATTTCACTGCTGAAAAATGATGACCAAGCTGAAGGAAGCCACAGGGGAAAGCTTGCTCCTCCCGCTGATGAAGCGAGTACAAAAAGGAACAGCATGGCATCACCCCTTCTCCACTCTATGCAACTGCCATATCTTCCCGCAGTTATCAGGTGCTTGACAAGACAGGTTAGCTTGGAGCAGTGTTTAAATGATAAGACAATGGAAGGAGTGTGTTCAAAGGTCAAATGCTCCAGTTTCCACTGTATGTGTGTGTATATATATGTATATAGTCACTCTTGCTTGTCTTTTTATCCAAGTGTCAACTTGATGTGGTAAATGTTTGTGTTGGGTAGAATCCACAGCACAAATGCAAAGCAGAGTAGCTTGATTAAAGATTTCCCATGGATTTGGAAACTCAAGGCAAAACTCTCCCAACCTTTCCACATACAGTCTGTCTCATTACCTAGGTTCCTTAAAATCCAAGAATGTTCCCCTAAACTTGCGTAACGTTATCAGCAGTTTTCCATCCACATCATAAACAAAAGGAACTACAATTTTTTATTCAGTTGGATTCAGCACCAGTGCACCGACCACCAATTCTGGAAGCTTTGTGTGAGGTGCAAGGAGTTTAATAGTGAGTAAAATATGGTTTCTTCTGGAGGCCTCACAGGAGACATAAACAGTGTGGTGAAGGACTTAACAGGGGATCTGGCTCTGGAGCATTGCTGGTGTGTTGGGCAAGGAATGGATGCCAGCATTGTACACAGCTATGCGACTTGCCAGCTCCAAGTATTACTGCTTATGAATTAAGAATGCATTTTGATGGTACTCTGCTAATTTGCCTAGAGGAAGGAGAGTGAGAGCTATAGGAACGGAAAAATCTCCCAGATGGGTGAGACACTGATGACTGCAATGCTAGGTAAGTTGAAATTCTGCATGGATATGGTAGGAGCAAACATTATGTACTTATAGCGTGACTCTTTGGGGCAGTGTTTTGGATGGTATACTGACTATAACTATTCTGACTTAAAATATGTCATTTAAAACAAAAGTGAAAATGAGTTTTTGAGATATTATTCAGAACTATCCTGGTGTTTTATGTTTGCCTTTGGTTTCATATATGTTAGCTTCCCTTTATGCTTTGTCTGTACTCTTACCTTCCCTCCAGTTTCAACTTGTTTTCTCTTAGCCATGGGAGTGAAAATATATTGCAAACTGATGATAGCTTAAAAGTGTGAATTGTCATGAAATGACAATTCTTTACCTCTAAATCCCTTTTTCAAAAACACAAAGGTGTAGTTTTTAGCTAGCGCTTTTTAACCGTTGGTGCAGAAGTAACCACTGAAGACTGACTTACCGAATGTCTAATGAAATGTCAATAGTATTTCCCTTAAAATGGAATAGTTATACAAAATTCCATTTTAGTTATATGCATACGTGTCTCATCTCACTTATGTATGGTTTTGCAAGCGTGGATTTTACCTTATACCTCTATGAATCCTGTATAGTACCTTAAAAACAATAGATGCTCACTAAATATAACTGGATAAATGAATAATTCTAGAAAAATGGGAGAGAATCGTTCACAGACCTGTTGCAAAATGATACCTCATACATGTGTCTTAAATGGATAGGAGATAGAAAAACTAAGGAAGAGAAGTATCAAAATTTCTGGGTCCATAACAAATAGTGCTTTCCAGATTCAAACCTGCCCAATGAATCACTATTTTATTCTAACAGATCTCAGGCTTACCACCAACATGGCAGAACATCAAGTTAGGTTTATGGATGAGCTGATCTTTTTCCTCAAGTCCTTGGTCCTCTTGATCTTGGTCTTCCATTCAGAGATTCACATTCCATAGTGTAAGTAGAGATCTACAAAACTAGTTCCCAAATGTTTGGCTGGTAGAGGCCAGATACCTAGAAAATAAAGTAGTTAAGTCAAATGTTCAAGGCTTGAATCTCAGCTCTGCTACCTGCTAGTGACTTGACCACCATGGCTCTCACTTCCCTCCTTTACAAATGGGGGAAAGTAGTTGTGAGAATTAAGTTGGAAAAATGAGTATAAAGCAGCACATAGTAAGACCTTGTACATAATAAAATTATAGACTACCGGGGAAGATGGGATCCTTTCCTCCTGTTGAAAGTTGGAAGTAAATTTCGAGCTAGGCCTTTAAAGAAGAGCAGGGTTTTCTTCAGTTAGTTTTGTTTTAGGCACAGAAATAAGGGAATGAGATTCCAGACAGAGGAAACAGCATGAGCAAAGGCACTGGGGTTAGAAAATACAGGAGGGATCAGAAGACCATCCATCTATGGACCATACGTGGCCCCTAGAGCATAGGGAAGAGCACACTGGGTGGAGAGGAGGACATTCAAAGTCATGGACTTGTTCATAGCACAGAATGTGTTAGAACCTATCTCTTGGCTCCCAGTGAATGATTTCTTTAACAAATATCAATCTTCCTGATACTAGAGTTTAAATTTCCAGCAGTTTTCAGTAACTCTAAGGAATTTTAACTGCAGTCTACACAGATTGCTGGGGAGAGGCTCTTTATTCAACCCCCTGAAAGCCAAGAGCCTACCTGTTCTGGGTGAATATTAAAGGCTTCTCAGTATGCGTCGACAATAGGGGTAGATGTTACTGCCAATATTTTTAGACAGAATTCAGAGACCTGCTAAGAATTCTGAGCAGCTGAGCATTTACGCTCCATAGAGGCTATTCGTCATCCCACAGACATATCTTTAGATGCCCTAGTATGAAGTTTGCTCATCTTGATCATGCAATTCCAACTTCAGCTGTCTGTGGACGGTTACTTAGTAATTTTGATTTAAAGAAGTGCAGTGGGGTACACTTAGAGTGGACCAACCTATTTATAGACAGGAAGCCCAGAATTACTGTCATGCATTGGGAAAATTTATAATGACTTCTAACTTTCCATTACCTTCAGCTAAAGGGAAATAACAACTGTTTCTTTATTTTTAAAATAAATTTATTATTTATTTATTTATTTATGGCTGTGTTGGGTCTTCAGTTCCTGCGCGCGGGCTTTCTCTAATTGCAGCGAGCGGGGGCTACTCTTCATTGAGGTGCACGGGCTTCTCATCGTGGTGGCTTCTCTTGTTGCAGAGCACGGGCTCTAGGCTCACGAGCTTCAGTAGTTGTGGCATGCAGGCTCAGTAGTTGTGGCACACGGGCTTAGTTGCTCTGCAGCATGAGAGATCTTCCTGGACCAGGACTCAAACCCATGTTCCCTGCATTGGCAAGCTGATTCTTAACCACTGCACCACCAGGGAAGTCCCACAGCTGTTTGTTTTTAATTTGGTTTTTTGATTCACTGTGCAGGAGTGCAGTGATTAGCACAAAATGTTCAATAGCATATGATAGATGTTCCATGACATATGATAGGCATATTTTCAATCAATATTTATCGAATGAATAAACTAATGAAATCAGTTGAACCATACTTTTAAGTTGTGTTTCAGAATGTGTGGAGCATTGGTTAAAGCTGATGCCTATGACCATGTTATTATTATATACAAAAAAGAAGCAAGATATATTCTAGAAAGATTCCTGGGCAGGTGTCAGTTTAGTGACCTTGAGCTAGTCATTTAACCTCTCTTATTTCCTCTTTAGAAAAATGAAGGGTTTGAACTAAGTGATAACTAATGTCCCTTCTGGCTCCAAAATCCCATGACCTGAATTCTGGTTTTGCTGATACTCTTGTACATGAAATGACCCCTTGTCACATCGGCCTGAAGTTGAACTCTTCTGTTTCACATTGGAAGCCTCGCAATCCATCTTAAATTTCTTCATGAAAATAATACCTTCTTTAATGGTTTGTTGCCTGATTGGAATGTTTTTCTTCTGCACAACTGTTGCACTTTATACATGTACATTTCTGATGCTGGCCTCTTTCTCTCTAGCTGGGCATCTGAGAGGCAGAATCTGTGCTTTATTCATCTTTATGTCCTTTAAGCACCTAACACCATGCCATGCAGAACAGAATCCCTTCTTTACAATCCCAGTGTTATTTGTTTCACAGTCATCCTGGAATAATGGTTCCACCCTAATTTGTGGGTTTAATAAAATGCAGCTGCTACAGCAGCCAACCCATTTCATCTCTCTCTCTCCCTCCTTCACTGTGTTCTAGCCATAAGGCTGCTTTCGAGTCCTCAAAAAGGCCAAGTCTGTTGTGGCTTCTGGAAGCATGTCCTGTCTGGAATGCTTTTTCCTGAAATCCTCATTCAGGTGTCATTACCAAAGTCACCATCTCAGAAAGGAATTTCCTAGCAACCCCCCTCCGGGTTACCCCTTCAGCAAATATTGCGTCTTCCTTATAAGCCCACTGACTGAAATGCTTATGGATTTTAAACTAGTTTTGTTTTCCTTTCCCACTAGAATATGAGCTCTGTGGAAGCACAGAGTGTGTCTCTCTTGCTTTTGCCTCTATCGCCAGCATCTGGAACAGTGCCTGGCACACGGTGGTTTGTTAAATATTTGTGGGATGACTTCAGTGCCCTTTTCCACCCTCTTCACCACCTGTCACCTGCTGCCCCTTCCCACTAGGTCCTCACCACTTCCTCCCCCTTTGCCTTTGGCCCACCTTCGTCACTGACCATCACTGAGCACTTCCATGAAACGTCATTTAGCTTTTGCTACCTTCACACAATCAACCAGAAAATTCCTTCTATGCGCCCCATTTTATGACTCACAATAGGGATTGTCATCTGTAAACAAGCAAAGATTTTATTTTGTCAGGGAACAGAGAAAAGTTCTTTGAAATTTTAATGTGATGCTATTGCTAGACATTCCATGGTTAGAATAATGGGAATGCCGTTGAAAGCATGCCGGAAACTTGCACGTAAACTTGCCAGTTTATGGAATAAAAGTGTGCTAATAAGGATTGTTGAAAGACTTTGTTAGCAGCGATCTTATCTTGGGTTCTATATAGAAGAAAGAAAAAGCAATAGCTCACCATCAGGCAAAGCAAATAAACTAATATTTTAAAAATAACCATAGGGCTTCCCTGGTGGTGCAGTGGTTGAGAGTCCGCCTGACGATGCAGGGGACACGGGTTTGTGCCCCGGTCCGGGAGGATCCCGCGTGTCGCAGAGTGGCTGGGCCCGTGAGCCATGGCCGCTGAGCCTGCGCGTCCAGAGCCTGTGCTCTGCAGTGGGAGAGGCCACAACAGTGAGAGGCCCGCGTACCACAAAGAAAAAAAAAAAAAAAAAAAAAACCATAATCTGATGACATCGGAGAGCAAGAGCATTTCGCGTGTATTATCAGGACAGCTTTTCGCAGGAGGACGGCCCTCCAAAGAACACTCGACTCTCGAAAGCCCCATTAAAAACCTTATAGGCAGAAGAGCAGGTGGAAACAGTTTCAGCCATAATCCTGCTGTAGTCCCAAACATTTCCTTAGGTGGCTGTGGTAGTCAGGGGACTGTCCCAGCTCTGCTATGTGTCACAAAGGACTGAAATGTGTGCATCCCAGTTTCCCTTGCCAGCTGGAACTCCGGCAATGGAAGGTTCTGGAAGGAAATTGGATTGGAAGGAGGGAAAAACCCAGAGTCTGTCTCCTGTTTCGCTGCTTTGGACTGTGCCCTCCAGCAGTGGTTGCCTGGCTTCTGGAGATAAGCCCTGGCACCTGGCTCTGGTTAGACCACTTCCTTCTATCCTTCCAGCCCGAGAGAAGGGCAGCTTCCTGCTGTCATTATCTGGGCTGTCTCACCATTTCTTCTCTCCCCTTTTGTTCTTTACAGTATCTTTCTTATTACTTCCTGATATAAACTTCCGTCTTTTGAAAGATTTGGTGAGAGTTCTCTCATTCAGAGTATATCCTGACGGTTACAATAGCCTGGGAGTCATCAGTTTGGGACCTTTGTGTTTAAATTTCTGAACCTGTGGTCTTTGGAGAGGCTTTAAGAAAGAAAAAAACCCATCTCCATCAACATGGACCATATTCTTTTCAGGCACTCTATGCCGCGCTTAATCTCCATTGGAAAAAAGTAATTGAAGTTTAAGAAGGATGGAACATTCATGCATAATAATAATGAAAGCACGGTTTAAATGTAATAATGGGAACTTCAGTTTTTAAAAGACCCATTTAAGTAGCTAATTAATAAAAGAACAAGGAAGGGCAATAGAAGGTTCTCAACACAAAGCGACTCACCCAGAGCACAAACAAAAACAGCTTTCTTAGAAACCAAGGATGTTTGCCTATTCACAGGATGTGGACAGCACGAAACTCATTCTACTGATCCTTGAGAACAAGCTAAATTCAAAGCCAAAGGACGCTGAACAAAACATTGCTAGAGAATTATGTATCTCCACACAATATGCAGGGAAGATAAGCAAGAAGGGATTCGAAGGCTTCGCTAATAATGCCAGCCGAGTCCCTTGTGATACCAAAATATAGGGCTGTGCGTTCCAAGAGGGGACACAAACGCCAGTGGCAGAGAGGAGAGACAGTATTGTTAGAAAATTGGAAACAAATTAGACAACCCATAATTTTAAAAGTTTAATTTATCTGAAGTGAATACCATAAGACATAGACCTGCCTCTCTTTGGTGAAGAGACAGTAGCTTGAGGAGTTTTGATGTCACCTACTCAGGTATGCTCTAATTTTCAGACTGCTTGGCAGAAGGCCAAAAGACATGACCAGAATGCATCTGCCTCAAATGGAAGTTTCTGTGAAAAAGAGTTTAACCTGTAAAACTTTGCTCTGCTCATTTATTCTGCTCCTTCTAGCCCTCCGCAGGCTACTACAGCTCTCCCCTTCTTTCTCTGGCTTCTGCAGTGTAACTCTTGAGACCACGAAGAGCTTTCTCTTTTGTGACTTCTTTCCTCTAAAAGCTTGTCATTAAAAACAGATCAGGCACAAATATGTCCTGAGGAATATGGGATTGTTAACCATCCAGAATGCTGCCTATTTTGGGGAGATAGTTAAAGGTATGGAGTATTAAAAAGCCACTGATTTTCATTCTAGCTCCAACACATCGATCTTTGTGTGCTATTAGACAAATGACTTGAGGTCCATTTATTCTACACTTAAAAGGAGGATAATATTAATAGTACCGTATTGCTAGGGTTTCTTAGCTGCAAATAACAGAATCCACTTTGGCTGTTATAAGGTGAAATTGAAAAATTTAAAGATATTAGGCAACTCATAAAATCAGCAATGTAGTCACAGGCTCAATCGTAAAGTTTCAGAACAATGGGCAACACCCTAAACCATGAGGAAGAATCGGATGAATGAGGAAGCTCCCACAGCAGCTGCTGCCTCCTGGACCCACGTGGACAGGAACTCTCCTGGATTCACCACTGTCACCCATTTCTGCTTTCACCGTGCCAAGAAAATGAACGTCCCTCTCTGCCATGCAGAGCCTCTGACCTCAAGTCCCTCAATTCTGAATGAAGTCTTGTGGGGGAAATTCCATCAGGTAGAGGTGACGATACATCTCCACCCTAGCTGCAAAGGAGTCTGGGGTAGGCAAATGTTTGTGTGCATCTTGGGAAGGTGGGACTCATACAGGGAATTATCAAAACAACAGGTGTCCACTACAGATGTAGAAAACAAATTTATGGTTACCAAAGGAGAAAGGTGAGGGAGGGATAATTTAAGAGGTCAGGATTAACAGATACACACTACTACATATAAAACAGATAACCAACAAGGATCTACTGTATAGCACAGGGAACTACACTCAATATTTTGTAATAACCTATAAGGGAAAAGAATCTGAAAAAGAATATATATATATATGTATGTATAACTGAGTCACTGCGCTTTACACTTGAAACTAACATGACATTGTAAATCAACTATACCTCAATTAAAAAAGAAAACATAACAGGTGTCCACTGTCAGTACTGCCAGATGTAACTGGAGTAGGGAACGTGAGGTGATGCACATAAAACATTTAATAGATGTTCAGCCCATAATACACCCCAAAAGCCTGGATTTTATTAATAGTTGTTACATGAAGCTGGGTATAACCCGGATACCAAAACTGAGCACCAACTAACGGTTTGTCAGGGAAAATAAGCTCAATCACTAGGAACTCTCATACAACTAACCCCAATATTCACTTTAAAAAGTCAAGAACAAGGCCTTCACCAGTGACTATGGAGACCACAAGCCTAGTCATTGGGCTGAGGGCGGGGAAAGCAGGTGCAAGGATTCTGTAGATTCATGTGAATAGACACAAGGGAATCCTGGGAAGCAGACCCTGGATTGACCCGACATGAGAGGAATCAGGAGATGTGATTGTATGTAAAATCCTGCTTATCAAAGAATGCTTGGCCTTTCGTGACTGTTTTTGTCCACCTATTTCTAGATGAAAGATATTTGTGATTGTTTATACTTTGGTTGAATGGCACTTATGGAGAGAATGTATTATTTTTCAAAGGCATTTGTTGCAATACAAGACATAGACTAGGTAACTAAAGAAACTTAGGACTCTTACGTTACCCTCCCTTCTTCTCCAAACTCTGTGTAGAATTGCGTACCACTGTGTAATACAGAAGAGGTTACTCTTTCACCAACAGATAACGCATGTGGTGGTTTGCATGAAAGCCTGGATGTGGCACAACCCTTTTCCTTAGCTCCTAGGAGATGGGCTTTTATCCTGCTTCCCTTTAGCATAGGAGGCACCTTCAGTTTAAAATGCAGATGTTCTTGGCTACAGTTGCTATGTGAAACGTTATGAGATAGAAATTACTGTAGCAATTAATAATAGGCAAAGGTTTTACCTTTGATGTGCTGCATCCTGCCTGCGATTGAGTCTTTTTGATTGTATTCATGGTGCAGCTCTAACTTCCCATTGGGTTTCTGGCTGTTTGTGTGCTTAGCTGGATGTCTGTTTCTATTTAGTCAAGGCTATGAATGCCTTTCAGACTTATTTTCGACTGCTTTGTAAACCCATATGGTTTAAGTTGAAAGGGAGATTTACGCTATTACTCTCTTGGATATTAAAACCTACTTGCGTCCTTCATTTCTCTGTCCTTAAAAGATGTTGTGATTTATAAAGAAGGTACATAGAATTTTGTGCTCAGAGTAGCCAAAATGAGAACAAAGATGATCCAGAATCTAGGCTCTCCCAAAGCCAAATATTTTGGTAAAATAAAGACCCCAAATATATGTAAAATTGTTACAACTTACAAAACCTGTTCACATATACCAGAGAGGTATTTAATGTAACCAGTGATTGGGTGGACATTGCATGCTTTTACTTGTCCAGCATCTTTTTCTCTTTCTTCTGGGAATAACTTCCTAATTTTATTTTGAGAAACGGCTCCTCCCTAACTAAATACAATATTGGTGAGTCTGTTAATCAAGGTTACATGACATCTCCTGGCAAATGGATGGGCACACGGTTAAGGAGATGTTGGTCTCCTTCCTCCTAAAATGTGACTAGTGAGCACAATTCCTCAAAGACCAAAGATAGTTGCAGGTCATTCATTTTGACCATGCACCCCTAAAAAGGCTTCTTGTTAAGTTAACCTATGCAGGTTCTAATACTTTCCAAAGCTTGAGTTTGAGCTTTTCCTCCAATCCTAGGGGCTATGTGATATCCATTTAGTAAGACCATGCGTTCTTTTTTCTTAGGATCTTTCATCAGCAACCAAAGAACCCTGATACAAAAACTGCAGCATGGAGTGGGAGATAGCTCTCACTGTCAGGAAAATGTATAATATATGGAATTAGAAATTAAGCGAAATACACTGAGGCACTAAGTTGCTGCCTCTGGGTATGTGGCATCATATGCCCACTGAAAACAAAAGTCTAGGGTATATGTTTCAACTCCACATAACAACTTAAAAGGCATGAGAAATTCTGGCACCGGAGTGGAGTTAGCATTGAATATCTTTAAGGTAAGGGAATGGCAAATTGAAAGATATAAATTCTTTGGCCTCAAGGCCCTAAATGAACTTTAGAGACTGTCCTGACTGTGCTGAAAGGATCTCTTGCCTCATATAAATAAAGGCTAAGACCACCAAAATACAAAGCCCAGAGTAATGTTCACAAAGTTGCTGGACAATAATGACAGTTGAATTCACAGCCACACAAAACCTGTTACGTGAAGCTTAGGTAGTGGCCTGACTCCCGACAATAGGAATGGTGATATCCAGAGAGAATTCAGAGTGCCTGCAAAACACTGACATCACAAACACCCTCTGAGAAACTCCCATGAAATACCCCCTACTTCCTCTACTGCCTGAGGAAGCAGAGAGGAGCCTGACCTTAGCTACCTCCTCTCTGCCCCCACCCCCCATCTGATTTCAGCATGGACAGGGTGGGGAAAATATGGAATCCGAGACAAAAAAGGGTTGCATGGCTTGCTAACATATATCAGCAAAATCTGTGGTTTATTTGTGGGGGCGGATTTCGAAAGTACTCGATCCAAAAGCACAGAGGGGTCTGAATTCTACAATGTGAAGGTGCTTGTAAAATGTTTGTCCTCAGTGTGTGCGCTCAGACACCCGGCTGTGGCTCTAAAAGCTCTCAAGTTTGGTTAACGCAAACATCGATCTAACACTTTCCCCAGAAAGAGAAGAAAAGGCCAGAAATCCTATGACGTAATGGAGAACGATGGTTCTCAGTGTGTGATCCCAGACCAGCAGTATCATTATCATTTGGGAAATTGTTAGAAAGGCAGACTCTCGGGCCCCAGCCCAGATCTGCAGAATCAGAAACTCGAGGGACAGGACACAACAAACTGTGCTCCAACAAGCCGTCCAGGAGATTCTGATGCATGTTCAAATGTAGGGGAATAAATTTAAAAACAGGCAGGCTGAAATGCTGGTTTGTTTCTTTCATGTACGTTCTGCCCATGCACTCCCCACCTATGCCCTTCTAGAGGGGCCAGAAGATTCTCTCATTCAGGAAGGCCTTGAGCACAAAATCGTGGAAAGAACTCTCTTGGCTCTTCTCTCTAGGATGGGAAGACTTAAGGAAAGGCGTATACTAGAGACTCCCCTTAACTTCACTGGGCACCATCTCATGGCAGCAGAGAGACAAGATGTCAACTTATAGGGGCATCAAGGCTGATGGCATCATCAAAAATATCCACAGATCCCTCTGGATGTTCTTAATTAAACATGGCTTGCAAGCCTTCAAATTAATAAGGAACCATCCTTTAGTCTTTCTTGATTTATTTAATACACAATTAAAAACACTCCAGGTCTGGTGACTAGAAGTCCAACTTGAGCCATCACCTTAGGGACCCATAGCCCCTTGCTAGATCTCAGACCTGAGTCAGTTATGAACCCAGAGTCCCAAAGATGAAAGAAAGATGGAACCCCTGGAGGAGAAAGCCTGCTGTTCACTATTGATGCTTATTGCATATTTTCCATGTAGCCTTTCAAGGAAGGGTCCTGCACACATGTATCAAGGTAACTGTGCCCTGGGAAAAGGAACTATTTGGGGGAATTTTGACTGAATTCTGCCTGACAGTAGATTCAATAGGATCTCGAATAATCCAAGAGTTAATTCCCCAGATTTTTAATACACAGTTGGAATAGATGTTGTTGGCAGCCATCAGAATTCCTTCTTTAGATCTTTGAGTAGGTCAGGGCTATTACAGAAAGGTACCCATTGAACTGATGCTGCTCCCCCGCCATGTCAAAGAACAAATCAAAAGGCATTGAGCATCCCTGAAGGGAGCCTGGTAATCAGAGCCGTACTCTGATGTAACAGACTTGATGGATATAGGGGAAGTGTAACATTCATGTACCGGTTACTAAAACTAAGGGTGGGCTTAGAGCATTGATGGTGAAGTATGTCCATCTCCAGGGAGCCTGACATGGCACAGTGGTCAGGAGCATGGGCTCTAGCACTAACCAGACTGCCTGGGTTTGATCCCAGCTCTGCCACATATGAGCTGTGCGACCGTGGGTATCACTTAACTTCCATGTGTCTAAATTTCCCCCTGTATAAAATGGAGATGGTAGTAATAATTCCTGATGTATAGGATTATTATGAGGAATGAATGAGTTAATATTTGCAAAGCACTTAGTACAGTACGTAGCACATACTAAATGCTCTATAAGTTGTTATATAAAATCAGAGAAATTGAGAGCTATGTCCCAGTTTGTTTTTATTTATTCACGACCAATGGCTACATTTGTCCTGTAGATTATTGTGTCAAGGGTTTAAGTTGGTTCAAATCAACTATATTTGATATGCTCATCTAGACAATGGATGGTCCTTTCAGCGCATCTGCATTAGTTTCTTAGGGCTGCTTTAACAAAGCACCACCGACTGGATGGCATGAAATGACAGAATTTTATTTTCCCATATTTCTGGAGGCTAGAAGTCCAAAATCAAGGTGTCAGTCGGGCCATACTCCCTCTGCAACTTGTAGGGAATCTTTTCTTTCCTCTTCCTAGCTTCTGGTGGTTTGCAAGCAATATTTGAAGTTTCTTGGTGTGTAGGTGCATCACTCCAATCCTCCGTCTTCACGTGGCCTCCTCCTTGTATCCCTGTGTCTCTTCTCTTATAAGTACACCCGCCATATTCTATTAGGGCCCCCCCATACTCCCCTCCCCTCACAACCACTCTTCCCCTTATGACCGCATCTTAACTTTACTAATGCTATGGACAATGACCCTGTTTCCAAGTAAAGTCACAGTTTGAGGTACTAGGAGTTAGAGCTTTAAAATACATTTTGCAGGGAGATACAATTCAACCCATAAGAGTATCTTCAAATGAACTGTAATGCCTGTGGATAGGCATGTGCTTTTGATTTTGCTACAGGTGCCACCACTCTATATTGCCTCATCTCATACCTGACTTGCTTTATTAATTCACATGGCCTGCTTTCCCTTTGCTCTAGACCATGACTATTAACTGACATTTGGGTCAGAAAAGTAGAAACAGCTTTATAAAATTGGACCATGTTCCACACACCTAGAAACACCATGTGTCTATACTTCAATGCTATAGAAAATATCAGATTTTGAACTTTTTTTCTCTCTAAGAGCTCAAGCTTTGGAATCAGATGCATTTGGGGCCAGCTGGCATCTCCACCCCTTGCCAAAAATGAGTCTAAACTGAACTGGTTTTATCATCTATAAATTGGAAAAATTAATATCCGTCATATTGAGTTGATCTGATTATTAAGTAGAATCATCTATGTGAAGTCTTTAGTATAGTTCCTGGCACATAGTAGGCTCTCAAAAAATGGTAGCATAGCAGCAGTGGTAGTAGTAGCAGTAAGAGTGGTAGTCATTCCTAGATAGGTATTAACATCAAAATTTACAAAGTTGTACTTTAGCCATGCATTCTGGTTTTTAATTATATTTTTTGATTGTATATTCTTATTCATCTTTTTTAAAAACTGATTATATGTTTAATTTAGCATCTTTTTCTAAGAAATCAGGACCTTAATACTTATCTGTCCTTGTGCCACCGTGTCTTGCCTGCTCTTGACACAGACTGACCCTGTCTGTGCCTGGTGACATTAGTATACCACTTGAAAATTAATTGCATATATTTTTTATATTCAGCTACATCTTCAGCATGCGCTTAGCATTCAGACTTCATGTATCCTTGGTCTATGTTTGCATTATTTGTTCACCCCTGGAGAAAAAAGCCAAAGAAAGATTAATTCATAAAAAATGAATGGTTGTTGAACCTCTTCAAAGCCTTGATTTACTGTATAATTAGTAGACAACACTAGAAAACAGAGTATCTTTCTGCCTGTGAATTAAGTAAATTGATTAATTCATTAATTACACATGATAACTCCATAGATAGCATAATTGTATCACTGGTTAACAAAACACAGCAAAAGAATCAAGCATGTTTTCAACATGGTCCAAAATTTTATTTACAATATTAGGTTCCTCTCTTAGAATCCTAATTAAAGATCTCAGGAAAGCCATATATAGTCCAAACACATTTCCGGAAGGAGAGTTGTATTACTTACAAAGCATTGTCACAATTAGGAATAATCCTTTTTTCTTCCAGAATTTCATCCCAACCAGGAATCACTCATTCATTTGTTTATAATTAGCAGAATATTACTGAGCAATATCTGTCTTTATGGGATTTACATAAGCTTTGGGGATACAGCAATGAACAAGTCAAACAAAGATCCCTGCCTTCATGGAACATACATTTGAAAGCTATTCTGTTCATTATGGTAGGTAACCACCAGCCACATGTGGCTATTGACGTGTAAATTTACATTGATTGAGTTTAAGAATTCAGTTTCTATTTAGGTAGGTTTATTCCTAGGTATTTTATTCTTTTTGTTGCAATGGTAAATGGTAGTGTTTCCTTAAATTCTCTTTCAGATTTTTCATCATTAATGTATAGGAATGCAAGAGATTTCTGTGCATTAATTTTGTATCCTGCTACTTTACCAAATTCATTGATTAGCTCTAGTAGTTTTCTGGTAGCATCTTTAGGATTCTCTATGTATAGTATCATGTCATTTGCAAACAGTGACAGTTTAATTTCTTCTTTTCCGATTTGGATTCCTTTTATTTCTTTTTCTTCTCTGATTGCTGTGGCTAAAACTTCCAAAACTATGTTGACTAATAGTGGTGAGAGTGGGCAATCTTGTCATGTTCCTGATCTTACTGGAAATGGTTTCAGTTTTTCACCATTGAGAATGATACTGGCTGTGGGCTTGTCATATATGGCCTTTATTATGTTGAGGTAAATTCCCTCTATGCCTACTTTCTGGAGGGTTATTATCATAAATGGGTATTGAATTTTGTTGAAAGCTTTTTCTGCCTCTATTGAGATAATCATATGAGTTTTCTCCTTCAATTTGTTAATATGGCTTATCACATTGATTGATTTGCATATACTGAAGAATCCTTTCATTCCTGGGATAAACCCCACTTGATCATGGTGTATGATCCCTTTAATGTGCTGTTGGATTCTGTTTGCTATTATTTTGTTGAGGATTTTTGTACTATGTTCGTCAGTGATATTGGTCTGTAGTTTTCCTTTTGTGACATCTTTGTCTGCTTTTGGTATCAGGGTGATGGTGGCCTCGTAGAATGAGTTTGGGAGTGTTCCTCCCTCTGCTATATTTTGGAAGAGATTGAGAAGGATAGGAGTTAGTTCTTCTCTAAATGTTTGATACAATTCACCTGTGAAGCCATCTGGTCCTGGACTTTTGTTTGTTGGAAGGATTTTTTTGTTGTTGTTTTTGTTTTTGTTTCTTACGGTACACAGGCCTCTCACTGTTGTGGCCTCTCCTGCTGCGGAGCACAGGCTCCAGACGCGCAGGCTCAGCGGCCATGGCTCACAGGCCCAGCTGCTCCACAGCATGTGGGATCTTCCTGGACCGGGGCACGAACCCATGTCCCCTGCATCAGCAGGTGGACTCTCAACCACTGTGCCACCAGGGAAGCCCTGTTGGAAGGATTTTCGTCACAGTTTCAATTTCAGTGCTTGTGATTGGTCTGTTCATATTTTCTATTTCTTCCTGGTTCAGTCTCAGAAGGTTGTGCTTTTCTAAGAATTTGTCCATTTCTTGCAGGTTGTCCATTTTATTGGCATAGAGTTGCTTGTAGCAATCTCTCAGGATCCTTTGTATTTCTGCAGTGTCAGTTGTTACTTCTCCTTTTTCATTTCTAATTCTATTGATATGAGTCTTCCTTTTTTTCTTGATGAGTCTCACTAATGATTTATCACTTTTGTTTATCTTCTCAAAGAACCAGCTTTTAGTTTTATTGATCTTTGCTGTTGTTTCCTTCATTTCTTTTTCTTTTATTTCTGCTCTGATCCTTATAATTTCTTTCCTTCTGCTAACTTTGGGGTTATTTTTGTTCTTCTTTCTCTAATTACTTTAGGTGTAAGGTTAGGTTGTTCATTTGGGATGTTTCTTGTTTCTTGAGGTAGGATTGTATTGCTATAAACTTCCTTCTTAGAACTACTTTTGCTGTATCCCATAGGTTTTGGGTCGTCATGGTTTCATTGTCATTTGTTTCTAGGAATTTTTCTGATTTCTTCTTTGATTTCTTCAGTGATCTTTTAGTTATTTAGCAGTGTATAGTTTAACCTCCATGTGTTTGTATTTTTTACAGATATTTTCCTGTAATTGATATCTAGTCTTATAGCATTGTCGTCAGAAAAGATATTTGATACGATTTTAATTTTCTTAAATTTACCAAGTCTTGATTTGTGACCCAAGATATGATCTATCCTAGAGAATGTTCCATGAGCAGTTGAGAAGAAAGTGTATTCTGTTGTTTTTGGATGGAATGTCCTGTAAATATCAATTAAGTCCATCTTGTTTAATGTATTATTTAAAGCTTGTGTTTCCTTATTTATTTTCATTTTGGATGATCTGTCCATTGGTGAAAGTGGGGTGTTAAAAATTCCCTAGTAAGTTACTGTCAATACCTAGGAATAAACCTACCTGAGGAGACAAAAGACCTGTATGCCAAAAACTATGACACTGATGAAAGAAATTAAAGATGATACAAACAGATGGAGAGATATACCATGTCCTTGGATTGGAAGAATCAACATTGTGAAAACGACTATACCACCCAAAGCAATCTACAGATTCAATGCAATCCTTATCAAACTACCAGTGGCATTTTTCACAGAAGTAGGACAAAATATTTCACAATTTGTATGGAAACACAAAAGACCCCAAATAGCCAAACCAATCTTGAGAAAGAAAAACGGAGCTGGAGGAATCAGGCTTCCTGACTTCAGACTATACTAAAAAGCTACAGTAATCAAGACAGTATGGTACTGCAAAAGAACAGAAGTATAGATCAATGGAACAGGATAGTAAGCCCAGAGTTAAAGCCACACACATATGGTCACCTTATCTTTGATAAAAGAGGCAAGAATATACAATGGAGAAAAGACAGCCTCTTCAATAAGTGGTGCTGGGAAAACTGGACAGCTACATATAAAAGAATGAAATTAGAACACTACCTAACACCATACACAAAAATAAACTCAAAATTGATTAAAGACCTAAATGTAAGGCCAGACACTATAAAACTCTTAGAGGAAAACATAGGCAGAACACTCTATGACATAAATCACAGCAAGATCCTTTTTGACCCACCTCCTAGAGAAATGGAAATTAAAAAAAAATAAACAAATGGGACCTAATGAAACTTCAAAGATTTTGCACAGCAAAGGAAACCATAAACAAGATAAAAAAACAACCCTCAGAATGGGAGAAAATATTTGCAAATGAAGAAACTGACAAATAATTAATCCCCAAAATATACAAGCAGCTCATGCAGCTCAATATCAAAGAAACAAACAACCCAATCCAGAAATGGGCAGAAGGCCTAAATAGACATTTCTCCAAAGAAGATATACAGATTGCCAGCAATCACATGAAAGGATGCTCAGCATCACTAATCATTAGAGAAATGCAAGTCAAAACTATGATGAGGTATCATCTCACACTGGTCAGGATGGCCATCATCAAAAAATTCACAAACAATAAATGCTGTAGAGGGTGTGGAGAAAAGGGAAACCTCTTGCACTGTTGGTGGGAATGTAAATTGTTACAGCCACTATGGAGAACAGTATGGAGGTTCCTTAAAAAATTAAAAATAGAACTACCATATGACCCAGCAATCCCACTACTCAGCATATACCCTGAGAAAACCATAATTCAGAAAGAGTTATGTACCACAATGTTCATTGCAGCACCATTTACAATAGTCAGGACATGGAAGCAACCTAAGTGTCCTTCGACAGATGAATGGATAAAGAACATGTGGCACATATATAGAATGGAATATTACTCAGCCATAAAAAGAAATGAGACTGAGTTATTTGCAGTGAGGTGGATGGACCTAGAGACTGTCATACAGAGTGAAGGAAGTCAGAAAGAGGAAAATAAATACTGTATGCTAACACATATATATGGAATCTAAAAAAAAAAAGAAAGGTTCTGAAGAAACTATTGGTAGGACAGGAATAAAGACGCAGACATAGAGAACGGACATGAGGACATGGGGAGGGAGAATGGTAAGCTGAGACGAAGTGAGAGAGTGGCATGGATATATATACACTACCAAATGTGAAATAGATAGTGGGAAGCAGCCACATAGCACAGGGACATCAGCTTGGTGCTTTGTGACCACTAGAGGGGTGGGATAGGGAGGGTGGGAGGGAGATGCAAGAGGGAGGGGATATGGGGATATATGTATACCTATAGCTGATTCACTTTGTTATACAACAGAAACTAACACAACAATGTAAAGCAATTATACTCCAATAAAGATGTTAAAGAGAAAAAGGAATTCAGTTTCTCAGTCCCATTAGTCAAATTTCAAGTGACTGACAAGCACATGTGGCTCATTGTTACTGTATGCAATGGCACAGAGGAATGTTTTCAACGTTGGTAGAGAGTTCTCTCACAGTATGCTTTTCTAGAGGGTGGAGACAGAACGAACGATAACTATTAAATAAGGAAGACATGTTTAGAATGTGATTAAAAACTCTGAAGGAAATGACAGGAAAATGTGATAGAGACCATTTGGAGACTGGGATGGCCACTTTCTACGAGGCAATTGGGATAGACACCTCTGATGAGAGTGCATTTTAGTTAAAACTTAAAGACTTCAACTCTGTGAAAAGCTGTCAAAGCAGAGGCACGCACACGTGCAAAGTCTTTGAGGCATGGAAGACCTAGATGTGCTTGAGGACAGGAAGAGGTGTGACTGGAGGACAGTGAGAGATGGAGTAAGGAACACAAGACGTCGCAGGGGAGGAAGCTATGACAAAGAGTAGGGTCTTGTGCTCTGTTCCACGGGAAAGTGCTAAAGATTAGATTGAAAGGAGATGAACGTCTGATGAATGTTTCAAAAGACAGGCTTCTGTGTGAGGAACAGAGTGGTTGGGGGCAAGACTGGAGGGTGAGGGGCCTGTTCGAAAGTAAAATACTAAGGTAAATGGCGCTGGAATTGTGGCAATGCCTTTGGAAATTAGAATGGAATTGAAATATAATTTGGAGGAGAAATGACTGGAATGTGATGGATTAGACGTTGGGAGTGAGGAACAAGGAAGAATCAAAGATGACTCCTGAATTTCTGCATCGGGCAGATGAAGGGGGTGATAGTACCATCCTCGAGACTGGGAAGATTACCGAAGGGCAAGTTTGAGGTAAACTAACGCGATTTCTCATCTGGTTGTGTGAAGCTTAAAAGTTCAGTTAACATTTGAATCAGAATGTTGAACAATAGTTGGATAGATAAATCTGGAGCCTGCAGAAAAATTAAGGTCAGATGTATCATTTTGAAATGATCATCAAATAGGTGGTATTTAAATCCACAAGACTGGATAAAATCATCAATGGTGAATGGAGATAGAGAGGAAATAAAGAGGGCTAAAGACCAACCCTGCAACATTCCAACGTTTAATAGTGGGGCAAAGGGGACAGAGAAGAAAGCCAGGGATGCAGGAGTAAGACCAGGAGGGTGTGAAGCATGGATGCCAACTGAGGAGTAGGGAAGATGCTGAGCAGTAGGGTGGGATGAGGACAGGAAGGTTTTACTAAGGCATCTATAGGAGGTCTTTGGAGACCTGGCCAAGAGTAGCTTCAGCTGAAGAGTGGGGGCGTAAGCCAGAATGGAATAGGTGGAAACATGAATGAGAAGTGAAGACACAGAGCTAGTTGAGTGCAGGATCTTTTCAGAACTAGGGCAGAGCTGCAGTGGGTCTTGGTAACCAAAGAGGACCTCACTTAGAATGGGAGAGAGTAGAGCTGGCTTGAGAAGGCAACCTTACAGGGGCACACAGCCTAGATGGGAGGAGTTGTTTTTCTATTATACGAGGAGCAAAAGCAGAAAATGTGGGTCCAGATACAGATAGAGCTGTAGATTAAGAGGCTGGCTTAGAAGGGGAAAGAGTCCCAGTAATATTGCTTGTGGTTTCACAACTTCACAAATTACAGAAATTCTGAAGGCCACAGTTGTAAGATGCAATAGAGTCAATGAGTCTATTTTTCATCACCTTGACTCTGAGAAGAAAACATTTTCAAGTCCTCTGAAGTTAGCTGAAAATTGCACAGGACAGGGCTTTGGAGTTAGTCCTGGTATGAAATCCTGACTCCATCCATTAGGAGTTTTTGTGACTCTGACCCAGTTATTGAAATTCTCTGTCTCCACCTCTTTGTCTGTAAAATGGCAATTACCACATTCTTAACCCATTAAGTTTCTGGAAAACGGATACACAGCATATATACGTATGAAAAGACAAGGAAAGGAAACGGAAAAGCAGGAATCAGAGGTTGCAATCAGAGGTTGAAGCAGAAGAGGGGCACAGCATCCTGACTGTCAAGGAAGGATAGGCTTTCAAGAATGGGAAGTAGATTATAGACTCACACAATCCAGAAAGATGAAGAGGCGTCAAGCTGAGAGAAGGTGCTGGATTTGCTGAGGCAAAGGTCACTGTTGACCTTCAGGATTACAGTTTCCATGAAATGGTAGGCACCCAAATCAGAACGTATGGGCTTTGGACATAAGCGAACATTGAGGAAACAAAGGCAGAAACTGTTTAGCACTTTTTAAAAAGTATTTCAGCAGTGAAGTAAGGACAATAAGGTACAGATAATACAAGAGCAGAGTTGGAACAAGAGAAGGCCCTCTTGCAGTGTGAAGGCAATGGAGCTATGCTGTAGGCAGATGGGAAGGAATTATGCCAAAGGAGAAAAGGTACAAGGAGCAGGAACCCTGTACTTTGCTAACAGGAGCAAAGTACCCCAAAGCTACATGGAGATAGAACTTCAGAAGAACAGATAAACTTCTGTTCTTAGAGACAGCTAAAGGGACCAGTTTTGGGGTGGTATGACCTCAAAGAAGAAAAGAAGGGAGAGGGGTGAGTGCTAAATGCAAATCAGAGTTATTAGGAAATCTGAGAAATTAAGGGACAGAATGGGATGCACAACAATGTCCTACTGTAGAGCACAGGGAACTGTATTCAATGTCCTGTGATAAACCATAATGGAAAAGACTATTTTCAAAAAGAATGTATATATATGCATAACTGAGTCACTTTGCTGTACAGCAGAAATTAACACAACTTTGTACGTCAACTCTACTTCAATTAAAAAAAATTAAAATTGAAAAAAAAATATTCTAGTAATGGAGTACCAAGATCATCATCACATTGCATGACTTCTGAAAAGCAAAAGAATAAAACATTTTTGAAATATTTCTTTTATAGTAAGTTGATTTTCAAAATGTAGCTACCTATGTTTATCATCAACTAAACAGCAAACTCAGTAGAGCATTAAAAAAAAAAAAAAGGAATGTGCTGGTTTCATAGCATCAGACTTGGCAGGATGAGAAGTCTTCAAAATCAGGATTTTCTTGTCTGGAAGATGGATTTTCCCAACAGCTAGATGAGCATCTCCCTTCTGGACTTCCAAGAAACAAAAATGGCAACCTATAGTTCTTTGGTTGTTCTTTTTCTGTAACCTGCTCTCAAACAGGACACAGTACACCAGATCCGGTCTCTTTCCTAGATTTCTATTGAGTATTCTGATCCATTGTTCTGAGATGTCTCCTAGGTACCTGTGTCACTCTGATTGAGATTTGTTTAGGTACTCCCAAACTCTTGAATCACAAACTTGTAGATGTCACTGCAGTTAGCTGACCAAACCTACTGCGTGTGGAATGTATTTGTTTAATTCTTAGTAGGAAACCTTGGGATGCTGCTTCAAGGAAGGCCACTCACAGGATGCAGCTAAAACTTGACCAACTCTCAGATTGATGTCACAGGTTCTCATATTGGAATGTGCTGTCCATCAGAGCATCTTATCAGCCTCTCTCTACCACTCTCTCTCTCTCTCTCTCTTCATTATCTGCATCCCACAGAAGTCCTGAGCTGTACAGTGGAAACAGTCAGAAGTTACCTCCATCACAGCCTCCAAGCCCAAACACCACTTCATTAATTAGCTGGTATTCCCCAAACTTCCAGGTTGTAAAAGCAGTGTATTTATAAAATATCTGGCTATGGTGTATAGTAAACAATGCCAGAGTGAACTAAAAACAGACTAATTTAATAAGAGATTTCCTTTCCCCTCCACTGTTGAAATTTACATAATCCACTAGCTCTAATATTTCGCATACTTTTAATGTTTCTCATTTGTTTACATTACAATTCTGGGCTTCAGACTTCTCCAGGCACCAAAATATCGATGGGCCTACAAAGGGTTTAAAAACAGCAAATATTTTGCTGGTGATCATTACTAGAATGTGAAGGAAGTGAGCGGTAGATCTACTGTATTTTTCTTGCTAATTACAAACTTAATATTCTATTAAAATGTATGCGATAACAAAATCTCGACAAACTCTTTAAAGCCATTACGAGCAGGTAAAGTATTCTCCCAAAGGATTAACATTAGCATCATTAAAAGAGTTTTATCAAGTGCGCATTTATCTCCACCTTGGAATCAACACAACCCGAAGGAGACAAATGCCCTTGAGTGCTGTGGTAAGAAAACAAACAGCAGTTTTAGAGCCGCATAAAGTCTTCTTGTGGCTTCACAACTAGAACAAAACCGCACAAGAAAATTCTTGAAGCCACAGTTATAAGATGCAATAGTATCCATGAGTCTATTTTTTTTCACCACCTTGGGTTCTAAGAAGAAAACATTGCGGGGTTATCTTGATAAGGAAAGAGCTCAGATATTAAAATACATTAACTTTACTTAATTGATTTAAACAGATCCAGAGCTTTCTAAATGCACATGATGTTATTTCTGCACGAGTGGACAAAATAGATCTGTTTTAGATTGCAAAGCTCCCTCTCTGTATCTCCTGTCTGGTAGGGAGAAAACCCTCTCCATTTCTTAGTCTTTTAAAGAAACCAGAACAACACAGGAAAGCATATACTTTTTTTTTTTTTGCTCCAGCTAAATAATTTCTTTCTGTATCCTTTCCTCAAAATGTCTTTTGGTAACACCAATGCAGTGTTTTCCTGTGTCTCAGAACGCTGTATTCACAGAAGAATAACAGCAGATAACACTAATTGAGTTTTTAGACTGTCCCAAGCACTGTGCTGCATTGCGTTACTTTGTTTAATCTTCAAATGAGGTAGATCTCATTATTTATTATTTCCGCTTATACAGATGAGGAAACTGAGGCCCCAATAGGTTGGGTAACTCACCCAGACAGCAAGCAGCTGAGATGGGTTATGAAGTCAGCAAGGGAGCTCTGGGGCCCTGGCTCTTGACCCAAATTGCGTGATGTGGCCCCTCAAGGTGCAAGGGGTGTGTGAGGGGGTAATTAAATCAAAGGTCAAGGTCACAGTTTCTTCTATACATCATAAAAGTAAAACCTTTACACCAACCTCCAACTGAAATGGTTTCTTTCATCAGTTTCTTTCTGTTATTCTCTTTGCTTTTGCAGCACTATTTTTTAAGTTGAAGTATAGTTGACTTATAATATTTCAGGTGTACAGGAAAGTGATTTGGATATATATATATTATGTATGTGTATATATATTATGCATATACATGTATTTATGTATATATATACATATATATGTATAATATATATATTCTTTTTCAGATTCTTTTCCTTTACAGGTTATCACAAGATATTGACTATAGTCTCCTGTGCTGTACAGTAGGTCCTTGTTGTTTACCTATTTTATATATAGTAGTGTGTTCCTGTTAATACCAAAGGGGAAAGGGGATGGGAGAAGGATAAATTCAGAATTTGGGATTAACAGACGCAGCATGATTTTTACAAGTCAGAGATGAATCCCTGAAGGACAGAAGTAACTGGAAGGGCTCACCAGACACCACGTCTAATGGCCCATTCAAGATGAGGAAGGTGAAGGGAGAAGACTAACTTATCACAGAACTTCCCCATGTCAGAGTCCACTTCAGACTCCAGAAGTCTTTTACGTTATCTTTTCTACTCATTTATGGTGTCCAAGAGAAAAAGAAAGAGAAGTGTAAGTATAGGTTTCCATTTCAACGAATTCCTTTTAAAAGTAGAATGTTTCAGGTTTTGATCAAAAACCTGTAAGAATCTCCCGTTCTGATATGAGAAGAATGGCAGTATTGGGGGCCGTTTCTCTGGCAGCTGAATTAAATGATGAAGCTTCCTCTTCATCTCTCGGTTCACACAAAATATTTTCTTCTAGGGTTCCTGCAGCTTGGAGTTCTGCTTTTAATCTTGGGTTCACTAAGCCCCCAGTCAGGGCCATAAAAAGAATGTTCAAAACATATGCTGATTCTCGGGAAGGTAGTGTCCAAGATGATGAAGAAATATGCCACCGCCATCCCCCCCTTCAATGCATGGCTCCACATGCAAAAAGCAGCAAATGAAAGGACCCACGTTAGCACACAGTGGGAAAGCCAAAACTCTGTGTGTCTTTAGTAATCCCGAAACAAATGCTATTGAATGGACTGCTTTAAGTTCTCTGTTTATTTTAGGGAAATATTTCCACGGGAAGCCTTCCTATGTAGGGCCATGAAAAGCCTTTTATAAAAGGATATTAATTAGATGCTGAAAGTTAAAAGCATCATTGAGCCAGAGTAGCTGGATAAAATACCAATATACCATCTCACAGATCTACTAATTTAGGCTACTCTTCTTCCTAGTTTTCTAGCTGAGAAATGGAATTATTTAGCAATTATTTAGCTGAGCATAAATATTTAGAGACAGTTTTTGCTAACAAGTCTTGCCTCCAGGATCCAGGCCTATAACAATATTCTTGGCGCTAGTTTTCCACACATAAATCAAGCCTCTAACTTCACACCTTCTCTGTTTCATTTTTACTATTCTGTGCTCTTTTTTATTCCTCGTCTCTTTTTGTACTACCCTGTGGAACAGAAACCTGGCCGACCTCATGTAGCCTGAACTGAGAGCCTGAAAAACTGCTCAAGGGAAGCAGGTTGGCTTCTTTTTGAGTGTTCCATTTTGGATTTGTAAAGTTGATGAGAGTTTGGGATTTTCAATTTCTGGGGTCTTACTTTCACAAAACATGCTTGTTGCTAAACGTTCTCTCTTTCCCTTGTTTTTTTTTTTTTTAATTCAAGTATAGTTAATTTACAATGTAGTGTTAGTTTCTGGTATACAGCAAAGTGATTCAGCTATATATATATATATAAAAGAATCTGAAAAAGAATATGTATATATACATATTTCCATTATAGGTCCTTGCAAGATACTGAGTATAGTTCCCTGTGCCATACAGTAGGTCCTTGTTGTTTACCTATTTTATATACAGTAGTGTGTATATATTAATCCCAAACTCGTAATTTATCTCCTTCCCTTATTTTGTGTCTCTGACCACATGGGCGCAAGTATATGCTCCTGATCTGTAACCCGAAAGGCTATGGAAAACACTAGGATATTTCTCCACCTGCAAGAGATCCCTGTTTTAAACAACCCACCAATTGTAATGATGAAATCAAGTGTTCAAAGTAACATGTTCCCTTTGGTGGTGTGGGGTAGATTTTCCTGTCCCTTGTGGATTTTAGGCACTCGGATTCCTATTAACTTTTATCCTTTGAGAATGTACAGCCTCTTAGGAAACTTACATATTTTCCAACTCTCTGCTAAAATTTCCTGGGAGCGTCAGTGACAGCAGAGACTCCAGCTGAGTTCTCTCTATACGGTAAATAAATCATGTGAACAACAGTCCCCAATTTCACATTAATTGGAAATCTCCACAACATCAAACATTTTGTTAAAAGTCTAGGAAAAATAAGTGTAGCTCTTTTGTTGCCGTCGTCATTGTTTTGCTTCAGAGTGATTTGTTCTAAATACAGCTTAACAGGCAGATGACTGGTTTGTGACTAGAGTATCTTTTCTGAGATGAAAAAGCAATACAAATGCTCCCCAAAAGGATGCCAAGCAGGCACAAAGCAACACGGGGATGGTGGAAGGGGTGCGCCCGGGGAAATCCTTATCACAAATTGGATTGACAGGGAGGGCTGGGTTCCTGCCCCAGCACACGTGCCTCTGAAAAGCTGAAAGGGAATCACATGCTTTAGGAATGAGATCTGGGAATTGCCTGTATATGAGAGTTTCAAATTGCTCAGGCATTAAGAGAATAAGAACATGAGATGCAAATATTGCAGGAATAAAGGGGAGAAGATACGGTGCAAAGCTCATCATGACTGAGAAATGGAAGCAGGACCTGGAGCCATGCCCTGGGATGGGATGCAGGAAGATGGCTTGCTCCTCGTGTTGGGCAACTCGCTTTCATCCCTCCCTTTCACAGCTGACTTCTGGTATCTGAACAGAAATGGAAGGTGGGGATTCCTTCAGAATTTTGTGGAGGATGGAAGTAGAAAATCTATTTAGACCCTTGTTGGTCAAGATCTTTCTCACTCATGAAATAATTACCAGACTGAAAAGAGAAATAAAAGCCAGGCTCTATTTGTCTACAAGAGTCACCGAAAAAGTTAAAAATGCAGGGCTTTGATTTTTTATGCGATAGCCCCTTGGTTCCTCTCAATGTAAGATGCCACTGTCTCTATGACCTTGAAGACTTAAATTGCAAGAAGATAAAACAATGAACTTCATTCCACAAAACTCGCCCATAAATCTGGTCAGATTTCTTTAGCGTTCTCTTCTGTGAATTTTCATTTCAGAGTCTGCCTTCCAGGTAAGATTATGGTGAATTTTACCCATGTTTTTATTTTTTCAGGGATTTCAAAATCTCTGCTTTAAAGTGTTTCTATCCAATCACTCCCCACCCCCCAAATAATCATTTTATTATTGTTCTGATGAACCCCCTCTTCTAAGCTATGGGCATGTGCATTAAGTTACTGATTTTCAAAGTTACATGAATCCTTGGACATCTGTCACACAAACACGTCTGGAGATGAGAACGCTGAGTCCCACTGAGACAAAGGCACGGACTAAACATCACAAAAGCAATTTTATGGTCAAGCTGAGGGCACAAACAGCAGCCTAGAATCTTTCTACATTGCTTTCAAAATAGAATTGGGGGCTTCCCTGGTGGCGCATTGGTTAAGAATCCACCTGCCAATGCAGGGGACACGGGTTCGAGCTCTGGTCCGGGAAGAACCCATATGCTGCCGAGCAACTAAGCCCGTGCCTAGAGCCCGTGCTCCACAACAAAAGAAGTCACCGCAGTGAGAAGCCTGCATACCGAAACGAAGAGTAGTCCCTGCTCACCGCCACTAGAGAAAGCCCGAGCGCAGCAACGAAGACCCAACGCAGCCAAAAATTTAAAAATAAATAAATAAATACAAAATAGAATTGGGATATTTGCATAGGCTGGTGTTAATGAAACTTAAACCTTGGGGATATCAAGATGGAAGAAATCCATCCTGTTGACTCTTCTCAGCAGAAAACAAGAGCTTGTTCATAAAACGAACAATGTAAGATCACGGAGTTTCCCCCTGAAGTATTAGCTCCTGTATTTTCCCTTTCTCCCCACCCTGCATAACACCCTGTGCTATACAGTAGGTCCTTGCTGGTTATCTATTTTATTTTAAATTTTTTAAAAATACTTTATTTATTTATTTATTTTGGTTGCATCGGGTCTTAGTTGCAGGCACACGGGATCTTCATTGAAGCATATGGGATCTTTTCGTTGTGGCACGTGGGCTCTTCATTGCAGCACTCAGGCTTCTCTCCAGTTGTGGCGTGCGGGCTCCAGGGCTCGTGGGCTCTGTAGTTTGTGGCACGTGGGCTCTCTAGTTGAGGCATGCGAGCTCAGTAGTTGTGGCACGTGAGCTCAGTAGTTGTGGCGCATGGGCTTAGTTGCCCCGCGGCATGTGGGATCTTAGTTCCCTGACCAGGGATCAAACCTGCGTCCCCTGCATTGGAGGGCAGATTCTTTACCACTGGACCACCAGGGAAGTCCCTCTATTTTATAAATAGTAGTGTGTATCTGTTCATCCCAAACTCCTAATTTATCTCCTTCCCCCAACCCCGCTATATCCTTTGGTAACCATAAGTTTGTTTTCCATGTCTGTGAGTCTGTTTCTGGTTTGTAGATAAGTCCATTTGTATCATTTTTTAGATTCCACATTAAGTGATGTCATATGAGATTTGTCTTTCTCTGTCTGATTTACTTCACTTAGTATGATCATCTGTAGGTCCATTCATGTTGCTGCAAATGGCATTATTTCATTCTTTCTTATGGCTGAGTAGTATTCCATTATATATATATATATATATATATACCACATCTTCTTTATCCATTCATCTGTCGATGGACATTTAGGTTCCTTCCACATCCTGGCTATTGTAAGCAGTGCTGCAATGAACATTGTGGCGCATGTATCTTTTCAAATTATAGTTTTCTCCAGATATTTGACCAAGAGGCTCCTTTTGTGCATCAGGTACACTGACCTTCTGCACTGCCACGCTGCATGGAAAGGAGGGAGTAGATGGCTCTTGAGTGAGGATCCTGCTCTTGGTTGGACCTGAGTTGGCCCTTGAGTAAGTTGCCAAAGTTCTCTAAGCCTCGCCTCCTCCCACGTAACAAAGCTACTACTGCTATCTCCAAGGGCACTTAGGAATATTGAATGAGAGAGTGCATGTAGCATAATCCCAAAAATGTCCAGCTCATAATAAACTTGCAATGATGCTTGCTATTGGTGTCATTATTCTTAAATTATGTTCAATCCTATCTCTGAAATAGTTACATGACCAAGTAGAGAACAACCAGGCAAAGGTCTCTGGCCTCAAAGTTGAAAGGGCTTTTCAGTAAAAGGTTGACCTCCATTTCCCCTGTGGTTCCATGAACATTTGTGGTTCCCCCAAGGTTTGAATGTTCTCCATGTAGCTGGCCCTAAAGTGAGATGGGCTCCTACCCTGGAATTCTTTGGTGTTTTTTTTTTTTTTTTTAAACTGGAAACTAAAAATGAAAGGCTCAGCTATTCTAGTGATCCCTGGAAGAGCGAAGCAAAAACAGTAATACCAATTAGTAGCTACCAGAGCTGTTCAGCATGGCGATAAGCTGTAAATTTATGGTTTTGTTAAGAGTCAGGATACGTTTGAAATCTTTTATATAATATTAGATATGAAAATACACACCATCTGGACCTCTTGCTGGTAGCCTTGAAATGTCTACATCTCACAGGAATCAGACCCATTTTACCTGCTAGGGAATAAAACACCTGTTTCATATATTACTTCACACTGGGTGATGAACATTTCCACCATCTCCAGCCAGAAAGAAAAAATGAAACTGTGCTTCCACATTGCTTAGTAGATTTTAAAAAGCTAGCAGGGTTGGGGGCTCTTTTATTATCTGGTCGGAAGAAGGCTCTGCAAATTGCCTCTGTATTAGTAGCAGTTCCCTAATAATTTGGGGGAGTCCTCAGAAACCCTGCTTAATGTCAATAAAAATGCATTTCCCTCTCATTATAAATCTGTTTATGAAAACACTTAGTGAAATGAGCCAACTGCATCTTGGCTGCTGGCTGCATCTTGTAATGGATGGTCCCAAAGTGGGTAGAAGGCTGTAATTCACTGGAAGAACTCTGTTGATGACATAAAATAGTGGAGCAGTTTATGAATAGCCCTAGAATCTTGAGAGAGAATAAGGACTTGCATTCTTTTCTAGGACATCTGCTGTCAGTTATAGATCTCCTTCTACAAACTGAAAAAAAAAAAAAGTTTCCTTAGCATATCTTGCCTTTGCATTTTTCCATAAATCCTTTTGCTCTTCAGCTCAAATCCAACTGCCCTGTTAGGGAGCTAGTTTGCATTTTTAAAAACATGATCATAAATACCATTATGTCTCTTAAAGATATCACAATGATTCCTTTATATCTTCAACTATCCGGTCAGTGTTAATGTTTCCAATCATCTCATGATCCTTTAAAGTTTATTTGTGTGAATCAGAATAAAATATGATCTGGACATTATTTCCTTTCAAATAGCATGCCTATTTGTTTTTACAGAGGTTTCTATAGTCTGGGTTTTTTGATTGCATCCCTGTGGTGTCTTTTAACATGTTCTCATGTCCTCTGTATTTTTTTTTATTAATATATAGTGTGTACAGTATATTCTGTATATTAGAGGCTTAATTCAATTCAGGTTTGATTTCTTTGGTGAGATTGCGTCACTGGTGGAATTTCTCCTTCTGTAAGGAGGCATGTATTGTCTGGTCTTTTCTGTTTACTGTTTACATCATGTCAGCAGTGATTCACTGTCACTATCAAGATTCATTAGTTCATTCCTTGAAAAATATTGCTATTCTAACCCTTTCACACCGTCCTCATGTATTAGCTGTAAAAAGTCTCTTTAGAGAAAATTTCCCCTGATCTGCTACTGGTTACTCCGTGATACAAGAAGGCAGGATAGAATACTTGATTTTCTCCCTTTATCTATCAGTTTTCAAAATAGTACGTTGCTTTTCTAATATAGTCCAATATTTATCTATTTGCTTTTCTTAAGTATCGTTATAAACTCATGGACTTAAACATATTTGAAATGTTTCAATCAGCTGATGTTTTACACGTTTTGAAGTGTTTTTTCCCCAGAGGACACTGTCTCTGGTGGTCTTCGACAGCTCCTTTGCTATTTGTTACAAGATGTTCCAGACTCATTTTATACATTTTCTGCCTCAGACCTGGAATTGACCATTTTTGAAAGGTGCCCAGATTCCTTTCAGTGGGAAATGATATTTGGATACTATAATCTGAACACTAGGCTGATCACTGTTACTGAGTTGCTAAGTATTTCTAGATCTTCTCAGTGGACAGAGCTGGGTGATATATACACCATTCGTTCATGGAGAGGTTTCCAGTTCAAATTCAGGGCCACAGAATTTTGACTTAAACTCTTCAATTTTAAGTCTGTATCTGATTTAAGAATTCTGGTTCTCAACCACACCAGGAATGATAGAATTGGAATATCCCATACTTATTCAGTTGCTTTACCCTACAGTCTACTCACTGCAGGATCAGAACAGCAATACCTACACTACCAGCAGTAATATGATTACTAAAAATAGTTTATAATTCTTTAAACTTATTTTTGCACATAGGATATATCCCATTAGAGATGTCAAATTACAGTGTTTTAATATCACTTGAAATTGTTTCTTTGTTTTTATGCCACCAACTGTATATTTGTTTCATTTTATTTATCTTTCTAAAAATATTTTATAACATTTATTTTTATGTTATACTTTTAGTAAATATTTACATGGTTCCAAAGTCAAATCTACAAATGTAGCAAATTTAATGAAATCTAGCATCCCTGTCCTTCCCTCTTTCCATAATGGCTTTTTTGAAAATTACTTTCCCCATAGGTTATTATATATTTTTGAAAAATCAAATTCTGGTTTAACCGTTCAGTTGCTTCTTTACTAAATATAAATCTACTAAATATCTATATATCTCCCTATCTATCTATGTAGATATCAGGCATATTCTACCATGTATATTTGTATATATGTTTATATACCTGGAACTACTTCTTTAGATAAATAGTAGCTTACTATACACATTTTTATCTACTGTGCCTTTTTTTCACTTCAAGTACAACTTGAATATCTTCTCTTAGTAGCATATAAAGATATCTCTCATTTCTTTTAATTCGCATAGTACTCCATTCTACCGTTATACCATAGTTTATTTAACCAATCTCTTATCACTGTTATTTGGGTTGTTTTTAGACTTTTGCTATTAAAAATAGACCCATAGTAAGTATCCTAATGTATATGTATTTTCATATTTTTACCAGAGTAACTTTAGAAGAGATCCCTAGAAGTGGGATTGCTGGGTCAAAGAGCAAATGCCCATGACATTTTGTTAATTATTACCAAATTTCCTCTCCCGTAAGTATTGTACTACTTTGCACTCCCAGCAATGACATACGAGTGTAAGGCTCTGTTTTAATGCCTACATCTTCCTTGCTGGATATTGTAGCAATTGATATTTTACGTCACCTTCTTTTATTTAGGAACAAGAGGAAAGGATAGCCATCTCTTTAAGTGACATTTGTGAGAAAAAGTTTCAATGAAGTAAAAATCTAGAGAGATTTAGAAGCAACTCTTGACTCCCTCCAGTTTGTCAAGGAACAAGGTATTAAATGCAAACAAAAGAGCCACCAACTTATGAAAATGGCCACAATCCTTTCTCCTTTGATGTTTGACTAACTTGTTTCTACCTTTTACTTTTCTCTGCATTTGATTTAAGATGGTTTGCATCCTGCTAATCTTCAACATGAGTTAACATTTATTCTTGTTTATCCATTCTGAAATGTTCTGCGTTGAAAAAAGAAAAAAAGATTTACCAGATTTATATCCTCAACGTACTGTCCTCTATGGCAGTGGTACTCAAAGCAGGCTCCATGGACAGTGTCAGTCCACAAATTGTTTACTTCCACAATGAGAAAGGCACATAATTAGGGATAAACATAGCAAAACTATTTTAGTCATTTGACATCATCATGACCCAAGTGCATGATCAGTGGACTTCTGCAAAGGTATTGACACATGATGGATTACAAATGTCATTATTGTAATTATAATATTATGGGTTACAATTGTATTATTATATAATGGACTACAAATATGGTCTTTCACCACAGACAGTTAAGAAGCATTGTTCCATGGCCCTGTTTCATCTTCTGCCATTATCCTGAGCCAATAGTTCTCCATCTTGTGTGTTTGCTGAGTCTCCTTTCATCTGATTTAAACTTCTAATAAAATTTTCCTTATTTGGTTTGGCTCAGTGCTTCCCAAAATGGGCCATGGGGTAGAGTTATACAGATTTCTTTACGTCTTCTCTGCAGAACTTCTCAGGGCCATGAAATACTGATGTGTTTTTACCAGTCTCTCAGAGATCAGATCCCAAAGGTAGTGGCCCTTGGAAACCTTTTTTTGTGAAGTGTTTTGTGGGATCAGGTTTGCAGACAGGAAACATAAGAAAATCCTGGTATAGGCTCATAATTTCCTTTCTATAAAAAATGGTATTATAGGAAAATGTCAACATTTTACAATTCTATCAAACCATCCAGACACTAAAGACAGGGCAAAAACAAACAAGCAAAAACTATTCCAAGACTTTAGATCACCAGATATGTCTTATCCTCTAAACTTAGCTTCCATTCCATGCCTTTAGAATATCTGGCTACTTATTTGATATTGAAAAATTACTTAGAAACAAGATCCTATAAGCACTTTAATAGTAATTTTTGTTTGCAACAAATATAAGTAACAGTCTGGCCTGAGGTTTAATAATTTTCGTTTTGTGGAAATTCTCCCATGGATGGCTCTAAATCTTGTCAACTTCAGTCTAGACTCAGCTACAACTGAAATTCGTTTCTCTGTGTTTCTAAAGTTCCTCAAATTTCTTTTTCCACTTTTAGTCCTTTCAAGGCTAGAACTCTATATATTAAACTTTGTTTTCCAAGACCAGAGTATTTCCTTGGTAACTTTCAATCCACACAGTGTAGATGTGAAGAGCCTAGGTTTTGGAAGCCATCGCACGTGGGCACAGGTGAAGCATGAGTAAGATATCTAAGGAAACACTGATGACATCAGATTTTCCCTTGGTGAGTTGGACGTAGTGTGATCTGCCCCCTAATCCCTACTTCTTTATTTCTATTTCCCATTATGTCCTATTCTCAAAAAGAATTTTGGGGCCAGAGTTCACTGCTCACTCAGTGAGTTTTTTCAGTTAACATCTATTTTTCTTCTTCCTCATTACCAAAGACATATTCATTGCAAAAACTTTAGAAAATATCTGTGAGTAAATATATTAAAAAAATTCCTATACCATCACCTGACATAAACACTAGAAACATTCTGATGTTCCTCCTCTGGTGTTTGCTCTAAGAATACATATAATAAATATGTTATATACGTATTGCACAGATGCACCAATATATGATACATTATGTTATGTGATAAATATAATATAGGTTTATATATTGAAAATATCTATTCTCATGATTATATCTCACTTTACGAGAACATTCCCCATGAATTCTCCTGCACATAAATCTCAGTCTCAAAGTCTCTACCCTGGGTTACTTGACCTAAAACATCATTATTTGTATGCGTTTATGTGTCATCTGCATTTCCTTTCATGGGATATTTTTCTTTGTGTCTTTTGCCCATTTTGTATTGCTTGGGTTGTTTGTTTTTTTCTTATTGATTTATACATATTATTTATATATTCTGGAGATTAAATTCTTTGTTAATTTTACTGTAACTGTCTTCTTTCACTTTGTGACTTGTCCTTTCATAATCTTTATGGTGACTTGATGAGCAGGTTATCTTATTTCTATGGTAGTTTGATTTGTCAATCATTTCTTAGATAGTTAATGCTTTTGTTTTATTTAAGAAAGACTCCCATACCTTGAGGTCAGAAATATATTCCCCATATTTGCTTTAAAATGTTATATTTTGTCTTTCACATACATCTTTAATCTTCAGGGAATCTACATTTTAAGGAGTGTTAGATAGGGATTCGATTTCATTTACTTCTAAAAGGGGATCTCAAATCTATACATCTTGCAAAACACTCTTATTTTTAATAATCTGTAATTTTTGGAAGTTTTTCTATATCAAAACCCCATCCTTTTTGCAAATCACAACTTTATTTCTTTCTCTCTGGCCCTTATATCTTCTAATCCTTTTTCTTGTTTTATTCCACTGACTAGGAATTCAAATTCAGTCTTGAATAAAATTGTTGGATAGTGAGCAGTCTTGTCTTGCTCCTATTTAGAAGAACAGTCTCATCATTAAGAAAGAATTTTGCTCTGCCTTTTTAGTGACAGCTTTTAACAGGCTAAGGGAGGTTTTTTTTAAATCATTATTGGATGCTGAAATTTATCAGATGCCTATTTTGCCTTCGTTAAGAAGATCATATATATTCTTCTTTAACCTTTTAATGGCATAATTGATAATTATAGATTTTTCTAATGTTACGCTGTCCTTGTATAGATGTACTAAATTCAACTTGATCATGATGTATTACCTTTTTTATATGCTTCTTGAAACATTTTGCCCATATATCATTTTAAAAGCTTTTATCTATGTCCACATATTAAAAATGACTTCTGTAATACTCTCCTTTGTCTGGCTTTGATAGTGAAGTTTACTAGACCCATAAATTGAATTGGAAACTATTTGTTCTTTTTCTATATTCTGGAAAGTTTGGGGTAAGTTTGAAATGATTGTTTTTTTGAAAGTTTTATAGACTCACTTTAAAAGCCATTTGGGACTGGGGTTTTCTTTGTAGAAATATTTAAAACTACTGATTAATTTCTTTGTTGGGTTATGTGGACTTTCTTATTCTTTTTTTTCTGGTTTGTTTTGTTTTGTTTTGTTTTTGCGGTATGTGGGCCTCTCACTGTTGTGGCCTCTCCCACTGTGGAGCACAGGCTCCGGATGCACAGGCTCAGCAGCCACGGCTCATGGGGTCCAGCTGCTCCGTGGCATGTGGGATCCTCCTGGACCGGGGCACGAACCCGTGTCCCCTGCATCGGCAGGCAGACTCTCAACCACTGCGTCACCAGGGAAGCCCTGGACTTTCTTATTCTTGAGAAAAGTTTAAATCTATTGCGAGTATGTAGTGGTTCTATGTTCGTTTGAAAAGAATGTGTTTTCTAAGACTGAAATATTCTGTAAATGTCCTAAATCACAAATTTATTAGTTGTGCATTTCAAATAGTCTAGCTTTACTAATTTTTTGGCCATTTAGAAGAGATATATTGAAACATCCCACTATGATCATGGATATGTAATTTTTTCCCTGATTTCTACCATCTAATGATTTATTTTTTAAGAGATATTTTAGTGATGTAAAGACATTTGAATTTTTATAACTTCCTGGAAAAATTGAACTTTTTAGTTAAAGATTAAATGTGTCACATAGCCCACATTTAATCATTATAGTGTCCTTTGTGGTAGGCAGAATTCTAAAATGTCCCTCAAGACCTCCTGCCCCCTTGCTATACACACCCTGCATGATCATAGGACTGAATTTGATGGCTTTTACCCCATGATTATGTTATGGCACAGCTGACCTTAACGAAGGGAGATGATTTGGGAGAGCCTAACCTAATCGCACAAGTCTTTCAAAAGCAGAGCAGTTTCTCTGGCTGGAAACAGAAGCAGAAGTCAGAGAGATTTGAAGCATAAGAGAGATTTGATACAAGGGAAATTCTCTGTTGCTGAGATGAGTGGGACTGCAGGGCAGGGATCTGAGAATGGTCTCAATAAGATGAGAAAGTTCCCTGGTTAACAGCTAGCAAGACAAGAGAGACCTCAATCCTAGAACAACAAGGAAATAAATTCTGCCAACAACCAGAAGGAGCTTGCAGCAAATCTCCCCCTGGTCAAGTCTCCAGATGGGGATGCAGATTGCCAATACCTTGATATCAGCTTAATGAGATCATAAACATAGATCTTAGCCATGCTGTGCCAGATTTCTGACCACAGAAACTGTGAGATGATAAACTGGTGTCTTTTTAAGCTAGAGTTTGTGGCCATTTGTTACATAGTAATAGAGAACTAGGACACTCTATCTTTAAGAAGTTTTTTTGTCTTAACATCTATTTTGTTTCATACTGATATAGTTATGCCAGTTTCCTTTTGTTTGTATTCTGGGTGTATGTTTTCCATCTCATTATTTTCAGCCTTTCCATTTCCTTATATTTGGGGTATTATATTCTAAACAGCATATGCAGAATTTTAAAAATCCAAACTGAAAATCTTTGTCTTTTAACTTGGGGATTTAGTCCAAATACATTTATTGTAATTATTAGTGTCTTTGAATTTGGATCTACCATGTTCTTTTCTATGAGTTTTTAACACTTTTTTTGTCCTTTATTGTCTTTAAATAAATGATTTAAGATTTGCTTTTTGCTTTGTTTTTTTCTTATTGAACATTTCCTCCTTTATTGTTTGGAAGTTATACACTCTAATGCTATTCTTATAATGGTTACTCTTGAAATTTTATTATGTATATTGAATAAAAATATGGGAATTATCATGAATTTGCATGTCATTCTTGTACATAAAACTACAAACTTTTTCCTGTATTGTTTAAATTTAGTAAACATGCACCCAAAGTAAGAAGTTACCTAATGACTCTGACTACTCAGTTCACTGTCTCTGAAAATGGGGAGAGGGATGTCTTCTTATTCTTCCACCTTTCCTCTGTCCATGCTGATGTCATGTTATGCAACAGAGCTCAGATTCCAGAATTCTTGCTTGTTATGTGCCACTGGGCAAGTTACTTATTCTCTCTGAGCTTCACTTTGCTCATCTAAAAATAGGGGATAGTAAAAACAGACTTACTGGGGGTTCTGTGAGTAATAAATATGATAATATACGTATAGCATTTAGATAAATGCCTAGCATTTAAAAATCATTATTTTTATTCAGTATTGATTTCCTTTTTGGCATCATAACTTCTTTTGCCTGTATAGCTTCTATCTTCTTAAGGGTATGTTATGTTTATGTGTGTCTGTGTTCATATCACATTCTATTTTGTCTCACTAAATTATATCCCCAAATTAAACAATCTATTAAAGGTCTTTATGTACAGGATTTAAAGTGTGAAGGCTATCTCTGTCAAGTAGAGCGTGGTCCTTAGGGAGAACCATTCTGTATGTTCTCATAATACTTTTGAATATAACGTGCCATGGAATGAATGAGCAGAAATAAATGATAACCCTAAGGAAAGCATTATCATCATTTACAGCCAAGAAGGACAGGGCAACTTTAGTAAGCTTATGTAAATTGGATACAATACAATTTTTAACCTATGTATTTGGACTTAAATAAAAGCTAAGTGGAAAACTCTGCTCCAAAATAGCCTTTCAGAAAGGGTTCATGAGATTTGGTAGCTTTCTAAATTTGACCACGAATGCTTATAGCTTTTAATTTAGTGGACTTGAAATTCTTGGCTTCCAAGTAGCATGTTGTAAGAAGGTTATTTCTGGACCTTCTCCACATGTAACGTATAAAATTAGCATCCTTCTTTGGCAACTGAAACTCTTCATTTCAAAGCTCTAAGCTAACCCAACTCATCAGACTATTACAAGCAAAGACTAATTAAATGTTCTTCTGCTTTCAGTTTAAACTCTTTATTGGCACAGATACCTAGAGGTCAGATTTGAGCAGCATGAGTCAAATGAATGATCAGCAGTATCACAATTACATTGGAACATATAAAGTTTAAAAAAAGAAAAACAGAATTACTGCTTTGCGATCACATTAAAGTGACAATGTAATTGTAATTGTTGATCTTCAAAGACTCAACCTAAGTGTAAAAAGAAGGAAGTATGCTTAAAGGTTGTCTCAGACCCTCACATTTCTTTCCTTCTGAAGTTGAGCAGCTGCAATGGAAGCAGCCAAAATGTCTACCTTCCACAGGAACAATGGAAAACCTCCTTACCATTACCAAGATGTCTAGGACCCATGCGGGTAGACAGGCCAATGCTTTTAAAAAGCATGCAAAGCATCACTACATGACGGAATAAAGAGACATGTCCAAGGCCTCTACTGCCAGGGGTAGGCAGGAGAGCTCTTTGAAGACTGAAAGTCACAGAAAACCATATTGTTTTCATTTTTCAAGGAACTGGGAACATTACAGGTGGGAGTATGTTGAATGTGGGAAAAGACAAGCAATATAACAAGGTTTCATTGTATTTCTCTTTTCAAAAGTTCCACCAAAATGAGAAAATCAAATCATTCTGCAGCAAGGCCTCATAAAAATAAAAAATCTATGGAGCATTTTGAGGAGAAGAGGTGTGTGCAGAAGCTCTATTTGTTTTGTCTTTAAGAATCTATATAGAAGTGTTGCTTTTGCTCCAAGGCACTTTGAATTATTAATTGTATTTAATTATTCTTCCCAACAGTCTTGTGGGGCAACACCATTTTACAGATAAGGAAATGAAGGTAAGGCAGATTCAAGAAATAATACTCACAATATCTCCACCATTTGTCAGGGATGAACAACGCACCAGACATTGAATTAGTGAATTAGAAAACATTATCTCAGTAAATACAGGCAGCAATCACAGGGATAGGTCACATGATCCCATGTTAGAAGTTAGAGATGGAAGCTCAGAGAAGTAGAATAATACTCTTCCCCCAAAGGCAAGTTGCAAGGGAATACCAGAGACAGGACTTGAGCCCAAGCCTGTTGGATTCCAAAGTCTTGCAACTCTTTAAAACAGTTCTCTAATAAAAAGTCTCCCCCCATGCACTACATCATTGATAAGTCCAGGAAACTCCAAGGGGGCCAACAATTGCACAATAAACAGTCCTGTTTGTGCCAATCAACAGTGGAGCTATTGTTCCCGTGCACCCCTCTGAGGCTGGAGGACCTCACTGCTCCTGGAAACTGGTACCTCTGTAATGAGTTACCATCATCATGGCTGGTGGTCCAGCATCAAAACAAACCATCCCAGGTTTATGCATACTCGCAGGTGGCTGGGGCCATTGGACTTTGTGATCTCTACACTGGATATTCACTGGGATGTCCGAGCTGGAGGTTAGGCTTTGTTTACCACTGGAGATCAGAAAAGGTTAGCCATCCTGAATGGCATGTGGTGTGGACTCCCAGGGTCTATTGTATCAGAAGATAGAAGAGCTTCCTGGGAGATGGGTGAGGAACGATATGAGAAAAGTCATCACATACACAGCATGGCTGATTAATAGTGGCCAATTTGTTGGAGAGGAGGGGAGAGTTGATTCCAAATACATCAAGGGGAACTATTCTGCTCTCCCCAAATCCCCTTGTTATTGAATCCTACAGACATTAAGGGCTATGAGAAAAACCAGAAGCACTATTTTCATGGACACCTCTGCAAGACGATTAGGAATCCTCAATAAACTCCTTTAATGTAATGGTTTTCCTTTACCCCAGGAATAGAGGGTATTTATGGATTGTGACCAATTTTGCTAAGCAAAAAGGAGGCCTGGGAAGTACCACTCAGATTCCTAACAGCTGTACCTGGGGGAATCTGAATGTTTTTACTGTGGGCAGGAAATGTCATTCCCTTATTTTGGTAAAGAAGAGAGTCTTGGGCAGCGGGGAGCGGGTGGTTGGTGAAGACTAAAAGTGCAATTGATTGAATTCATCCTGGGTCGCCAAAGTAAATTGAACATGCCCCTTGCTCCACAGCTGGCAGGTCTAATGATTTTTCAGGACTGACCTGGTTGAGCTGCATTCATAGTTCAAAATTCCAGGCAAAGGGTACAAAGTTTCAAGTATGCAAGAGAAATAAGTTCTGGAGATCTACTATACAGTGTAGTGCCCGTAGCTAACAACATTGTATTGTGTACTTAAAATTTGCTAAGAGGGTAGATCTTATGTTAAGTGTTCTTATCATGCAAACAAAAAAATTTACGACAACAATAATAATAACAATGATAAAGGGGCGGGAGGAAAATTTGGTTGAGGATGGATATGTTTATGGCCTTGATGGTGGTGATGGTTTCATGGGTGTATACTTAGCCCCAAACCCATTGAGTTATATGTATTAAATATGTACAACATTCTACATGTCAAATATACCTCAATAAAATGGTTTAAAAAATAATAAGGTTAAAAAAAAATCTCTGGTGGAAGCTTTTCTTCTGTCTTATCCTGTGTTTTCTCACACGGGCATCTTTGCCTCTGGCCCAAGTCCAGGAAGATAACCAGAATCTCCTGAAGACAACTGTGCTTGCCCTTTCTTTTTGGTCTGTATTTCAAATAAAATTTTACCTCCACTGTTGCAGTGATATGCTCTCCTCCCCTTGCACTCAAGCATCTACTCTACTCCACCCTTCCCTTTTTCCGCTGTCCCTTCAAAAGAGGTGGTTTCCTTCACAAAGCCCTGTTTTAAGATAGAGAGATTTATCTTAAAGATAATACACTCCACCCCTCCAGAAAAAAGGCGGCAAAGGAGCAGTTACTCTTAGAATAAGAGTGGGAAGCTGATGGGCCACACCAGGTCTACTCCAGGAGGGAGATCTGGCTTCCACTGGACTCTGGCCTGTTTTGCATGTGACTGGCCACAGCAACCAGAAACCAAAAGCTGTGGCCTGGCCAGGATGCACCGCAGAGTAGGGTATAGATCTTTTACAGAAGATGAGCTCAAAATACCCCTGGAATAAAGACCTCTAATAGGATTTAGGGTCAGAAAGCCTTTACCCTGGTTACCCTCTAGGGCTTTGGCTTTTGTCCCAGGCATGTTGCTTGATTGTTAATTTTCTAAAATCCAGTAAAATCTCTTGTTCTGGTGACTTACTGATGAATTTCTCTACAGGCCGCCTCCCTGGGAGCTTTTGAGAACTACCATATATCAAAGCTGTTGAATTATACATTCCTTAAATAGAATGCTTCAATTTATTGTTGAATGCCTTGACAGTTGCCCTATTTGTCTGATATTGCTAATCTGACTTAATCTAACTGGACCAGAAAAAAAAAAGGTGGTTTGGTGCCACAAAATTCAAGGGAACCCTCTTCCCTTGCTAACTACAAAGCTTGCTGCTTAATTGTACAAATACGTGTGGGCTTGGTGGAGGTGAGTGCTAATTTGTTGTTTAGTACAAAGCTGGAAAGGTTAGGAGAGTGACAAGAAAATAGGACCAAGGTGCACGTGATGTGCTAAATTCTTGGGAAAAGCTGAAGGTCCTGTAGATAGGACACTGCAGAAACTTGCAGAAATTCTGAAAGAAAATAGGTAAACAGAACAGGGAACAAGAAAAACAGGCAAGAACCTGTTCTAGGGGTATAAAGGCATTTTTTTCCCCTCTGTATAGATACAGCTTCATTTGCTGGTTTACTGCATTTGACTTTTGCTTTAGAAATTGGTTTAGGGATTCTAAGGGAGGGCATGATTTAAGGAGTCATAATGCGTCAGCCTGGAAATGAGAATACTTAACAATGAGAAACAATCAAATAAATAAAAATTGCAAATATGCCTTTCTTTATGCTTCTCTAAAATAGGTGTAGTGTCCCATTAGGAAGATGAATTAGTTAATGACTGGAAAGCACTTGAGACCCTCAGGTGGAAGCTTTATTGCTCTATTGCCTTTTTTTGTCTGAGTTAAATGTTCTGTGCAGTAAGGTGATGCTTCTCTAACTTGAATGTGTGCAGGGATCCCAGGGGGGTTCTTGTTAAAAGGAAGGTTCTGATCCCGCAGGTTTGGGGTGTGGCTGAGAGTCTGCATTTCTGACAAGTTTCCAGTGAGTTCAGTGTTGACGGACCTCACTGGAACAACTAGGGTCTAAAGTCCCTCTTTCTTGAAGTGGGCTGCACATTGGGATCAGCTGGAGAGCTTTTAAAACTCTCCCCAAAGATTCTGATTGGCCAGGCGTTAGGATTTTTAAGCATCTGGCTCTGTTACTGATAACAAGTTTGCAAGTTCCTGTGTCAAAAGAAACCACAATGTGGAGTTTGGAGCAGAGAAAGGTTGACTGCAGGGCCACACAAGGAGAATGGGTGGCTCATGCTCAAAAACCCCTGAAATCCCCGGAAGGTTTTCAGCAAAGCATTTTTAAAGGCAAGGTTGGTGTGTGCGCTGGGGGTGTCCCAGGATATGTGATCAGCTCGTGAACGATTTTCTGATTGGTTGATGGTGAAGAGCAGGGCAGTTAGGTTAACATTATCAATCCTTAGGCACCAGAAGGTCTGGGGGCTACATGCTCATGATCCTCTAGTACAGTAGTTAATTTCTTCCCTTTGGTTGTGGTTTTTAGCATCTGAAAAGCTCAGGAAATATACATGGGATACTATTATCTGGGTACTTCAGAGAGGAGCTACAACAGAGGATATGCGAGAGGGGTCTGTCTCTGGAAGACCCCATAGGGTCCTGCTGGTTAAAGCTCCTTCTCTCCCCCCACCATGAGTCCAGTGTGCAGCAAAGTGCGAGAACCACACTGGTCTAAGGGGCAGGGTTCAGGCCCACCCCAGGAGGCTGCTGTGGGAATTAAATGAGAAAATGCCGCAAAGTGCTTAACCCAGCCCCTGCCACGGAGCGGTCCCTCATTAAAACTTGACTGTTTTTGAGACAGGCTGGGACCTGGGACCTAGAGCAACAGAATACAAAAAAACTATAAGGGACTGAAAATAACTGCACACGTGCATAGTTGGGGCAAATTATGAACAACAAAATAGAAAAAGAGCACAAACCAACTGCCACTTCTGAGGTAACAGGAGCAAAAGCAGGGTCCTGCACATGATCCCTGCACACAGCACCACCAAGCGGGTGGGCAGACCACCTAAGCCAACCTTCCAGCCTGATTCATGGATCTGTCCCCACCCCTGGGGAGCAAGCAAGGGAACCTGTTACTTGCTTTCACTTCCTTGTGCTGCAGCAGGGGCCCCAGTAAAGCCTTGCCTGAATTCCTCATCTGGTCTCTTATCAATGTCTATTGATGAAACAGCCCAAGAACCTTGAATCAGTAATATTATGGGTTGCTTTAGCTGTAACAAGATATACCCCCCCAAGGTGCAGACAACACCAGCCCACAGAATCAGTTGTGACAGATGCCAAGATCAGCAGAAGAACAGGGGACTCTTTGGCCCATGTTAGAAGCACAGCAGATACTGCTATGTGAGCAGAATAAGAGAGGAAGAAATGGGGCAGTTGTAAAGTCATGTGTCACAGCCCTGAGGATTCTTGGAACTTGAGAAGGAACTTTAAAATGGTGGTTCACACTGTAGAAAACAGTACAGCTGTTCCTCAAAAATTTAAAAATTAAACTACCATATGATTCAGCAATTCCACTTTTGAGTATACACCCAAAAGAATTGGAAACAGGATCTAAAGGAGATTATTTGTGCACTTATATTCATAGCATCATTACTTACAGTAGCCAAAAGATTGAAACAACTCATGTGTTCATCAGTGGACAAATGGATAAATATATGACGTATACATACCATGGAATATTACACAGCTTTAAAAAGGAAGGAACTGCTGACACATGCTACAACATGCATAACCCTTGAGGACATCATGCTAAGTGAAATAGGCAGTCACAAAAAGGCAAATGCTATAGGTTCCACTTATATGAGATAACAAGAGTAGTCAAATTCATTGAAACAGAAAGTAGGACAGTGGTTATCAGGGGCTGGGGAAGGGTAAATGGGGAAATATTGTTTGATGAGTATAGAGTTTCATTTTGTAAGATGAAAAGAGTTCTGGAGATTAGTTGCCCAACAATGTGAATTACTTAACACTCATAAGTTGTACACTTCAAAATTGTTACCTCCATTTATCCTCATTTTAACTCTGTGGATTAGGTTCAAGAACCATTTCATTTTTCTGATGAAGAAATTGACTGAGAGAGGTTCAAGTTTCCTAAGAGAGTAAGAACTGAGATTCAAGCCAAAACTAAAACTATGCTTTTAACTACTACTCTGCCCTATGCATATAGGACACTGTCAATAAATATTCATTTGTTTTTTAATCCCAAAGGCTCATACTGTATAGTGCTTAGAAAATGAGAGCTACTTAGAATCTGAAATAGAGAAATACTGGTAGCTAAATTATTCAAGTATTTGAAAAGATTGAATACTTTTCCTCAAAAGAAAAGAAAGTGGATTGAAACAAGAATGTATTTAGAGGCACTCTGACCTCGTAAAATCTGTTTGTTGATATATTATGTTACTAGAGATATCTTGGATTAAAAAAAAAAAAAAGCCAGGCAATGACATTTCTTGGGTGTGCTAAAGACTTCTTGAGTTTTGACTTTATATTTAAATTTATATTACTTTATAACTAAATGTAAATTTGAAGTTATTTTTTTAATGCTTCATTTAGAAATAAGAAAATCCACATAGAATACTTATGAAATGATATGGGGATAAAGAAACATATACAAATATGTGCACACACACATACACAAATAAGGGAGCCACTGTAATTCCAAAAGAATAAAAGAAAGAAAAATTAGACAAAGTCCCTGTCTTTGAGAAGAGTCTGAGGAGATGCAGCATGAATTCATGGAACTATTCAAGAGCAAGACTTCATAAGGTAATATATTACCTCTGTATTCACCTCTTACTATGTGACAGACAGTGCTGCTAGGTATTTTGCATGTCTTATTTTACCTGACCCTCACAGCCACTCCATAATTAAATGTTATGGTCCCCAATATACAGATGAGAAAACTGAGACCCAGAGAGGTGGAGTGACTTGCCTAAGGTTGCACAACTAGTCAGAAGCAGAGTGAGGGGTTACATCCAGGTCTTTCTGACTCCTAAACTTGTGTGTCTGCAGGAACACCATTCCAGCAAAGAGTTGGGACACACATCACAGAGGGTGAGGCAGTGTTTAGCAGGAAAAGTAAGTGGGAGCTTACAAAGAGTGAGGTCAGGACATTGGGATGATGTTCTTGTGCATGATTCCCACCTTCTACCATATTTCCCTCCCACCTGTGTGACATTCTATTATATATTCCTAGTGGTTGTTGGGCTATTGCACTGTGTCACAGGTGATCCCTTTTAAAAATGAGATACTTATTTATGACAGAGTTCAAAAGTATATGTATATTTATTCCATAATATGAATTACTTTATCAGGCCATGTACACTCCTGAAAGCACCTGGAATCTGAACATCAAGGAAATGGAAATGTAGATGGACTAGTCAAGAGAGGGGATAAATGTTAAGCCTACTTGGGGAGAGCCTCAGTAGAAAACTCTGAATCATGAAGCATTTGGTATCTAAGAAAAGGGGCAGACTGAGGAGCATATGTCAACCAAAGAACAACCCTTCAACTTAACTATTTTCCAAAGTGAGTCTTGAGATGACCCTTGAAGGAAACATTCAGAAATAGAAAGAGGGCCTTCTTGACATAAACCAAGATGGACAAGACAGAGTGGACTAACTGGGCTGGTTTGATTGGAGAAGGGGATCCATGTTGGGAGAAGTGAGCTTGGGACCTGTTAGATGAGATGAGATTCATGACTTAGCTAATGAATGAACAGATAGTAAGAATGGAGGTGGTAGTGAGCCACTGCATGTTTCAGACTGGAAAAGTGATGTGTCCATGACAGCAATAGGGATGGGTTAAAACAGAGAGGCAAAACAAAAGGTTTCTGGCACAAGCTCAGATGCTGGGAGAATACGTCAAAAGGTGAAGAGACAGGATTTGGGGATGACTTTTAGCTATAGAGACTTAAGTTCTTAAGCAAATGGGCAAGTTAAAAGTTTTGAAAAAGAGATAATGAATTCAAGGCAAGATTATAGTAAATATGGATTCATATTGGTGAACTCAACATAGATTCCATTTTTTAAAGTTCTTTAAACACTGTAGAATTGTTGAATTATAACAATGCTAGTCAATATGGATAGAGCACTTTATGCATTCTCAAACACTCTTAGGTATTAGTTCATTGAGTTGTTGGAGTTGGAATTTGAATTCATGACTTCTGGCTCCATCTAGATCCCACTGTGACTTTTCCAACCTGACTGCTGGCCTCTCTTCTCAGTGATTGGGGTATAAAATGGCCAAATTAATCTGAAAGAAGAGTTTCGGCCATGGGTAAGAAGGGACTATTTGTCTACAAAAATGCCAGCAGCACTTATCAAGACCTCTTTAAATAATTATAAGTTGACAGTTATTTTTCCTGCAAGTTGAATTTTCTCGGAATTGTAACCACCATATGATAGAATAGACATCTTTGTTATCTGCTCTGCCCTTTACTATTTTGGTATTCTGTCCTTAAAACAACACAGAATACTGAAAAATTCCTAAAGTGAATAATGAACTTCTCCAGGGACGAAAGGTCTTGGTTAATGTGGCTAGCAAATAACGAAGCTAGTACTGAAGTGATAGCTCAATTCCTATGTCCAGGTCAAGCACATGGGGATATACTATTAGTTTTCTTTTTTTAAAAATAGCTTTATCAAAGTTTAATTTACATACCATAAAATTCACCAGTTATAAGTGTAAAAATCAACTCGTTGATTTTCAGTAAATTTCTAGAGTTTTGCTACCATCACCACATTCTAGGTTTTTAATATTTCCATCACCCCAAGAAGTTTCCTCATGCCTGTTTCCAATTAATGCCTGCTCTAACCCCCAGCCCCAGGCAACCATTGGTCTGCTTTCTGTCTGCACCAATTTTCCTGTCCTAGACATTCCATATAAATGGAATAATACAATATGTAGTCTTTTAAGTCTGACTTCTTTCACTTAGCATGTTTTTGAGGTCCTTCCATGTTGTGGCAAGTATCAGTACTTCAATTCTTTTTATTGCTAAATAACATTCCACTGTACAGACACACCATGTGTGCTTATCCATTCACCAGTTGATGGACATTCAGGTTGTTTCCAGTTCTGGGTTACTGTGAATAATGCTGCTCTGAGCATTTGCACACATGTCTTTGTGTGGACATATGTTTTCATTTCTCTTGCTTAGATTCCTAGAGGTGGGATTGCTATGAGGTATAGAAAGATTGTTTAGTTTTTTAGGAAAACCATCAAACTGCTTCTAGAACAGTGGTACCATTTTACGTTTCCACCAGCAATGCATGAAAATTCCAGTTTCTCCACACACATCCTTCTCAACCTTTGGTAATATATGTCTTTTTAAAATTAGGGCCATTCTACTGGGTGTATAGTTGTATCACATTGTGACTTTCATTTGCATTTCTCTAATGAATGATGGAGTTAAGTATAGATTTATATGCTTATTAGACATTCATATTTCTTTTCTAGTGAAATGTCTATCAAGTCTTTTGCCAGTTTTATATATTGAGTTGTTTGTCTTCTATTAAGTTTTAATGATTCCTTATATATACTAAATGAAGTCTTTTATTAGATATATGATGTGCAAATATTTTCACCCAGTCTGTAGCTTGTCTTTTCATTGTCTTAATGGTAGTTTTTGAAGCACAAAAGCTTTCAAGTTTGATCAAGTCCAACTTACCTGGTTTTTCTTTTCAGGACTGTGCTTTTGTATGGTAGCTAAGAACTCTGCCCAACCCAAGATCACAAACACTTTCTCCTGTCTTTTCTTCTAGAATTTTTATGCCTTCACTCTTGTACTTAGGTCTACAATCCATTTTTGTGGGGTAAGGGTTTAAATTCTTTTTTTTTTTCATGAATATATATATATATTTTTCTTTATAATACCTGCATAAGGAATGTAGAATCCAAGCTGTGCTTATTGGAGTTACACAGAATTTAATGTCTTTTTAATGTATTCTGGAGGTCTAGCATCAACTAATCCCTAAAATTTGAGTCTTAGAAGGTAAGCATGCTTTTGGTGGAGGAAGTGGCTTCTTTGTGCTTTGATAGAAGCACAGAAGAGGAGAGGACAGAGCCTAGAGGTGCGGTAAGCATGTCCCTTTCCAGGTCAGCCTATCATAATGTGCAAGATGCAGTAGCCAGGAGAACTGACCTTTTGGTTTCAGCCTAGAAATGAAGAGTGGCTATTTAAATCTCCTGCCTCTGTGCGCTAGGCATCGCCTAGTATATCTGCTTGGTCAATAAATAAAGATCAATTATCAATTCCATTTCTTTTCCCAAGTCTATGTTCCTGTAATTACAGGAGTGGTTTGGGCACCACAGGAGGAGTGAGAGGACAAGGGGATTAATTAGGGTAAACTACACGTAAGAGGCAAAATCATTTTGATTTATCAGGGAGATGATAATTTTGTATTAGATCTAGTGGAATACAGACAATTTCGAGGACATGGGGATCTTCCAAAATACTCCTCCTTCCCCAGCCATCAGCCCCTTTAAATCTGTGGTAGCCATTAGACTCTCAGCCTCTCTAAACAGAAGTTTTCCTATTCTTCCCAATTATCACAGGAACGTTCATAAACAACCACCACTGGGCTAATAAATAACACCTTAATGAAAGAGAAACAAATAGTGATGATGATGAGAATGATGGAGGAAAGTTAACGCGCTCAGAGGATGATCTGTGCAGACTGAGCAGGAAGGCAAGGATTTGCCCATCCAGACCAGAAGGGAATGATGCAATGGATGCCTCGGTCCTTCTCTGAGAGAAGAGCCAGGTCAGTGTAGGCCTAAGAGCCGATACCAACACCTACTGTTTTAGAGTTCACGTTAATTACACAACTATTCATTAACCTATAAATCCTTCCAACAACAGCAAAAGCCTTATTGCCAAAGAAAGTAAAAATGTCTTTTGTACTATCCTCATAATCTCCAGAGCCAACGCCCTCTCTTCTCAGAGGTAACTGATTGTTGTGACACCTTCCAGAACTTTTCACTGCACGTACGTGCATACACAAGTTCCATAAATTTTGTGAGTGTTTGGAGCTTTCTTACATAAGATGGTGTTAGATCATGTGACCCATTCTGCACCTTGCTTTTCTCATTCATTAATATTAATATCACATACATTTACATTTATAGTGTATTATTATATTATAACATTTCTCAGAGATCTTTCCACACTGGGACACAAAAACCACCTTATTCTAGTGGTCCAGGTATGGTTCCTTGAAATGCTTAAGAGTGTGTCCTGTGCAGCTGGATTACTGAAATTTACTTATTCTTGCTGTGCTTTAATTTCTGCCCCTCTAAAATGGGGATAAGGATAGTATTTATGTCATATTAAAAAGTTAATATATGAAAAGCCCTTAGAACAAGGTCTGATACGTTGTAAGTAGCCAAGAAATGTTATCTGTTGTTAATCATCTGAAGGGCTATGTGGTATGTCTGTGCTATGGTTTAGTTTCTAACTGATGTACATTTAGATAGTCAATAATTTCTGCTATTATTAATAATGATTACTTCAGTGAATGCCCTAAATATGCTTCCTTGTGTATCCACGTGTTTCCATAGGATAGATACAAAAAGTGGAATTCCACAAAGGAGGGGATTACACATGTCAGATATAGCAGTTTTGCCAAATTGACCTCCAATTTATATTCCTGCCCATGAATGAGAGCACCCATTTCTTCACACTCTCGCCATCAATTAATGTTTTAAACATTCATTCCTCTAAAGAACGCGAAATAATCTTGCTTTCACGTTTTCATTTGAATTTCTCAAATTACTAGCGGGAGAAAAATATTTTCATGTTTATCGGTCATTGAGGTTTCCTCTAGGTGAATTCCCTCCTCATAATCTTTGGCCATTTTTCTATTGAGTGGTTTGATTTGTAGAGCTTCTTGATATACTGTGCATGCTGAAAGTGGGTTTGTTATATGCTGCACATATCAGTATCCCACCCCCGCCTCGGTCTCAGAATTAATTTATTAAAGTTCTCCAAGGAAACCTAACCCATCCTCCCCTAGTCCTGTCATCGGTGGGCTCTCAGGAGGATTAAACCACAGAGAGACCACCATGGCCATGCTCAGACCACAGCTCTAATAAAAGATGACACGGAGGGGCCAGGGCTGGGGACACAGCCCAGAAAATAATTTCGTGCACAAGACACCGCTTAGCCTCAGCTGGTTCAGGCATGAATGGATCTCTAAGAGCCTCTGAATTTTGTGGTTCTGATTATTTTTGGACCCTGAGCTGTGGCTACCCCTGAAATGTGGTTCCAGGTGAGAAGGTGGTGAGCTGCCAGCCTTTGGGAGGAAATACAAGTTCTAGCATAATAGACGTGAGAGATGGGAAATGAGCATGAATCATTATGAAATTCTTCTGGGACCTTCCACTCAAAGTAGCAGCATCTGCATCACCATGAGCTATTCTAACCCCCACAACAGACCCACTGAATCAGAGTCTGCATTTTAGTGTGATCCCCACTTGATTTTTGTGCCCGTTACGTTTGAGAAGCATAGCTCTAAGCCTGTTTAAATAGGCCAGAACTATCTGTGGGGTTGGCCTAGAGTCTCATTTACCATCCGTCATGAGTTGAATTGTGGTCCCTCAAAATTCATATGTTGAGTCCTAACCCCTCATGACACCAGAAGGTGACCTTATTTGGAAACAAGGTTGTGTCAGATGTTATTAGTTAAGATGAGGCCATACTGGACCAGGCTGGACCCTTAATCCAATATGACTGGAGTCCTTATAAAAGGGGGACTTTGGGGCACAGACACTTGCCCAGAGGAGCATCCTGTGAAGATGAAGGCAGCGATCAGGGTGGTACAGCAGAAGCTGAGTAGTGCCAGACATGGCCAGCAAATCCCCAGAAGCTAGGAGAGGGTCCCGGAACAGGTCCTCACAACCCGAAGAAGGAACACATCCCGCCAACACCGCGATCTTAGACGTCCAGCCTCCAGAACTGTGTGCCAACACATTTCTGTTGGTTAAGGCCCCAGTTTGTGGAATTTATTAGAGCGGCCCTAGCAAAGTAACATACCATCCCAAGGGTTTCCCGTGATGGAGGGGCTGGGCATGCAGTGCCCTGGAAAAGACACCCCCCTGGACGGTGAAAAACATATAGCAGGGGTGGTAAATAGGACTCAAGATACCGCCTCCCTCTCCAGCAGTCACGGTCCCTCCGTCAGTGCCTTCTGCATGTTCTTTTTTTTTTTTTTTTTTTTGTGCGGTACGCTGCTGTGGCCTCTCCCATTGCGGAGCACAGGCTCCGGACGCGCAGACTCAGCGGCCATGGCTCACGGGCCCAGCCACTCCGCAGCATATGGGATCTTCTCGAACCGGGGCACGAACCCGTGTCCCCTGCATCGGCAGGCAGACTCTCAACCACTGCGCCACCAGGGAAGCCCTTGCATGTTCTTTTTATTTCACAGCATCCAGTGATGCCTCCAGAGGCTTTCAGCAGTCAGCACCCTGACAGTGTGTGCAACCAGGAGAGCATTTAGCTCTCCCTGCCTTTAAATAAAGTGGGAAGCATTTGGGTGCAGAGAAGGGCTGGCTGATGGAATAACCCCGGGATGCTGCTTAGGTTTTTCTACTTAAGTGTTTTAACTAATGGGCTATTTGGAGTCAGTTTGCCCTGCTGGAATTAAAAGGAAAAAAGTATATTTGAAAGAGTACCCATTTCTTTTTGTATTAGTGACTCAGAGCAGTGAAGTCCACAGTTCCTGATTTACCCACAGCCTGTTTAAGCAGAGTCTGCGGCCTTTGCTGAAATCGTAGAGGAGACAAACCACCATCGTCTGGATCACAGTTAGGTGCTTCCTCCTCATGCTTTCCTGAAATTGACAGTACCTGGGAACCAAGGTGCTTTTGCCACTGACTGCCCTTCTCTTACATTTATCTCTGTACCTTAGAATATAACATTTTATTTGTCCTAAATACACCTTTTAGAACAATGCCTGTTTCTTTTCAGAAAAAAAATTTTTTTCTGAATAAACAATAAGATCCAACTGAATAGCACAGGGAATTATATTCAATATCCTGTGATAAACCATAATGGAAAAGAATATATATGTATATATATAAAACTGAATCACTTTGCTGCACAGCAGAAATTACCACAACACTGTAAATCAACTATACTTCAATAAAAAAATTTTAATAGTATTGGCTAATATTTATAGAGTAGTTACATGTGCTAAGCTCAGAGCTCACCCTTGACCTATGTCTTGTCACACTGAATCTTCACTGCATGCATTTGAAATAGGTGATGTGATTATCCCCATTATACAGCTGAGGAAACTGAGGCACAGAGTAGTTAACTTATTTGCTCATACACAGGTAATGAGGTATGAGGCGTAATCTTGCTGGTCACCTCCAATGGAATATGCATAATAACAGCTCTACAAGGGAGCCTCACTCAAGACACCCAGACACATAGTGCTCCCAAAGGGTCTTATTTTTGTCACTGACACCACATGGCAATGGGAGTAATGAAGGGCAGTAGGAAAGAGATGATGAGAGTTTGTTCTGGAGATAGCCAGGTGCAAAGGTTAAATCCAACTGAAAGGATCAAATCCATTCTCTAGATCACATTCACCAAGCCAAAATTGTCCCCATAAAAGTAGGCAATAGAGTCTAGTACAGGGATCTCAAACTCAGTCAATCTTGCATCAGGATCCCCTGGAGGGCTTGTTAAATACAGATCCCTGGACTCTCCCCTCAAGACTTCCAGATTCAGTAGGTCTTGTGTGTGGCTGAGAATTTGCCTTCCCTATAAATACTCAGGTGACGCTGACGCTGCTTCTGGGGACCAGACTTTGAGAATCACTGGACTGGTGGTAACGAGCACAGGTTCTGAGTCACAGAGAGCTAAATTCAAGCCCCAGCCCACCACTGACCTGTTGTGTGAACTTGGGGAGGTTTCTAATCTCCTCTGTTCTTATTTTCTTCAGTATAAAATGGACTAAAGATTGAACCTTGTCTCTTACAGTTATTGTAAGGCATGAGCTAGGGAATGCCTATTTTAAAACTTAGCACAGGACCTGGTACTTACTAAGCATTCAGCAAACACTAGCTGTCACCACCATCACCATCACCACCACCATCACACTTTATTTTTAAATTTTTAAAAATATTTTTAAATTAAAAAAATTTTAAATTTTTATCTCTAAATTTTTCTTATTTATTATTTTTTACACACTTTTTATTCTTATACCCCCAGTTTATTTCTATGCCCCTCCTCTTACATGCCAGACCTCTTTGTGCTTCTTTGTGAAAAATGTTTCTTCCTGGTATGTCCTATGTCATAGGTTTGTTGTAAGGATTAAATGAGTTACTCTGTATAAAGAATTTAACATCATGTGTCATCATACATAGTCAGAGATCATTATGATTTCTTCGTCCTACAATCAAACATGCATTGTAGTAAGTGTTTTATATACATTATCTCATTTAATTCTCACAGTAACCCTACAAGGCAGGAAACGTTAGGATAATTTTATAAGTGACAGAGCTAAAGCATTAGAGGTTAAGCTACCCTGCTCAAGGCCACTCAGCGATTAAGTCAAGATTTAAATGCAGATCTGTTGGACTGAGGGGTAAACACTGCTTATTCATATTTCTCTACACCCCTGCCCAAATTTATAACTCACTTCAGAATGGATTGAGGCCTCCCGGATTGGGCATGCTAAGAGAAAGCAAAAGTTTTGATTTAGAAATATAGATTTAGAAAAATAGTGTCCCTTATGGGTCCATGAAGTAGATGAAAGCTTGTTGCCATGATAAACCCCTTCCCTTTTTAGATGATCAAGGTGACTTACAGCTTGTAAAATTCACTCAGAAAGAAAACAGAACAGCCACGAGCTAGATGCATCCATATTTTCTGTATCACCGGCTGGAAAGCACTCATCTGATTCCTCGTACCCCTTGTTCCCTTGCTGGGTCATCGTCTATCTGCCCAGCCAGACATGGGGATGTTGAAATAATAGTTATAATCATTTAAAACTGACATGTGCAATGTCACAATGTTAGACTCAGATTTCCCTGAATGAAGAGGTATACAAGGAGAATCTAGGCACCTGCTTCAAACCCACCCAAGTTAACTACAAGATGAAAATTCTTTTTCTTTCTGTAACTACTGAGGTGGTCCCTCAGATGTTTATTATGTTAAACTGGTACCAACTGTCAGGGGGTGTTCATAGGTGGCTTTCAAGGTTATGGAGGAGGGAACCACCGTCTTGACCTAGGAGTGGAATGACTTCCAACCGAGGGATGTGGTTAATGTTTGGAGGAAGAAAGAAGACTACAGCAGAAGATCATATTTCTGTTTACCTGGAGGCAAAAAAAAAAAAAATCATAAACAGATGCTCTCGAATGTTGAACCAGCTCTCTGACTTCTCAACCAAATACCTCCTCAAGGACTTCGAGTTTCAGGGAAGGGGAGGCTGTTTTAATTCGCATTCCTGTTATCTCTGGTTCCTTTTAAAAATAAAAAATAAAATCTTTTAGGATAACAGAACATGTGTACAGAGTGTGGCTGGAGCCAGAAGTTATCCCATAGCTCTGGCCCGTGACCAGTTTGCCTGGGAGGATTTATTGTAAGCTATTCTTAACTGAATTCGTCTGGCTGCGCCAGCATGAGAGCTAATTCTCTGACAATAAGCCTGCTGGGGTGTGTTTGGGTCTCTGTTTGTTTGTTTTGCTGTGTACAAAGCCTGCAAAGTGGAGAGCAGCATCACACTCTGCTCTAAATGAGAGGCGCAGGCTGGCACCATGGGGGAAGCAGGCGATATTTGGGGATCTGGGTAGTGAACACACAGGCACTTCTGGGAAAATGTAGGTAGGCACATTCCTTCCCCGCAGGAGACCCTGAAGCGCAGGGTCTCTTGAGAGGAATAGGCTTCCAGGAATGCAAAATGCCAGCCTGTCAAGATTTCTGGGAGGAGACATCCAGAAGTTTCTGCAGAGTAGGGAAGTGAGTGGAAACGTCCAGCTCTGAGCTGAAGGTACTTAAAGGACCCTTGACCCAGGACATTTCACATCATTCCTGCACCCAGCTGCGAGGGGAGGGGCAGCTGGGCTCATCATCTTCTGGGGTCTCCCAATCTCGTTGTTGACATGGATGCAACCTCCGGTTCAGTGTCTTAACCTCCTCAGGGCCAAACTGTCTCATCTCTGCCTCAGTTCACCTCAATCACAAACCTTAAACCTTATCTCTCAAAACTTCCCACTGCCAACACTTCACTCCCTGCAATTCTTCCAGAGATGTCCACAGAGCCCACGTCTTCCCCACCTCTTTTCTTCCTGTTCCATCACCACAGCTCTGACATCACTTCTCTCTCAATCCTCCTAGACCTTCTAGCTCCCTTGACAGTTCCCAAACCCTCTTCTTGGAAATCCTGTGGTCTGTCAAATCTTACGAGGTCAGGATATTGATGTTGTGCTGACCTCAGTCATCGGGTTAGCCCTCAGTGGGCGTTTAGTATACCAACATATTTTGTATTGTTCTCTAATTGACCCCCCTCGAATTCCCCACAATGCTTTGTTCCAAACCTTTGGTCTCTTTCTAATACTCCAGCCCCTGGCTCTTCCTTCAAGAGAAATAACCTGACTACTTGGTTTACCCAGAAGACTAAGGGAAGACAGTATAAGAATCCTTGGTTTCTCTTCTCTTCACCTCAAAATCACTCACCCTCAGCTTCCCTTTGCCCTCATTTCAGAGGAAGAGATATTTCCCTTTCCTGCCAAGACTCATTCATCCTTATCCTCTCACTGTATCCTACTACCACTTACAGCCTCAGGTATGATTGATCTCATCCCCATCTACCTTTCTATTAAGTCAAACTCTATTTGCTAATTCCTACTGATGCTCAGATCTTCCCCAGTAAAAGTAATATCTTTGCTTGACCTTATAACTATATATCTTAACTTATCAATTTTCTCTGGCCCTACTTTAACAACCAAGTTCGTTGAAAGAGATATCTCAACAGATGAATGGATAAAGAAGATGTGGTGCATATATTCAATGGAATATTACTCAGCCATAAAAAAGAATGAAATAATGTCATTTGAAGCAAAATGGGTGGACCTAAGGATTATCATACCAAGTGAAGTAAGTCAGACAGAAGAAGCTAAATATCATATGATATCTCTTATATGTGGAATATAAAAAAACCATAGAAATCAACTTATTTACAAAATAGAAATAGACTTACAGGCATAGAAAACAAATGTATGGTTACCAAAGGGGAAGGGGGTGGGGAGAGATGAACTAGGAGTTTGGAATTGATATATAAACACTACTATATATAAAATAGATAACCAGGACCTACTGTATAGCACAGGGAACTCTACTCAGTATCTTGTAATAATCTATAAAGGAAAAGAATATGAAAAAGAATATATATATGTATGTATAACTGAATCACTTTGCTATGTATCTGAAACTAACATGACATTGTAAACCAACTAAACTCAATAAAAATAAATAAATAAATAAAATGCATTTAAAAAGAAAGAGATATCTCAAGACATACATACTCTCCTCTCTCTCTTTTTTTTTTCTTTTTTACATCTGGATTCTATTTCTCTACCAACAAAAACTATTTGATCCAAGATTACCAGTGAAAATGGCAAACCCTGCAGCCACTGCTCCCTTGGTGTCTATGATCCTGCACCATCTTGTTTCTTCTGCCATTTTAACTGGTTTCTCTTCTACCTTTCACATGTTCATCGTAGCTTTACTCAAGGGTTTATCCTCAGTGCTGCTCCCTTGTCTCTCAAAGCTCTCTGTCAACCATCTCATATACCTTCCTGTCCCAAAGGCCATCACCACGCAGAGAACTCCTTAAAGAAGCTCCAACCTCTCTTCCAAGATCCACCTTATAAATCCAACTTTCAGCTGGATCTCAGATGAATAATACTAGTAATAATAATAGCTACTGTTTTTTTAGCACCTACTATGTTCCAGACACAGTACTAGGCTGTTTATTTAAATGATCTTATTTCATTTCCCCCATAACCCTACAAGTAGATATTGTATACTCCTTATAGAGAAACATATCAAGGCTCAGGGAGGTTAAATAATTGCTTGAGATTATGTATTTTATGGCACAACACGGTTACTTGAACTTTGATCCTGAAAAAAGCAATGGGCTAAGGGTTAGAGGATCAGAAAGTTAGTCCCAACTTTGACATGAACTGGGTCTGTGCCTCGAATGCTTCAGTTAGCCTTAGTGGGCCATCGTTCGCTAGTCTATAAAATATAGGTGAAAGATCCCACCAGTGTTACCCAACTCTGAACTTTCAAATTTTTATAATTCTAATATTGTAACATATCTCTGGCATCCCAAATCCAACAAGATTAAAAACAGTTACTTGATCATATGTGTTCAAACCTATTGTACTCCATTTGGGCTTAATCAATTCAGAATTACTGGCAAGTGCCCCTACAAAGGTTTCTTCCCTTGTTAGGTGTAGGATTGGCTGCCTCAAGACTATTATTGCAATAGAAATAGAAAGAAAATCCACTTGTCATATTTTTACAGGATGACCACTTCACCAACCGTTTGCAAATAGTGAGTTTGGAACATTTTAAATGAGGTGTTTGAAGGTGGTTCACTAGTGCCTTATAAAATGTCATTTTTAAAAATGCAGTTGTTTCAAAAAATTTTACTTTCAAGTTGACCTGTGAGATGTCCTGGAAGACAAAATGACCATAAAAAATACATAAAATCATGCAGAATAAATCACTTCAGAACCAATCAAGACCTACTTTAGTTTGGAATATGGAATATCAAATGTTTGCAATATTTAATAACTTCTACTTTTTCTCTTTACAAAAGTAATACAGACCACATCAAAAGCATAGAAACTACAGGTAAGAAAAAGAAAAACATATCAAGCCTACATCTGAGGGACATCTATTATTAAAATTTTCTGTGTAAACTTCCTTTTTCTCTACATGTGTAAAAACATGAGCTCCTAATCTAAATAATATTTTAATTGGATTTTTAATCTTAAAATATATCTTGAATATTTTTCTGTGCCGTCATGTATTTTTTCCTTCATCCTCTTTCTTAAATGGATGCACAATAATCTGGAGTTAGGATGTACCACAGTGTATTTAACCAAAAATCTCCTAACATTGGCTACTTAGGTTATTTCCAAATTTTTACTCTTCTTTACAGTGTTCACCCAATTGTCATTTAGCTAAGCTTTTGCACAAATCCTTGAATATTTTGGGTAAATTCCTACACATGAAATTGGAAGGTCAAAGAGCTTGCAGGTTTTAAAAAATCTTGACATCATTATCACCAAACTGTTTCTAAACAGGTGGCATTCATGCATGGTCCACTGTCAAGACAGATTTCCTTCTTTCTTCTACTTTCACCAGTGCTTCACATTATTGTTTTAAGTTTTGCAAAATTGGGAGTTGTTTTAGTTTGTATCAAATAAAATTTATAGCAAATATTGCATCCAAATTATGCCATAATACTTTTTTTTTAAAGTGTATTCTCTATAGCAAGAGAAAACAGGTGAGGAAAAGAAAAAAGCCACCACAATGAGTCAGCAAAACTGTTACAGATATGAGGTAAAATTTATTTCTTGAAACAGTTGGTGTAAAAATAATGTACCAGAGCTTGTACAAAATTGAAGGAAACAAAGAAACAAAACAAAAACAAAAAAATCCTGATGAAATAAACTAAAAAAAAGAAAAAGAAAAACCAAGACAGAAAAACAGAAAAGGGTGAGATGATCACTGGAGAAATTATTACTCTTGGGGAAAAATATTTCCTTATAATTCTTTGTGAAATAGAAAGGTAGTCTCATGACATATGATAATAGTTAATAGAAGCCTTCAATGCATGATGTAAGAACTGGCCACATATTCTGCTGGGATAAAGCATTTCCTAAACTGTCACAAGGCTTAGGCAAAGAAGCTCTCTTGTGTCTTGACAAGTCGTGGATTAATCATTGAGAAAATATCCAACATCCCAGTTAATAGAATGAGCAAGCTGTCTCTCAGTTAATCCTCAAGAACCAGAAGGTTTATACCTTGACAATCTCAGCTCTCCCTAAAAATAAGACAGAATAGTGGGGTTTAGAAGGTTCCTAAACCTTCTAAATGTTGGAAGATTGGAAGCCTAATCACTTCCTAGCTGTGTGATCTTTAGAGGTAACAAATATTTAGAGTCTCAGTTTCTACTCCTGTGAAATAGGAATGATACTGTTTCCCTGCTTACCTCACAGAGTTGTTGTAAGGCTCAAGTAGGATAATAAATGTGAAACACATCTTTGGGATTGAAGATCATAAAGTTCAATATGGTGGGATACTGAAGTCCATAAATCTCACATGACTAACACAAAAAGATATCTATAGATTTCCCAAGTCCAGAATACTAATCACATTCTTAAATCCTAAAGTCTGGAAGGTCTATAGGGTCCATTTTTGCAAAATATATTAACAGCAACCAAAGTCAAATAAGCTTAAGTCTTTCTACTCTCTGGGCAGCCTGACTTTCTTAATCTTGCCTTGGCAAACCCACATTATAATTTGAAAAATGTGTTGTTGCCCTGGCAAACCCACATTATAATTTGAAAAATGTGTTGTCTTCAAACTCACCTGACTCCATCCCCAAAGCATACTATGTCCTTCTTTCTGCCAGGTGCTTGACTTAAAACTCCAGAGTCCCTGGATATTTGTCACTTTCTTCTCCTCCCACTCTATCAAATTAACCAAGGGAAAAAAAGATTCATGCAGATACATAGGAAGTTCTTAAAATATTTAATCAAAGCTATAAACTTAGCCATGTGATGCCCCCAAACTCAAAATTAAAATCAAATTAAAAGTTAAGTAGCTGAGTAGGTATCTTGATGTGCTGTGTTTTTATTCTGAATGATAATTTGCTAGAGGATTTGTTTATTATCTCGGAAAATACAAAGTTAACATCCTATATGAGTTTTCTGCTCTCACACTCAAATTCAGTCATTGATGTTGGAATTGCACATTGGTTGATTGACATTGGCTAGCTCTTTCTCATCAATTGTCAGCTCTTCCTGTCAATTATAAGGTCTCCTGCTCACCTTGAGAACTTGAACAAATACATAATCGCACATCAGAAAGGCTATTTTCTATAACTTCTCAGTAGTTGATACCTCTTTGTTGAATGGGAGTGCCATCAAAATGCTGTCTGTGATTCTTTGGTCAAAGGAGGTTGTTTCATGCAAGACACAAAAGAAGACCAATGTGTTTATTTACCCAGCCTTCACTATGTGCCTGGTGCCATTTTTGGCACTGGAATATGGTGCTGAACCAAATAGACAGTTCTCACTGTCATGGCCCTTGCAACCTTGTGAAGGAGATTGATTATAAACAAGTAAGTCAATGCCTGTATAATGTCACAAAGTGATGGGTGCCATGATGGTTTTAAATGTTATGTGTCAACTTGGCTAGGTGACAAATGCCCAGTAGTTTTGTTGCAGGTCTCAGGCAAGTCCCTGGGATGGGCCGCCAATCTTGGGTTCTCGGCTTCACAAGGAAAGAATTCAAGAGTGAGCCATAGTAAAGTGAAAAGTGTATTCAGTGAGGTACACACTCCATAGACTGAGTGTGGGCCATCTTGGAAGGCGAGAGGCCCCAAAATATGGCGTGGTTAGTTTTTATGGTCTGGGTAATTTCATAGGCTAATGAGTGGGAGGATTACTCCAACTATTTTGGGGAAGGGGTGGGGATTTCCAGGAATCAGACCACCGCCCACTTTTTGATCTTTTATGGTTACCCTCAGAAATGTCATGGTGCCTGTGGGTATGTTGTTTAGCATACTAATATATATAATCAGCGTATAATGAAGCTCAAGATCTGGTGAAAGTTGAATCTTCCACCATCTTGGACCTACCTGGTTCTAACCAGTTTTTTTTTTTTTTTTAACATCCTTGTTGGAGTATAGTTGCTTTACAATGGTGTTAGTTCTAACCAGTTTCTGTCATGTCCCATGGCTATGTCATTCTTCTAAAGGTCATGCCCTGCCCATTTCCTGTCTCAGTTTGGTCAAACACTAGAAATTGCTATGAAGGTATTTTGTAGATATGATTAACATTTACAATCAGATGATTTTAAGTAAAGGAAATTAACTTTGATAATAGGGCCTCATTCAATGGATTGAAGGCTTTAAGAGCAAAAACTGAGTTTACCCTGGAGAAAAAGGAATTCTGCCTTAAGACTGCAGCAGAAGTCCTGCCTGAATTTCCAGCTTGCCAACCTATAATACAGATTTCAAACTTGCCAACCCCCACAATCGCAAGAGCCAATTCCTTCTAATAAATCTACTTATTTATATGCAGATGAATCCTACTGGCTCTGTTTTTCTGGAGAACCCTTACTGATGTAAGTGCAATGAGGGACGTGAAGTGGGTGACATGAAAAAATGATGTGGGAATGGGAGGGGAGTACAGTTTGGAGGGGTTGTCAAGGAAGGGGTCCTTGGGGAAAGTCGCATTTCAACAGAAGCCTGAGTCAAAGGAGGGAGTGAGCCAGGCAGGGATACAGAGATAGGACTTTCCAAGCTAAAGGAACACCAAGGGCAGTGGGCTATGGTGGAGCTCATCACAGCATGTTTGAAGAAGAACTGGTTAGAACACAGTGAAACTGGTTAGATCACAATGAATGGGGACTAGAGTGTTAGTAAGTTTAGGGAAATGAGCAAAAGAAAATCATGTAGGATCCCGTAGATCATAAGTGTGATAAAGAACCATTGGAGAGTTTTGAGCTGGGAAGCCATGGAATCTGACATAGGTTATGAAATAATTACCACTCCAGCTGCTGTGGTAATCCACCCAGTTATCCATCGGAGATCAGTGAGTTGGTATATTGCCTGTCAATTTCTGTCAATAGTCTGTCTAATAGCTTGTTTGTTTAAACATGGCTTCTCTCCTTGTTTAGCTATTCAAATATTGAAACAAGTAGTTTAGAAACAATGATAACTTATAACTACAAGTACTTTTTCCCAAGGTCAATGTTTTAGGGTTTTTCACATATCCTTTCAATATGATAAAAGCTCTTGATAAGTGTAATGATTAAACAAATAGTTATTAGGTAAAAAGAGAAGAGGCAATATCTATTAATTGGTTAATCGTAGATATAGGTAAAATATATACCTAATTCCAAGCAGGTGTGTCTGAAATCTCCATAAAGAGATACTGGACCCGGATTCTAGGGGGATGTGATGATAATTAATTCAAAAGGAGATATACAGGAGACCTTCAAGATGGCAGAGCAGTAAGACACAGAAAGCACCTTCCTCTCCACAAATACATCAAAAATACATCTACATGTGGAACAATGCTCACAGAACACCTACTGAATGCTGGCAGAAGACCTCAGACTTCCCAAAAGACGCCAGAGGGTGACCTACATGCAGAGACAGGGCCAAATCCAAAGCCTAACCCCAGGAACTGTGTGAACAAAGAAGAGAAAAGGAAATTTCTCCATTAAAAAACTGTTAAAACTCCACTGCAGAACATACAATTTTGTTGTGAGTGCACTGAAGCAAAGGTTAACTGTAAAATAAAAGAAGGAATGAATATGCATTTGTAGCTAGGATGTCATGGCTGCTTCATACACCCTGGTGACAAAGAGTAAATGTGTCAAATCCTATATAAGTTCAGAAGGTTCATGGTTTTAAAGCAAGGAAATTTTCCTCCCTTTTAAAAGTAAGATTTGAGGAGACCTTCAAGATGGCAGAGGAGTAAGACATGGAGATCACCTTCCTCCCCACAAATACATCAGAAATACATCTACATGTGGAACAACTCCTACAGAACACCTACTGAATGCTGGCAGAAGACCTCAGACTTCCCAAAAGGGCAAAAGAAAAAAGAAAAAAACAGAGAAAAAAGAATAGGGATGGGACCTGCCCCTCTGGGAGGGAGCTGTGAAGGAGGAAAAGTTTCCACACGCTAGGGAGCCCCCTCACTGGTGGAGACGGGGGATGGCAGGGGGGAAGCTTTGGAGCCACAGAGGAGAGCACAACAACAGGAGTGCAGAGGGCAAAGCAGAGAGATTCCCGCACAGAGGATCGGTGCCGACCAGCACTCACCAGCCCGAGAGGCTTGTCTGCTCACCTGCTAGGGTGGGCGGGGCTGGGAGCTTAGGCTCAGGCTTCGGAGGTTGGATCCCAGGGAGAGGACTGGGGTTGGCGGCGTGAACACAGCCTGAAGGGGGCTAGTGCGCCACAGCTAGCCAGGAGGGAGTCCAGGAAAATTCTGGACCTGCCAAAGAGGCAGGAGACCATAGTTTCGGGTGTGCGAGGAAAGGGGATTCTGAGCACTGCCTAAACGAGCTCCAGAGACGGGCGCGAGCCGTGGCTATCAGCGCAGACCCCAGAGACAGGCGTGAGATGCGAAGGCTGCTGCTGCTGCCACCAAGAAGCCTGTGTGCGAGCACAGGTCACTATCCACACCTCCCCTCCCGGGAGCCTGTGCAGCCCACCACTGCCAGGGTCCCGTGACCCAGGGACAAATTCCCCGGGAGAGCACACAGCGCCCCTCAGGCTGGTGCAACGTCACGCCAGGCTCTGCCACTGCAGGCTCGCTCCGCATTCTGTAAGCCACCCTCCCCGCGGCCTGAGTGAGCCAGAGTCCCCGAATCAGCTGCTCCTTTAACCTCGTACTGTCTGAGTGAAGGACAGACGTCCTCAGGCGACCTACACGCAGAAGTGGGGCCGAATCCAAAGCTTAACCCCAGGAGCTGTGCGAACAAAAAGAGAAAGGGAAATCTCTCCCAGCAGCCTCAGGAGCAGCAGATTAAATCTCCACAATAAACTTGATGTACCCTGCGTATGTGGAATAACTGAATAGACAATGAATCATCCCAAAATTGAGGCAGTGGACTTTGGGAGCAACTCTAGACTTGGGGTTTGCTTTCTGCATCTAATTTGTTTCTGGTTTTATGTTTATGTTAGTTTATTACTTAGAACTTATTATCAATGGTAGATTTGTTTATAGATTTGGTTGCTCTCTTCCTTTTTTATACATATATATATATATATTTTTTTCTGTGACTGTGTATGTGTATGCTCCTTTGTGTGATTTTGTCAGTATAGGTTTGATTTTACCATTTGTCCTAGGGTTCTGACTGTCTGTTTGTTTTTTGTTTTCTTTTAGTATAGTTTTTAACACTTGTTACCATTGGTGGATTTGTTTATTGGTTTGGTTGCTCTCTTCTTTCTTTTTGTATTACTTTTTTTATTATTTTTATTTTAATATTTAAAAAATTTTTATCTTAATAACTTTATTTTATTTATTTATTTATTTTTCTTTCTCTCTTCTTTTTTTCTCCCTTTTCTACTGAGCTGTGTGGCTGAAAGGATCTTGGTGTTTCTACTGGGTGTCAGGCCTGAGCCTCTGAGGTGGGAGAGCCAAGTTCAGAACATTAGTCAACCAGAGACCTCCCAGACCCATGTAATATCAATTGGCGAGAGCTCTCCAGAGATCTCTGTCTCAACACTAAGACCCAGCTCCACTCAATGACCAGCAAGTTCCAGTGCTGGACACCGAATGACAAACAACTATCAACACAGGAACACAAGCCCACCCATTAGCAGAGAGGCTGTCTAAAATGATAATAAGTTCACAGACACCCCAAAAGACACCACCGGAATCGGTCCTGCCCACCAAAAAGACAAAATCTAGCCTAATCCACCAGAACACAGGCACCAGCCCCCTCCACCAGGAATCTTACAAAACCCACTGAAACAACCATACCCACTGGGTGTAGACACCAAAAAAAAAACAGGAACTATGAACCTGCAGTCTGTGAAAAGGAGACCCCAAACACAGTAAGATAAGCAAAATGAGAAGACAGAGAAATACACAGCAGATGAAGGAGGAAGGTAAAACCCCACCAGACCAAACAAATGAAGAGGAAATAGGCAGTCTACCTGTAAAAGAATTCAGAATAATGATAGTAAAGATGATCCAAAAACTTGGAAATAGAATGGAGAAAATACAAGAAATGTTTAACAAGAACTTAGAAGAACTAAAGAGCAAACAAACAATGATGAACAACACAATAAGTGAAATTAAAAGTCCTCTAGAAGAAATCAATAGCAGAATAACTGAGGCAGAAGAATGGATAAGTGACCTGGAAGATAAAATTTTGGAAATAACTACCACAGAGCAAAATAAAGAAAAAAGAAATAAAAGAATTGAGGACAGTCTTAGAGACCTCTGGGACAACATTAATTGCACCAACATTCAAATTATAGGGGTCTCAGAAGAAGAAGAGAGAAAGAAAGGGACTGAGAAAATATTTGAAGAGATTATAGTTGAAAACTTCCCTAATATGGGAAAGGAAACAGTTAAGTCCAGGAAGTGCAGAGTCCCATGCAGGATAAATCTGAGGAGAAACACACTGAGACACATAGTAATCAAACTATCAAAAATTAAATACAAAGAAAAAATATTAAAAGCAGCAAGGGAAAAGAAACAAATAACATACAAGGGAATCCCCATGAGGTTAATGGCTGAAATTTCAGCAGAAACTGTTCAAGCCAGAAGAGTGTGGCAGAACATATTTAAAGTGATGAAAGAGAAAAGCCTATAACCAAGATTACTCTACCCAGCAAGTATCTCAGTCAGATTCGACAGAGAAATTAAAACCTTTACAGACAAGCATAAGCTAAGAGAATTCAGCACCACCAAACCAGCTTTACAACAAATGCTAGAGGAACTTCTCTAAGCAGGAAACACAAGAGAAGGAAAAGACCTACAAAAATAAACCCAAATCAATTAAGAAAATGGTAATAGGAACCTACATACTGATAACTACCTTAAATGTAAGTGGATTAAATGCTCCAACCAAAAGACATAGACTGGCTGAATGGATACAAAAAACCAGACCCATATATATGTTGTCTACAAGAGACCCACTTCAGACCTAGGGACACATACAGACTGAAAGTGAGGGGATGGAGAAAGATACTCCATGCAAATGGAAATCAAAAGAAATCTGAAGTAACAATTGTCATATCAGAAAAAATAGACTTTAAAATAAAGACGATTACAAGAGACAAAGAAGGACACTACATAATGACCAAGAGATTAATCTAAGAAGAAGATATAACAACTGGAAATATTTATGCACCCAAAATAGGTGCACCTCAATACATAGGCAAATGCTAACAACCATAAAAGGGGAAATCGACAGTAACACAATAATAGCAGAGGACTTTAACACTCCACTTTCACCAATGGACAGATCATCCAAAATGAAAATCAATAAGGAAACACAAGCTTTAAATGACACATTAAACAAGATGGACTTAATTGATATTTATAGGACATTCCATGCAAAAATAACAGAATACACTTTCTTCTCAAGTGCTCATGGATCATATCTTAGGTCACAAATCAAGCCTTGGTAAATTTAAGAAAATTTAAATTGTATCAAGTATCTTTTCCAACCACAACGCTATGAGACTAGATATCAATTACAGGAAAATATCTGCAAAAAAATGCAAATACGTGGAGGCTAACAATACACTACTAAATAGCTAAGAAATCACTGAAGAAATCAAAGAGGAAATAAAAAAATACATAGAAACAAATGACAATGAAAACACGACAACCCAAAACCTATGGGATGCAGCAAAAGCCGTTCTAAGAGGCGAGCTTACAGCAATTCAATCCTACCTCAAGAAACAAGAAAAATATCCAATAAAAAACCTAACCTTACACCTAAAGCAATTAGAGAAAGAAGAACACAAATAAACCTAAAGTTAGCAGAAGGAAAGAAATCATAAAGATCAGATCAGAAATAAATGAAAAAGAAATGAAGGAAACAATAGCAAAGTCAATAAAAGTGAAAGCTGGTTCTTTGAGAAGATAAACAAAATTGATAAACCATTAGCCAGACTCATCAAGAAAAAAAAGGAAGAGACTCAAATCAACAGAATTAGAAATAAAAAGGGAGAAGTAACAACTGACACTGCAGAATACAAAGGATCATGAGAGAGTACTACAAGCAACTATATGCCAATAAAATGGACAACCTGGAAGAAACTGGACAAATTCTTAGAAAAGTACAACCTTCTGAGACTGAAAGAGGAAGAAATAGAAAATATAAACACACCAATCACAAGCACGGAATTGAATCGGTGATTAAAAATCTTCCAACAAACAAAAGACCAGGACCAGATGGCTTCACATTCTATCAAACATATAGAGAAGAGGTAACACCTATCCTTCTCAAAGTGTTCCAAAATATAGCAGAGGGGGGAATTACTCCCAAACTCATTCTACGAGGCCACCATCACCCTGATACCAAAACCAGACAAAGATGCCACAAAAAAAGAAAACTATAGACCAATATCACTGATGAATATAGATGCAAAAATTCTCAACAAAATACTAGCAAACAGAACCCAGCAGCACATTAAAAGGATCATACACCATGATCAAGTGGGGTTTATCCCAGGAATGAAAGGATTCTTCAAGATATGCAAATCAATTAGTGTGATAAACCAGGTTAACAAATTGAAGGAGAAAAACCATACGATTATCTCATTAGATGCAGAAAAAGCTCTTGACAAAATTCAACACCAATTTGTGATAAAAACTGTCCAGAAAGTAGGCATAGAGGGAACTTACCTCAACACAATAAAGGCCATTTATGACAAACCCACAGCCAATATCCTTCTCAATGGTGAAAAACTGAAAATTTTCCACTAAGATCAGGAACAAGACAAGGTTGCCCACTTTCACAACTATTCTTCAACATAGTTTTGGAAGTTTTAGCCACAGCAATCACAGAAGTAAAAGAAATAAAAATAATCCAAATTGGAAAAGAAGAGGTAAAACTGTCACTGTTTGCAGATGACGTGATACTATACATAGAGAATCCTAAAGATGCTACCAGAAAACTACTAGAGCTAAACAATGAATTTGGTAAAGTAGCAGGATACAAAATTAATGCACAGAAATCTCTTGCATTCCTACACACTAATGATGAAAAATCTGAAAGAGAAATTAAGGAAACATTCCCATTTACCACTGCAACAAAAAGAATAAAATACCTAGGAACAAACCTATCTAAGGAGACAAAAGACCTGTTTGCAGAAAACTATAAGACACTGATGAAAGAAATTAATGATGATACAAACAGATGGAGAGATATACCACGTTCTTGGATTGGAAGAATCAACATTGTGAAAATACTACCCAAAGCAGATTCTACAGATCTACAGATTCAATGCAATCCCTATCAAACTACCAATGGAATTTTTCAAAGAACTAGAACAAAAAATCTCACAATTTGTATGGAAACACAAAAGACCCCACATAGCAAAAGCCATCTTGAGAAAGAAAAATGAAGCTGGAGGAATCAGGCTCCCTGACTTCAGACTATACTACAAAGCTACAGTAATCAAGAGAGTATGGTACTGGCACTAAAACAGAATTATAGATCAATGGAACAGGATAGAAATCCCAGAGATCAACCCACACACATATGATCACATTATTTTTGATAAAGGAGGCAAGAATGTACAATAGAGAAAGGACAGCTGTTTCATTAAGTGGTGCTAGGAAAATTGGACAGCTACATGTAAAAGAATGAAATTAGAACATCCTCTAACACCATACACAAAAATAAACTCAAAATGGATTAAAGACCTAAATGTAAGGCCAGACACTATAAAACTCTTAGGGAAAACATAGGCAGAACACTCTATGACATAAATCACAGCAAGATCTTTTTTGACCCACCTCCTAGAGAAATGGAAATAAAAACAAAAATAAACAAATGGGGACCTAATGAAACTTAAAAGCTTTTGCACAGCAAAGGAAACCATAAACAAGACGAAAAGACAACCCTCAGAATGGGAGATAATATTTGCAAATGAAGCAACTGACAAAGGATTAATCTCCAAAATATACCAGCAGCTCATGCAGCTCAATATCAAAAAAACAAACAACCCAATCCAAAATTGGGCAGAAGACCTAAATAGACATTTCTCCAAAGAACATATACAGATTGCCAACAATCACATGAAAGCATGCTCAACATCACTAATCATTAGAGAACTCAAATCAAAACTACAATGACGTATCACCTCACACTGGTCAGGATGGCCATCATCAAAAAATCTACAAACATTAAATGCTGGAGAAGGTGTGGAGAAATGGGAACCCTCTTGCACTGTTGGTGGGAATGTAAATTGATACAGCCACTGCAGAAAACAGCATGGAGGTTCCTTAAAAAACTAAAAATAGAACTACCATATGACCCAGGATTTGCACTACTGGGCATACACCCTGAGAAAACCATAATGCAAAAAGAGTCATGTACCACAATGTTCAGTGCAGCTCTATTTACAATAGCCAGGACATGGAAGCAACCTAATTGTCCACCGACATTTGAATGGATAAAGAAGATGTGGCACATATATACAATGGAATACTCAGCCATAAAAATAAACGAAACTGAGTTATTTGCAGTGAGGTGGATGGACAGAGAGACTGTCATACAGAGTGAAGGAAGTCAGAAAGAGAAAAACAAATACCTTATGCTAACACATATATATGGAATCTAAAAAAAAAGAAAAATGTTCTGAAGAACCTAGGGGCAGGACAGGAATAAATACACAGACGTAGAGAATAGACTTAAGGACACGGGGAGGGGTAACAGTAAGCTGGAACAAAGTGAGAGAGTGGAATGGACATATACATGCTACCAAATGTAAAACAGATAGCTAGTAGGAAGCAGCTGCATTGCACAGGGAGATCAGCTTGGTGCTTTGTGCCCACCTAGAGGGGTGGGATACGGACGGTGGGAGGGAGATGCAAGAGGGAGGGGATATGGGGATACATGTATACTGATTCGCTTTGTTATACAGCCGAAGCTAACACAATATTGTTAAGCAATTATACTCCAATAAAGATATTAAAAAAGAAAAAAAAGAAGGAGATATACTACAAAAGTGCTCTCCACATGTTGCTTTCAGCCATAAGCTGGAACCTTCAGTTGGGCAATAACTTCCTTTACAAATAGCGATCCCAAGAAAATTCCTAGTAAAACAAACTGCTTACCTAATTGAAAGAGCTTCAGGATCAAGAAGTTGTTTTAATCTAAATAATCACCATAAGTGGTCCTTTATGTTCTTAGGAAGCAGGCCCTATGTTAAGCCTTTCTGTTTCTATATCAAGCCTACTCTGGACAAAGAACCATAATCTGAGCCTGTCACATGAAATCCAGCCAACTCCACCACACTTTGCAGGCGTCCAGATCCACTCTCACGGCCGACGCCTTTGGAGCCACAGAATGATAGTCAGCCTGGTTGTTATGGGGGTCCAACATATGGCAGACCTGAAAATAAATGCTATGAAAAAGGCCACAGGGCCGTAACAGAGTTGTTATTCGAGCCGAGCTGAGAACTGAAAAACGATGGTACATCCACTATCCAGAGAGGAACAGAAATTTTAGAGCCTGTTTGGGGAGAAGACGACTCATGGCTAGTTCCAATTTCCGTTTTGGCAACAGGCACACAGAAGTTGACAAAAGCAGAATGTATATGCAAATGTCTTGTAAAAAATAAATCCAAACTATGAGTGAGCCTGGTTTCCAATCAGCAAAGGGTGAAGATAAAATGATTTGCAATGCTTTTCTGTTGTGTCCTATCTGTCCTATGAAGAATTGAGAGTTTATACTCAGAAATCTGAGTTCCCAATGAGGGATAGATCTTGCCTCAGCTGCTCTGACAAAGAGAGAGGAAGAAATGGTGTATGCCCCAAACTTTAGGACTCAGATCCTGCAAAAAAAAAAAAAAAAAAAAATCATCACTATATATCTATTCTATTCTTTATTTACAAATGTTCATTTTGAAAGGAACGTGTGAGTTGAAGGATTTTTTTAAGATTGCTCTGTCGAATGATGCAAATGTTTGTAGCCAAAACATTTAGGGGACTCTTCCTAATAGCTTTTTGAATTCAGTGTCATTTGCCCTTGGGGTGTAGATGGGTTTTTCTGATGCTTCTATTTGTAATTCGGGATCCAGTTTTCAAAATAAGCTTCAGTCACATTTGTCATCACGGCACATGTTGCTAAATGTCTAATTGACCCCAAAGTTTTGAAAAGTTAATTTTCTGACCATCACACCAGTGTCACGCTTAATTCTGCCACTTTGACATTGTGTTCACTCCTTCAGCTAGCAGCGTTAAGGAGAGTGAAAATGTGTCAACAGGCAGTGTTGTGGGTGAAGGCATTAAATTTTTATGGATGTGTTTATGTATTATACATGGACAAGTCAGCAAGTCTGTATTAGAATAATCCGCAGAAGCAATAAATTAATGCTGTATTATTAACATTTGTTTACATGTTCAACAACGGCTCTGCATTTGTGGCCAAAATCCCCTCATAACCAGCTACCAAACACCACTATGCCCTGGTGTCCAAGAGTCACCTGGCTGGAGCTGTGAGGTGCCCTTTTCGGCTCTGAAAATCTCAATTTGCATAAAGCTTCTCAGCCTTCTAAATTATCTTTGTTTCTGTGTGGAATTGTAAAGGTTGAGTGGTGAGGGCTTAAAGAATCCTCTTAAATAATTAACTGGAGTAAACAAAGTAACATCTTGAAGAGTGAGGTTTTTATTCCCCTCCCTATGGGGGAAAAATAGCAAATTCCTTAAGATAATACATTAGATAGAAAGGGGCAGGCATTTTCTTTTCTTTTTTCTTTTTTTGGCTTAAACAACAGAAATTTATTTTCTCATAGTTCTAGAGGCTAGAAGTCCAAGATCAAGGTGTCAGTAGGGTTGGTTCCTTCTGAGGTCCCTCTCTTTGGCTGGTAAATGGCCTCTTCTTCCTGTGGTTTTACATGGTCTTTCCTCTGTTTGTGTCTATGCCCTAATCTCTTCTACTAAGGACACCTCTTTTTAACTTAATTACTTCTTTAAAGACACTTTGTGCAAATACAGTCACATTCTGATACACTGGGTGTTAGGACTTCAGCATGTGAATTGCGGGGTGGGGGGGGGGACACAATTCAGCCCACATGATGCTGTAACATGTTGAATAATTTGTTCACATCTTGGCTCCCTCACTAGGCTAGGTTGTGACGTCCGGAGGGGCAGAAATGCTAGTTCTTTTTCCCATCTCCATCGTTCAGTGGAGCAGCACAGCTTAGCTGACTGGATGACTGAGAAGCACAGTGGAGCTCAGGAAGGAGGTGTGGTCCGTGTGCCAAGCCCTTTGGTCTCCAGAGACTCCAGAAGGATCTCACAATCAACAGTGCTGGGGAGAATGGTGAGAGGGCGAGGAGAGTTCTACCTCTAGCTGCAGTAGCTTGTGTTGGTTTGCTTTATTCTCTTAGTTTAAATTGAGGTAAAATTGGCATCTCACATTATATTAGTTTCAGGTGTACAACATAATAATTCGATATTTGTATACACTACAAAGTGGTCACCACAGTAAGTCTATGACCATCCATCACCATATCATTGACCCTCATTCACACATTTTTGCTTATCCCCCCAACCCCCTTCTCCTCTGGTAACCATCAATCTGTTTTACATATCTGTGATTTTTGTTTTGTTTCATTTGTTCATTTGTTATGTTTTTAAGATTCCACATATAAGTGAAATCATATGGTATTTGTCTTTCTCCATCTGATATATTGCACTTAACATAATACCCTCAAGGTCCATCCATGTTGTTGCAAATTACAAGACTTCTTTTATACGGCTGAGTAATATTTCATTGTATACCAAAATATACAACATCTTTATCCATTCAACCATTGATTGACACTTAGGTTGTTTCCATATCTTGGCTACTGTAAATAATTCTGCAATGAGCATAGGGGTGCTTATATATTTTTGAATTACGGTTTTCATTTTCTTCAGATAAATACCCAGAAGTAGAATAGTTGAATCATATGGTGGTTCTATTTTTAAATTTTTGAGGAACCTCCATACTGTTTTCTGTAGTGGCTGCATGACTTTACATTCCCACCAACAGTTTGTGATGATTGCCCTTTTCCACATCTTCTCCAGTACTTGTCTTTTTGATAATATTCATTCTGACAGGTATAAGGTGATATTGTGGTTTTGATTTGCATTTCCCTGATAATTAGTGATGTTGAACATCTTTTCATGTACCTGTTGGCCATCTGTATGTTTTCTTTGGAAAAATATCTATCTAGATCCTCTGCCCATTTTTTTAATCTGATTGTTTTGTTTTTCTTGCTTTTGAGTTGTTTGAATTCTTTATATATTTTTGATATTAATCCCTTACCAGATATATGATTTACAAATATTTTCTCCCATTCAGTGAGTTGACTTTTCATTTTGTTGATGGTTTCCTTTGCTGTGCAGAAGCTTTTAAGTCTGAGGTAGTCTCACTTGGTTATTTTTGCTTTTGTTGCCCTTCTCTTTGGATTCCAGTCTAAAAATTCAAAGCCAAAGACCAACATCAGGAAGATTACTGCCAATGTTTTTTTCTAGGGGTTTTATGACTTCAGGTCTCACATTCAAGTCTTTAATTCATTTTTAGTTAATTTTTGTGTATTATGTAAGATAGCAGTCTAGTTTCATTAGTTTGCATGTGACTGTCCAGGTTTCCCAACACCATATATTGAAGAGACTGTCCTTTTCCCATTGCATATTTTTGGTTCTTTGTGGCAAATTAACTGACCATATATGTATGAGTTTATTTCTGGGCTCTCTATTCTGTTCCATTGATCTGTGTGTCTGTTTTTATGCTCATACCATAGTGTTTTGATTACTATAACTTTGTAGTATAGTTTGAAATCAAGGTGTGTGATACCTCTAGGCTTGTTCTTCTTTTTCAAGGTTGTTTTGGCTATTTGTGGTCTTTTGTGGTTCCATTCAAATTTTAGAATTATTTTTCTGGTTCTGTGAAAAATGCTATTGGAATTTTAATAGGGATTTCACTGAATCTGTCAATATCTTTGGGTAGTATGGACATTTTACCAATATTAATTCTTCCAATCCATGAACAGAAAATATCTTTTCATTTATTTTTGTCCTCTTGAATTTCTTTCATTGAGATCTTAGAGATTTCAGTGTATAGGTCTTTCACTTCTTTGTTTAAAATTAAATTTATTTCTAGGTATTTTGTTCCTTTTGATGCAACTGTAAATGGAATTGCTTTCTTAATTTTTCCTTCTGAAAGTTTGTTACTACTGTATAGAAACACAAAAGATTTCTGTATATTGATTTTGTATCCTGCAACTTTACTGAATTCATTTATTAGTTCTAACTTTTTTTTTTTTTTTTGGTGGAGTCTTTAGGGTTTTCTATATATAGTATCATGTCATCTGCAAATAGTAGCAGTTTTACTTCTTCTTTTCCAATTCGGATGTTTTCTGTTTCTTGCCTAATTGCTCTGCCTAGGGCTTCCAATACTATGTTGGATAAAAGTAGTGAGAGTGGGCATCCTTGTCTTATTCCTGATCTTAGAAAAAAATCTTTCAGCTTGTCCACTGAGTATGATGTTAGCTGTGGGTTTGTTACATATGGCCTCTATTATGTTGAGGTGTGTTCCCTCTATGCCCACTTTGCTGAGTCATTTTTAATCATAATTAGATGTTGAATTTTGTCAAATATTTTTTCTGCATTTATTAAGATCATCATAGATTTTTATTCTTCATTTTGTTAATGTGGGTATCACATTGATTGATTTGTGGACCTTGCATTCCTGGAATAAATCCCACTTTATCAATGTGTATGATCCTTTTAAGGTATTGTTGAATTTGGCTAGTTAATATTTTCTTGAGGATTTTTGCATCAATGTTCATCAGGATATTGGCCTGTAATTTTCTTTTTTCTTGTGTTATCCATGTCTGGTTTTGGTATCAGGGTAATGCTTTCCTCATAAAATGAGTTTGGAAGTGTTCCCTCCTCTTCAATTTTTTGAAATAGGTTGAGAAGGATAGGTATTAACTCTTCTTTTAATGTTCTTTGACCCTTTGGTAGAGTTCACAAGTGAAGCTGTCTGACACTGGGCTTTTGTTGGGAGGTTTATTATTACTGATTCAATCTCCTTACTAGTAATCAGTGTATTCAGATACACTGATTCACTCTTGGAGATTGTACATTCCTAAGAATTTATCCATTTTTCTAAGTCATCCAATTTGTTGGCATATAATGATTCATAGTAGTCTCATAATCTTCTGTATTTCTGTGGTATCAGTTGTAACTTCTCTTTCATTTCTGCTTTTGTTTATTTGAGCTCTCTCTCTTTTTTTCTTGGTGAGTCTATCTAGCCTCTCTAAAGGCTTATCAATTTTGTTTATTTTTTCAAAGAATCAGTTCTTAGTTTATTGATCTTTTTTTCTTTTTTTTCTTTCTCCTTTCTTTCTTTCTCCTTTCTTTCTTTCTTTCTTTCTTTCTTTCTTTTTTCTTTCTTTCTTTCTTTCTTTCTTTCTTTCTTTCTTTCTTTCTTTCTTTCTTTCTTTATTTCTTTCTTTCTTTCTTTCTTTCTTTCTTTCTTTCTTTCTTTCTTTCTTTCTTTCTTTCTCTCTTTCTTTCTTTCCTTTTTTTTGTCTCTATTTCATTTATTTCCACTCTGATCTTTATTATTTCCTTCCTTCTACTAACTTTAGGCTTTGTTTGTTTTTGTTTCTCTAGTTCCTTTAGGTGTAAATTTAGATCATCTGTTGGAGAGTTTTCTTGTTTCTTGAAGTGGACCTGAATTGCTACCCCTCTTAGAACTGGTTTTACTGTATCTCATAGATTTTGGAATGTTGTATTTCCATTTTCATTTGTCTCCAGGTATTTTCTGATTTCCCTTCTGATTTCTTCACTGGCCCATTGATTTTTCAATAGCATATTGTTTAATCTTCACATATTTGTGACTTTTCTCGTTTTCTTCTTGTAATTGAGTTGTCCGTGTGTGACAGTACTGGAGCTTTAGACGAGTGTATAAGATCTTTTTGGGGGGATACCCATGAGCTGTGGCAAGGCCAAGGGAGTGCACAAGGATGGTGTCTCCTGCCTATGTTCCCTGAGAGCACCTCCATAACCTCTAGGCATGTGGCAAAACTGAAACCTGTCCCTCAGGTTGAAGGCTCAGGACAAGAAAATGGGCCTTTCTCACAGGCAGACTGAAGGTGTATTTCAATCTGCTATTTGTGCAGTGCCCTAGGCTTGCTAGCTTGCCCAGAACTGTCTTTCTGATTGTTACAGTCCCATGGGTCAAGAAAGCAAGTATCTGTGGCCACCAAGGCCACCCCTGTGGGCTGTGCTGACCTGCTGGCAAGGCTGCAGGAGTGCTGAGGACAAGACACACTTTAGAGAGGCATGGGATGAGCACTAGTGGCAGGGCACATCTGTGGCCTTAGCAAGGCTGGAAAAGAGTGCTGGGGGTGGTAGCTATCACTATGCAGAAGCACACTGAGGGTGGGGCATGCCCATGGCTTTAGCATGGAAGAGTGTTAGGAGCAGAGCAAGCCTGCAGCTCTAGTGAGGCTGTGTCCATGCCTCTGCCTGCACAAGCAAGGTATAGGAAGAATGCAAAAATGGCACTCACCAGGGGCCTCCATCCCCAGGAAAGTCCTAACTCATCCCTGTCCCCCCAGCAGATGCTTTAAAATTAGCAAATAAACCTTCACATGTAGTCCAGGCAGTTCTCTAACTGTTGCCTTTATGCTGGGTGTCAGGATGAGTGAGATTACTCGTGAGTCCCTCAGAAGGAGTATCTGAGATCCCCACAGCCCTTGGGTTCCCTGGACATAAGCCCCATTAGTTTCTAAAGCCAGATATTTTGGGGGTTTGTCTCTCCATTGCAGGTCCCAAAGGTTGGAATGCCCGATGTGAGACCCAAACCCCATGCTCCTCATGGAGTAGCATCAGACCCATGAAGTCCTTCCCTCCTGTGTGTCACTGTGCCAGGAGTGGGGTTTTTGGCGAGATCACATCTCTGCCTCTCCTGCCCATCTTGATGTGGCCCTTTTATCCCAGAGGGGCAGTTGTGGAGGAGCTGTTCAGCTAGTTGTTGGTTCTTTCTTAGCAGTAATTGTGCCATATGTAGATGTCGATTTGGTGTGTCCGTGGGAGGGAGTTCAGGATCTTGGACTGCCTCTGGTCCAAGAGGCATTCTTAAAGGATAGCATAGGGAAAGAGGGTTGAAGAAGCAGTACAGATTTTTACTTAACTGCTTCTCATGCTAGAAATGATTTCTTGTGATCTTCTTTATCAACCTGGCAACAGCAGTTATGAAGTGCAGATTAAAAAAAAATATATGGCAAGCTTGCTGGTAGAAGATGCTAAAGATATAACATTAATGACATAAGGGCATGGGAGCACGTGTGTGTGTGTGTCCTTGTATACATAGGAGAAAATGCGGTAATCCTTCTCGAAAGTGTTTAATGAGAGAACAAAAAATCTAAGACATAAGGGGTTTTCTCTGCTATTGAGCAGTTCTGCCTACCAGCTGATGAAGAAACTACATGCGATTTTTATGAGAGATGAAATTTAACCATAACAAGTGAAAATGGAACATTTTCTGATGGCATTAATAATTGAGTGAAATTACTTCTGGGGAGCCGAATTTTATTTTCTGAGGGATGAAGGGGAAATGTGGATTTCCAGAGCAGAGCAGGTTCACTGTTGCAGTCAGAAGTACAGCTGAATGAGGCAGCCCCAAATGAAACCTCGAATTTCCTTCATTCCTTTGTAGTGTGCCTTTAACACACTCAGGGACTGTGACTGTGACTTTACGAGACAACCTAGCATGAATTTGAGTGTACAAGATGCACAGTGTATCCAGATTCACCGTGGCATCAGTAGCTCCCAGTCATGGCTAAAGTCTTTTGCATAAAGGCTTCAAACTAACTGTTTACCAGTTACCTCCCCTGTTATTTGGCTGCCCTTATTTCCTGTTTGTCAAACCGTAGCTAAATAAAATGAGACACCAATTTCTACATGGATCTCCTTTACCTCTTCATTTCTCCATGAAAACATATCTTCTTACTCCAAACAATGCACTCCTTAAAGTTCTGCGGAAAATTCCTCTCTTCTATAAACTCCGTCTAGGTTCTTTGTGTTTATTGTAGCATCCCTTCAGGATTCATTCATTCACAAAAACATTGAGGAGCAATTTCTATAGACAAAGCAAAACATAGGATCAGGGGCCACAGAGATGGACAAGTTGCCTTCTCTACTCTCGAGGAGCATACAGCCCAACTGGACAGATGGGCAATACTCTGTGGTAAATGCAGTGAACAGAGGAGTGCCCCCTGGGGGTGGGGTGCCAGTGGAAAGCTAACATGGATGTTTCCTGGAAGATATCATGTCTGGGATGAGTCTCAGAAGATCAGTAGAAGTTTACCAGGCTGGGCATCCAAGGCATGGAGGTCAGTGCCAAGCCTGGAAACAGGGCAATAAGCACTTCATCTTATATCTTCTGTAGCTATGTGTTCATAAGAGTCTGTCTTCTCCCCTGCTTCAGACTGACTCCCCCTGCAGACCACAAGCAGACCGTGGGACATCCAAGTTAAATGAGAAAATGTACCTACCACAAAGTGCTAGGAGATGGCTTCTAGACTTCTTATTATCAGTATTTAATCCTGGCTTACTGTATATTTCCCTTAAGTATCATTAAAGTGCTCTTTAAATGAATATTCAAATCTTGCTCCTTGCTACTTTACTCCTGTTGCCCCTCTGATAGCCGAGGCGACTGAAGCTAGAACGAGGACTCTACAAAGAAGTGAGAGGATCAAGGAATAAAACCAGGGTCCCCAATCTTCCTGTTAGGAGCCCTCTGCCCGAGTGCTCACAGTAACTTCCGGTGTGGAGGAGGGCGCAGGGGGCGGGAGAAAAGCGCAGCAGCTGCTTCTTCACTTCCTCCAGAATAGGGCATCTCTATAATCAGGAGGGAGGGGGAAGCTGGAGGTGGCTTTGGTAACTGGTTTGGAATTCAGTAGGGCTTTGCAATCTCCTGAGAGATCGTGCTCTACTGATTTAAGCACTCTGAACAAAATCTCTTAACTTCTTTTCTAAGCATTATCACAAGTAAAGATAGGATTTGTTTTCTGGTTAAAATGTGATTCAAGGGACACATGATACGATGTTTTAAGTAATATGCTCTCGAAGTCTTGATTTCCTTTTAAGCAACTGGATCATCAGCAAAATTGTAACATTAACATGGGTGGTAAAATGTGTGTATATCATTTTTCATATAAATCTCTGCCTCTCGATCAGTTTCCACATCGCCTGCACATTTATATCAGATCTCAGAAGCCCACTGAAAATTAGCAAGAGAAGAAGTGTGAAAAGACAGAAATAGTACGCAATCCTTGCAGAATATCTTATTTAGTAGAGTAGGAAAGCTGAGGAGAAGAAAGAATAGTACTACTTTTTTTATTCTGTGTAGCCCCATTACTTTTTCAAATTATTTCCCACCTTTCATTTAGTTGTGACCTAGCAGCTGTTTTTGACAGATGGAAAAACAGAGACAGGTAGCAGCCAATCAAGTGACACCCAAGCCAGGCTCCCTAGAGCTGCCGCATCTCAGGCGCAGTCCTTGCTGTTTGCTGCCAAATCATCCCGCTTTCTTCACAATGAACACACAAGTCTCTGTTGGCATCTCAGAATAGCCAGCACGTTCCTCACACTGGCTTTGGGAACAACGTCAGGAGCCCGGAAAAGCTCCAGGAAGAAGTCCTGAATTCCAGTGCCTGCCGGGATCTGGAGGGTGGGGAAGGGTGAGGATAAGATGCAGAGGTGGGAACCCAGGAGGGTGTGCCTGCTGAAAGACGGCGTCAGCTGGAGCCAGCTTGCAGGACCACCAGGGCCCATTGCACACGTCTCTGACCAAATCTACAGTCAACATCCTCACCTGGGTAGCTTGAAATCGACAATTTACACCCCGGAAACTAGCGAACACTACTCCGTAGCAGTGCTTTCACCCCTCCCCCACCCCAGAGGGGGTTATTAAACGTTGACTGACACACTCCCGCCTAAGAACATCAAATTTGATTTTTTAAAATTGATATATAGTTGATTTATAATGTGTTAGTTTCAGGTGTACAGCAAAGTGATTCCGTTTTTTATATATATATATATATATATATATATATATATATATATATATTCAGATTCTTTTCCATTACAGAATATTACAAAATACTGAGTAGAGTTCCCTGTGCTATACAGCAGCACCTTGTTGGTTATCTATTTTATATATAGTAGTGTGTATATGTCAATCCCAAAGTCCTAATTTATCCCTTCCCCCACTGCTTTCCCCTTTGGTAACCATAAATTTGTTTTCTATGTTTGTGAGTCTATTTCTGTTTTGTAGATAAGTTCATTTGTATCTTTTTTTAGATTCCACATATAAGTGACATCATTTGATGTTTGTTTTTTTCTGTCTGACTTACTTCATTTAGTATGATAATCTCTAGGTCCATCCATGTTGCTGCAAATGGCATTATTTCATTCTTTTTATGGCTGAGTAATATTCCATTGCATATATGTACCTCATCTTCTTTAGCCATTCATCTGTTGGTGGACATTTAGGTTGCTCCCATGTCTTGCCTATTGTAAATAGTGCTATGAGCATTGGGATGCATGTAATCTTTTTGAAGTAGACTCTTCATCTTTTCCAGATATATGCCCAGAAGTAGAATTGCTGGATCATATGGTAACTCTATTTTTAGTTTTTAAGGAACCCCCATACTGTTCTCCATAGTGGCTGCACCAATTTACATTTCCACAAACAGTGTAGGAGTGTTCCCTTTTCTCCACACCAAATTCAGTCTTTATTAATGGTGGATGAGCCAAACAAAACTCCTTTGCTCCTGTATCCAGCCCTGAGTTTGAGACTCCTGCTCTAGGGACTAGGCTGTGCTTGGCACGGTGCCAGATTTGGTTAGTTCTTCCTACTTTCTTTTTTCTCTCTTCCTTCTCTCCCCTCCCCTCCCCTCACTCTCTGACTTCTGAGGAGGTGATCAGTGAGGTGGCCGTACAAAACTATTACAAAGGAAACAAGGTAGAGGAGATACTACAACTTGCTAACAGGTGTGTGAATAACTCCAGGCACGGAGTTGCCTTCTCTCCGTGGAAACTCCTCGGCCCACCTCTCTTGTTAACACCTGTGAAATTGTTCAATAAAACAATCCCACAAGCCCTGTTCTGTCTCTCGAATGTGTAGTCTGCTACATTTCTTGTCAACGAGGCAGCATATAATTCCTTTAGAAGACCATGTGAAATGTTCGTGAGTAACAAATTAAGATTTAGTTCAAACATTCTTGATGGGGCCTTGGTGTGCTAACCAGGTTTATGGATCTGTTTCATGGGAATACACTTTACAAACTTGCATTTGTGAATTGTTTATTCAGTGAGTTTAGGCATCCATAATATTTTTGTCACTGTTGTAGACGTGAATGGAAGGGAAGAAAACCATTGCTGGCAAGAGCTATTTCAGATTTCTGCAAGTTGAAGTACTGCATTAAGAAATTGGAACAATATGTCCAGCACTAGACACTATGTTTGATAAAGTAAAATAATCATGGGCTTCCCTGGTGGCGCAATGGTTGAGAGTCCGCCTGCCCATGCAGAGGATACGGGTTCGTGTCCCGGTCTGGGAAGATCCCACATGCCGCGGAGCGGCTAGGCCCGTGAGCCATGGCCGCTGAGCCTGCGCGTCCAGAGCCTGTGCTCCACAACGGGAGAGGCCACAACAGTGAGAGGCCCACATACTGTAAAAAAAAAATAATAATAATAATAATCATAAGTATCACAGTTTCTTTCCTTTTAATGAAAGGATTTTCAGCCAACATTGGAAAAGCCTGATAAATAAAACCTGTCAAAAAACAGGTTCTTAAACTGGGGTTCACAGATTCCCAAGAGGGTCATGGGTAGAATGCAGAGTGGCTGTGAATGTAACATGAAAATAATTACAACATTATCTTCACTCACTTCCAGCTGAAATTGAGCATATCCTTCAAGTATGAAGATAGGCAACAACCTGTAGTACTATAAGCAGTACCTGTCTCTTCATCACCAAAAGAAATCACAGATATATTCCTATCAAATTACAGTTGTTGCAGATATCTGAAAACATTGTTTATACTCATCACTTCTTCAAAATTATAATAATTATTTGATCTGCTAGATTTTGTGTTTTAAAAGCACATATATTACGACATCACACATTTGATTTTTATATATTTTGATAACTATAATTCCATATAATTGGTTTCCTTTGTAATCTCTATGTATCTTATTTTATGCATTTAAAAATATTAACCTGAGAAGGGATCCACAGTCCTTACCAGCTTGCCAAAGGGACAGGAAACACGGGACCAAAAAAAACTTAAGAACTCCTGTCCTAATATCAGCCTCATATTTCATTTTTTGTTCATTCAACAACCAAGAACATTAAAGTACCTTTAATATGCCCTGGAATGTTCTAAGCACTAGAACTATAAGCACACACAAGACGAGTTGTTTGGCCTAAGGCGACCCAGCACTGGATCCTACCTGGCTCTTTGCTGGAGCTAATGGTGGACTCTTGGAGGGCTCACACCAAGGAGTACTTCCAGGAACTTCTGCTGCTAGTGTCCTTGTCCCCACAGTGAGCCACAGCCACGCCCTGCCTCTGAAGGACACAATCTAAAACTAGCAGCCGTGTGGCTGACAGGATCTTCGTGCTCTGGCCAGGTTCCAGGCCTGTGTCTCTCAGGTGGGAGAGCCAAGTTCAGGACAGTCGTGCACTAGAGACCTCCCAGCTCTATGTAATATCAAAAGGCAAAAGCTATCTGAAAGATCTCCATCTCAATGCTAAGCCCCAGCTCCACTCAACAACCAGCAGCTACAGTGCTGGACACCCTATGCCAAACAACTAGCAAGACAGAAACACAACCCCACCCATTAGCAGAGAGGCTCCCTAAAATCATCATAAGGCAACAGACACCCCAAAATACACCACTGGATGTGGTCCTGTCCACCAGAAAGACAAGATCCAGCCTCATCCACCAGAACACAGGCACTAGTCCTGTCCACCAGGAAGCCTACACAACCCACTCAACCAACCTTACCTGCTGGGGACAGACACCAAAAACAATGGGAACTATGAACCTGCAGCCTGCAAAAAGGAGACCCCAAACATGGTAAGTTAAGCAAAATGAGAAGACAGAGAAACACACAGCAGATGAAGGAGCAAGATAAAAACCCACCAGACCAAACAAATGAAGAGGAAATAGGCAGTCTATCTGAAAAAGAATTCACAGTAACAATATTAGAGATGATCCAAAATCTTGGAAATAGAATGGAGAAAATACAAGAAACGTTTAACAAGGACTTGGAAGAACTAAACAGCAAACAAACAATGATGAACAACACAATAAATGAAATTAAAAATTCTCTAGAAGGAATAAATAGCAGAATAACTGAGACGGAAGAACAGAAAAGTGACCTGGAAGATAAAATAATGGAAATAACTACTGCAGAGCAGAATAAAGAAAAAGGAATGAAAAGAATTGAGGACAGTCTCAGAGACCTCTGGGACAACATTAAATGCACCAACATTTGAATTAAAGGGGTCCCAGAAGAAGAAGAGAAAAAGAGACTGAGAAAACATTGGAAGAGATTATAGTTGAAAACTTCCCTAATATGGGAAAAGGAATAGTCAATTAAGTCCAGGAAGTGCAGAGAGACCCATAGAAGATAAATCCAAGGACAAACAAGCCAAGACACATATTAATCAAACTATCAAGAATTAAATACAAAGAAAAAATATTAAAAGCAGCAAGGGAAAAAAAAAAACAAATAGCATACAAGGGAATCCCCATAAGGTTAACAGCTGATCTTTCAGCAGAAACTCTGCAAGCCAGAAGGGACTGGCAGGACATATTTAAAGTGAGGAAAGGGAAAAGCCTACAACCAAGGTTAATCTACCCACCAAGGATCTCAATCAGATTCAATGGAGAAATTAAAACCTTTACAGACAAGCAAAAGCTAAGAGAATTCAGCACCACCAAAACAGCTTTACAACAAATGCTAAAAGAACTTATCTAAGCAGGAAACACAAGAGAAGGAAAACACCTATGATAACAAACCCAAATCAATTAAGAAAATAGTAATAGGAACCTACATACTGATAACTACCTTAAATGTAAGTGGATTAAATGCTCCAACCAAAAGACATAGACTGCCTGAATGGATACAAAAAGCAAGACCCATATATATGTTGTCTACAAGAGACCCACTTCAGACCTAGGGACACATACAGACTGAAGGTGAGGGGATGGAAAAAGATACTCCATGCAAATGGAAATCAAAAGAAATCTGGAGTAGCAATTCTAATATCAGACAAAATAGACTTTAAATAAAGACTATTACAAGAGACAAACAAGGGCACTACAAAATGATCATGGATCAATCCAAGAAGATATACCAAATGTAAATATTTATGCACCCAACACAGTAGCACCTCAATACATAAGGCAAATGCTAACAGTCATAAAGGGGAAATCAACAGTAACACAGTCATAGTAGGGAACTTTAACACCCCATATTCACCAATGGACAGATCATCCAAAATGAAAATAAATAAGGAAACACAAGATTTAAATGACACACTAAAAAAAATGGACTTAATTGATATTTACAGGACATTCCATCCAAAAACAACAGAATACATTTTCTTCTCAAGTCCTCATGGAACATTCTCCAGGATAGATAATATCTTGGGTCACAAATCAAGACTTGGTAAACTTAAGAAAATTGAAATCATATCAAGTATCTTTTCTGACCACAATGCTATGAGACTAGATATTAATTACAGGAAAGAATCTGTAAAAAATAAAAATACACGGAGGCTAAACAATCCACTAATAAATAACCAAGAGATCACTGAAGAAATCAAAGAGGAAATCAAAAAATACCTAGAAATAAATGACAATGGAGACATGACAACCCAACACCTATGGGATGCAGCAAAAGCAGTTTTAAGAGGGAAGTTTATAGCAATACAATCCTACATCAAGAAACAAGAAACATGTCAAATAAACAACCTAACATTACACCTAAAGCAATTAGAGAAAGAAGAACAAAAAAACCCAAAAGTTAGCAGAAGGAAAGAAATGATAATGATCAGATCAGAAATAAATGAAAAAGAAATGAAGGAAACAATAGCAAAATCAATAAAACTAAAAGCTGGTTCTTTGAGAAGATAAACAAAAGTGATAGACCATTAGCCAGACTCATCAAGAAAAAAAGGGAGAAGACTCAAATCAATAGAATTAGAAATGAAAAAGGAGAAGTAACAACTGACATCGCAGAAATACAAAGGATCATGAGAGAGTACTACAAACAACTATATGCCAATAAAATGGACAACCTGGAAGAAATGGACAAATTCTTAGACAAACACAACATTCTGAGACAGAAACAGGAAGAAATAGAAAATATAAACAGACCAATCACATGCACTGAAATTGAAACTGTGATTAAAAACTTTCCAACAAACAAAAGTCCAGGACCAGATGGCTTCACAGGTGAATTCTATCAAACATGTAGAGAAGACCTAACACATATCCTTCTCAAGCTCTTCCAAAATATAGCAGAGAGAGGAAAACTCCCCAACTCATTCTATGAGGCCACCATCACCCTGATAACAAAACCAAACAATGTTGCCACAAAGAAAGAAAACTACAGGCCAATAACACGGATGAACATAGAGGCAAAAATCCTCAACAAAATACTAACACACAGAATCCAACAGCACATTAAAGGCATCATACCACATGACCAAGTGGGGTTTTTCTCAGGAATGCAAGGATTCTTCAATATACAAAAATCAATCAATGTGATAAAGCATATTAACAAATAGAAGGAGAAAAAACATATGATCATCTCAATAGATACAGAAAAAGCTTTTGACAAAATTCAACACCCATTTATGACAAATACCCTCCAGAAAGTAGGCATAGAGGAAACTTACCTCAACATAATAGAGGCCATATATGACAAACTCACAGTCAACATCATTTCCAATGGTGAAAAACTGAAACCATTTCCTCTAATAACAGGAACAAGACAAGTTTTCCCACTCACACTATTGACTATTATTCAACATAGTTCTTGACATTTTAGCCAAGCAATCAGAGAAGAAAAAGAAATAAAAGGAATCCAAATTGGAAAAGAAGAAGTAAAGCTGTCACTGTTTGTAGATGACATGATACTATACATAGAGAATCCTAAATATGCTACCAGAAAACTACTAGAGCTAATCAATGAATTTGGTAAAGTAGCAGGATACAAAATTAATGCACAGAAATCTCTTGCATTCCTATACGCTAATGATGAAAATTCTGAAAGTGAAATTAAGGAAACACTCCCTTTTACCATTGCAACCAAAAGAATAAAACACCTAGGAATAAACCTACCAAAGGAGACAAAAGACCTGTTTGCAGAAAACTATAAGACACTGATGAAAGAAATTAAAGATGATACAAACAGATGGAGAGATACACCATGTTCTTGCACTGGAAGAATGAACATTGTGAAAATGACTATATTACCCAAAGCAATCTACAGATTCAGTGCATTCCCTATCAAACTACCAATGGCATTTTTCAAAGAACTAGAACAAAATATTTCACAAGTTGTATGGAAACACAAAAGACCCCATACAGCCAAAACAGTCTTGAGAAAGAAAAACAGAGCTGGAGGAATCTGACTCCCAGACTTCAGACTAGACTACAAAGCTACAGTAATCAAAACAGCATGATACTGGGACAAAAACAGAAATATAGATCAATGGAACAGGATAGAAATCCCAGAGATAAACCCACACGCATACAGTCACCTTATTTTTGATAAAGCAGGCAAGAATATACAATGGAGAAAAGACAGCCTCTTCATTAAGTGGTGCTGGGAAAACTGCACAGCTACATGTAAAAGAATGAAATTAGAACACTCTCTGATACCATATGCAATAATAAACTCGAAATGGATTAAAGACCTAAATATAAGGCCAGACACTGTAAAACTCTTAGAGGAAAACATAGGCAGAACACTCTATGACATAAATCACAGCAAGATCCTTTTTGACTCACCTCCTAGAGAAACGGAAAAAAAAACAGCCATAAACTAATGGGACCTAATGAAACTTAAAAGCTTTTGCACAGCAAAGGAAACCATAAATAAGATGAAAAGAGAACCCTCAGAAAGGGAGAAAATATTTGCTAATGAAGCAACTGACAAAGGATTAATCTCCAAATTTTACAAGTAGCTCAGGCAGCTCAATATCAAAAAAACAAACAACCCAATCCAAAAGTGGGCAGAAGACCTACATAAACATTTCTCCAAAGAAGATATACAGATTGCCAGCAAACACATGAAAGGATGCTCAACATCACTAATCATTAGAGAAATGCAAATTGAAACTACAATGAGGTATCACGTCACACTGGTCAGAATGGCCACCATCAAAAAATCTACAAACAGTAAATTCTGGCGAGGGTGTGGAGAAAAGGGAGCCCTCTCGCACTGTTGGTGGGAATGTAAATTGATACAGCCACTCTGGAGAACAGTATGGAGGTTCCTTAAAATACTACAAATAGAACTACCATATGACCCAGCAATCCCACTACTGAGCATATACCCTGAGAAGACCATAATTCAAAAGAGTCATGTACCACAATGTTCATTGCAGCACTATTTACAGTAGCCAGGACATGGAAGCAACATAAGTGTCCATCGACAGATGAATGGATAAAGATGTGGCACATATATACAATGGAATATTACTCAGCCATAAAAGAAATGAAGTTGAGTTATTTGTACTGAGGTGCATGGACCTAGAGTCTGTCATACAGAGTGAAGTAAGTCAGAAACAGAAAAACAAATACCGTATGCTAACACATATATATGGAATCTAAAAAAAAAAATGGTTCTGAAGAACCTAGGGGCAGGACAGGAATAAAGACACAGATGTAGAGAATGGACTTGAGGACACGGGGAGGGGTAATGTTAAGCTTGGACGAAGTGAGAGAGTCGTGTGGACATATATACACTACCAAATGTAAAATACATAGTTAGTGGGCAGTAGCCGCATAGCACAGGGAGATCAGCTCGATTCTTTGTGACCACCTAGAGGGGTGTGATAAGGAGGATGGGAGGGAGACACGAGAGGGAGGATATATGGGGTTATATGTATATGTATTGCTGATTCACTTTGTTATAAAGGAGAAAATAACACAGCATTGTAAAGCAATTATACCCCAATAAAGATGTTTTTTAAAAAAAGAACAAACAAGACAAAATTCCTACTCTCAAGAATCTTAAATTCTAGAGAGGCAACCTAAATTAATTTTCCAAGTAGAGTAATTTCTTAAACACTCAGTCTCAAAAGCAACAATAGAAATTCACAAGTAGCATAGATCCTTGCTACTCAGAGTTTGGTGCATGAAACAGCATACTTGACATTACCTGGGAATTTGTTAGAAATGAAGAATCTCAGGTCCCATCCCAGAATCTGCATTTTAATAACATCCCAAGGAATTATAAAGTTTGAGAAGTACTGGCTTACCTTTTAGACCCCACACTACCATCCTTACTACTTCCTTCTTCCCATTTGGCCTGAACATCTGAAACAGTGATGAAAGCCACAAGGTATCAGGAGGCCTCTGATAAAGTTAAGCCTAGTTCAAACTGATTTTTCCAAGGCTCATGAATGAAAGAGGAGGTGGGTCTTGAGAATTGTATTTCTAACCACACAAAAGAGAAAAACTTCGGGCTCGAAAAAAAGTCATGACTGAAAATTTCCTCACATTTTCTCATGCTTAATTTGGTCATTCCTTTGTATGAAATAAGCTCATCTTGTTTAGTGGTACCTCAGTGAAGTGAAATTGGCTACACCCTTCTTTCACTCAAAGCGCTATTCATAGATATCTATTCTCAACCATGTTATTTATACTCTGTCTAAAAGTAGGTTTCACAGTTATTTAGAATCATGCAGCACCAACAGAGAACTTTTTTAATTTTGATCTGAAGAGCTGAACTCATTTGAATTTCCTAATATAATATCTGGGGAGAACCCCAACCTGTGAAGAATGAAAGGAGAAAAAATGATATGTAAGAAAAGATATTAGAACCCAGTGGCTATTTAAGAGCTGAAAATAGATTGAGTTCTGTCTGGTGGAAGCTTCTGAAATTCTACGCAAACTGAAATGAAGTGGTTTGATAACTAAATCTTACTAATGGTCTGGGAGCAATGTTCTCTGCTCACTGCAATCTCTGATCCTGTCTTTGCTTAAAATTCTGATTTTTTTCACCACAGATTTTGGTATTCATTTTTATTTTTAAAAATATTGCATGAAAATATGATTCATCTTGATTAATGAGTTTTGGGGGTTCTCTTAAATTGTGCACCCAAGGTCCTAGTCCCAACCCTTCTGGACATACAAGGTCAGAGGTGAGGAAATTATTAGAATAAATTTCTGAAATAAAAAGCGTTCATTTCTCCCAAGTGACTGTCTTTAATCTTTCAATATTATCAAGCATATTAGAATAATTTTTAAAGTAATCATGATACTTGTGTCATGTTGCATTCATACACCACTCATAAGTATAATTAAGATCTGTTGTTTTCAACATGTTACAGTCAAGAAACTCTTCCTTTAATTAATAGGTAAACTGAGCCTTGGATCTTTAACTCGTAGATTTGTGGTTTCTCTAAACTACTCCAGAGTAAAATGTTTACCAAAAGATAACCCCGCTCTAGTATAAAAAGCAGAACATTATGTTTGAACATCGTGTGAAATGCTATTGTCATCAAAGTTAATCACCAAGAAAGCTAGGGCTAATAAATGGCTGAGATGCATTGGAAAATTAGATCTTTACTTGGATTTAAATTAATGGAATTATACAGTATCAGAGATAGCCCCTCACTAGGACATTTAATGTTAACAATGTTAATAATAGTCTCAAAGGGTATTGTTAAGAGGAACTCTCTCAATTGCCATATGGAAGCATGTACCAGTATTTTTGCAAACATAATGTAACATCAAGTAGAAAAGGGTACATGATAGGAAGATAAAGGTAAACCCTATCATCCCATAAAGCACAAATAATCCCAAACATCTCCAATGGCACATGACTGAAGAAAAATAGTCTGGTGCTATACCAAATAATTCCTTAAGACACGAAATAAGCAAATAAACACTGTGACCAAACACACTACTGGCTGTTGTATTCGGCTTCGTTTGAAGAAGCAGAGCCCAACTCAAGCTGGTTCAAGTTAAGGGAGGACTATTTTATGGATGAATAGGAAGCAATAAGAAGGCTAGGATACAAGAGAAATGTGACTAGTTCTCATTGAGATGAGCTATATGTGTGAAATACACATTCGATTTCAGAAAGTCAGTATAAAAAAAAGAATGTAAAGTATTTCATTTTCATATTGATGACATGTTGATATGATAATATTTTAGATATATTGGCTTAAATAAAGTGTATTATTCAAATGAATTTCACCTATTTTTTCTAACTTTTCTTAATGTGACTACTTGAAAATGTAAAATTACACATGGGGCTCCCATTTGTGACTCATGTTATATTTCTACTGGAGAGCGCAGCTCTAGAGACACTGGTGTTGAGACATAGTTAGGGAAGGGGATGGTACAAAACAGGAATGCAGCAGGAGTGAGAGTGGAGTAGTTTCCATTCAAAGGAGGAGGGGCCTGACAAGATAAAATTTACTGCTGACTCACTGAAGAGTAAGAGAAACCAGAAAGGAAAGAGACCCTCTACATATATGGCAAGTCTAGACTGGAAGGCACCTCCTTCTTTTTCCTCCCTCCACCTCCATCTCCCTCCATCTCCATCTTCCTCCATCTCCATCACCATTTCCATCTCCATCTCCCTTCCTCCCTCCATCTCCCTTCCTACCTCCTTTTGTACTCTTCCTTTCCTTCCCCTTTCTCCCCTTCCTTCTTCCTTTCTTATCCCCCCGTTTTTTTTTAAGAAAAGATATCTTGATTATCCTGAATAGGGTCAAACAGGAAAGCAAGTGATGATTAACCACTTACCGTATCATACTTTCCAGAAAAATTCTACAGGTGAAACAAACACAATTTTGAAACTGAACATTGATTAAGGTAAAACCTGAAGAGGAATTCCTAGTTGTCTCCTAGTGATGGCAATACCTTGCTTGCTCTGCAGCGACTGCTGCCCATGACTTACCTAACTGTTCCTGCCGATCAGCTCCACAGTTAGAGGTGATTCTTAAAGGTGTGTGGAGACCATCGTTTATGTGTATGTCAAACAGATTGCATTTGTAACATTTAATGCCCACAATAACAAAAATAAAACGTGCTGGCGTGTGCTCTCTGTGTAAACACTTTCTTCTGAAGATAGAGTCAGTGGAATGTTTTAGGAACTTTGACACTTATGGCTGTATTTATAATCTTTTTTGGATCATATCCTCACAGAGTCACATGTTCGTATATTTTAAATTCTCTGGAGAAATAAAAATGTTTAAACATAATATAATGATGTGATAGGCATTTTATGAGCCCTTGCTCACCATCTAGGCATAAGAAAAGAGAATTGTATGGTGAATCCTGAGAAGGGTTTCTATAAATGTTGAATTTTCTAGATCTGTGCCACAAAGCTAAGGTGATTAGAAAGAGAAAGAGGAGGTGTATATTCAACTCTGACAGAGACTTCTTTTTTGCTTGAAACTAGACTACCCTAAAAGTTGGAAACTAGATATTCACCCTGTTTGGAATATGCATTGCAGAGACTTCTTTGGGCAGACAAATGCACTTTTTGTGATTTCAAAGAAAATGAAGAAGATCCAGGAATTTTTTTCCCACTCTATACTCATATATAATATGAATTTACCTACTGTTTATTTTTTGAAATTTCCTGGTCTATAGCACAACAGCCCAGGATATATCCATCTGGCCATAGAAACAAGCCCTTTATTTTTAGCCAAAGCAATGCAGCTAAGTTTTACTAAACACTCAATTTGGTATATACCAAGTATCTTACACGTGTTAATTTGTTAAACAGCCATAACAAGTCTAACTAGCAAGTGACAAAGATGGTATTCAAACCCAGGAGATGTCTCATACCTGAAACTGTTTCTATACAAATATGATATCCTGGAGGGAGAGGACACAGAAATTTTAAAACATATCTTCAGGGCTTCCCTAGTGACGCAGTGGTTGAGAATCTGCCTGCTAATGCAGGGGACACGGGTTCAAGCCCTGGTGTGGGAGGATCCCACATGCTGTGGAGCAACTGGACCCGTGAGCCACAACTGCTGAGCCTGCGCGTCTGGAGCCTGCACTCTGCAACAGGGGAGGCCGTGATAGTGAGAGGCCGGCACACAGAGATGATGAGTGGCCCCCACTCGCCGCAACTAGAGAAGGCCCTCACACAGAAACGAAGACCCAACACAGCCAAAATAAATAAATAAATAAATTACTAAACTCCTACCCCCAACATCTTCTTAAATTCAGGGAGTTCTTTCACAATTAAAAAAAAAAATCATATCTTCAAATTTTTTGACATTCCTCCTAAAGAGAGTATTCCCCTAAAATCTGACCAACCTTAGAGACTGGTTGACCAATAGAGGATGTCAGAACAGACAGCTGGGCTTCCCTGGTGGCGCAGTGGTTGAGAGTCCGCCTGCCGATGCAGGGGACGTGGGTTCGTGCCCCAGTCTGGGAAGATCCCACGTGCCGCGGGGCGGCTGGGCCTGTGAGCCATGGCCGCTGAGCCTGAGCGTCCAGAGCCTGTGCTCCACAACGGGAGAGGCCACAACAGTGAGAGGCCCGCGTACCGCAAGGAAGAAAAGAAAAAGAAAAGAAGAGACAGCTGTCTTCAGAGGTTATGTCAAGGTAGAAGGCCATTCATTGTCCACCAGTTTAATTTGAGACACTCATCTCTGGGGTCCTGAACCGTTATGTAAGAAGCACAAGGCTGCCATGTTGTGAGGAAGCTCAAACTACAGTTTTTGCTGTGATTTCTTACACAGATAGAACAGAAGATTTAAGTTTAGCTGAGGGTTAGGGACACAATTAATATGAAGCCTTATCTCTTATTACTGATAAATTTTAAAAAGACCAATTCTTATGCAGGTTCCATTTAAAAACTGTTATACACAAGTAATAGTTATGCCTAATACAATATGTCTGCCTTTGTTCTAAAGACTTTTATGTGTATTGATGCACAAAATCTTCACAATAGTCATGAAGCAGATGTTGTAATCATCTCTAATTTTACATAGAAAGAAACAGAGAGGCTAAGTGTTTGCCCAAGGTCAGTCAGCTATTAAACGGAAGAGCCAGGATTTGAACTAGGGTCTTCTGGTTCCAGATTCTGTGTTTTTATCTCTTTTACTGGCATGAACAAATTCTCAAATTAAAGAGATGACTATTTTAAAAAAAAGATTAATAAAAAATAAGCATTTTCCCTCTCTGGTGATTCTTTACCACTCTTCACACTGAAAGGTAGAGCTTGTATCTCCTCCCCTTGAATTTGGGTGGGCTTGTGAATGCTTCAGCCAATAGAATACAGCAGAAGTGAGGCTGTGTGCCTGCGAAGGCTAGGTCATAAAAGGTCTTACACCTTCTACTTTGTTCATGGGAATATTTGCTCTTGGAGCCCTAAGTCATTAGATAAAAAGTCCAAAGTCCAAAAGTCTGAAGCCACCATGCTGTGCAGAAGCCCCAGCCCATGCAGAAGTCACTGCAGTTGACAGTCTCAGATGAGCAGCCTTTGAGCCATCCTAACCTGGGCACTGACATGTGAGTGAGAAGTCTCCAGACATCCAGCCTCTGTATTTTGAAATACCCTCTGCCCTTTGAGTCTGCCCAGCTGAGGTTTCAGATATTAGTTCAGACACAAGCTATCTCTGCTGTGTTCTAAATTTGTGACCCACAGAATCAGAGAGAATGATAAAATGGTTGTTGTTTTAGGTCCCTGATTTTGAGGGGTTTGTTACACAGAAAAGGACAATTGAGATATTCTCCTTCACCAACAACTTCTAAACTTGACTCCTAGAAGTAAGTACTAAAAATGTTTGCTGTTACATTTTCAGTCCCTTTTCTATACTTTTAAACATTGTTCATACTCATACTCTGCTTTAAATATTAATAGGACCATTATATTTAAATTGTTCATACACTTGCTTTTTTTCACTCATTTATTCAAGAGATTTTTAATTGAGAACTTATACCAAGCATTGTTTAAGATATTGAGGATTCAGGATGAACAAAGTCCTAAAGCAGATGGAGGTTATGTTTATGTAACAATGTCTTGCTTTGTATGTCCATATATACAGGTCTATATAATTCCTTTTCTCTGCCCACATCGTATTGCTTTTTATCTTCGCATACAGATTATCTAGTACACGAAGTGATTCATATTGTTGGATACATACAATGTTTCCAATATTTTGCTATTTCCAACAACGTATAAGTGCACATGTATACTTTCTCTTAATAGAAAGCGCAAGAAGTATAATTAGGGAGAACTGTATTTTTAATTCTAATACTGCCACATTAACTTCAACAACTGACGCTCCCATCAGTAGCACAGGAAAATGCCTGTCCCCTGACCCTCACTGACACTTGAGTCAATGTTCTGGGAGTAAAACTCTCTTATTTTAATTCACATTTCCCCCAATTATTAATGAGGTTAAACATCTTCAGGAACCAATTATAACTCCTTTTCAGTGAATTGTTTATTGTTATTCTTTGCAAATTTAAAAATTGGTTGTCTTCCTTAACTAAAAGTGTGACTACTTTAGTCTAATTATGAATGCTTTATCTCTTAAATATGGAGCAAAAACAACTTGAGTCTAAAGTTACTTTTTTTTTAAACATCTTTATTGGAGTACAATTGCTTTACAGTGGTGTGTTAGTTTCTGCTGTATGACAAAGTGAATCAGCTATACGTATACATCTATCCCCATATCCCCTCCCTCTTGTGTCTCCCTCCCACCCTCCCTAACCCACCCCTCTAGGTGGTCACAAAACACCGAGCTGATTTCCCTGTGCTATGTGGCTGTTTCCCACTAACCATCTATTTTACACTAAACCTGCTCTTAAGCTTCATATTGCTTTTTATTATACAGAAGATTTTGATTTTCATGTGGGCAAATCTGTCCATCTGTTACTTCTTGTCTTTTGGATTTTATATCTTGCTTATGAAGGCCTCCATGCCAAAGTTATATAAACATTATCTTTGGCCTCTATATTTAAAAATGTTTCTTTAAACATCAGTTATTATTTTGTAATGTATATGGACTTTTCTCTTAGTGACTTGGTGTGGTAGGCATCTAGATTTCCTTTTCTTTTTGGTCTATTGATTGATTCTCAGTCCCCAACTAATATGTATTTAGTTACTATCGATTATAGCTTATTTTCATGTTTGGCAGGGCAAATTGCCCCTCTTGGTTCCTCTTTCTCAAAAACATCTTGGCTTTCCTTTTATTTTCTCTTCCAAAGTTTGGAAGTGTGGCTTATTGAGTTCCTTTCAAAAAACAATTCCTATGTGGGTTTTTTTATTAAGATTTAATTAAATTTATAGAGAAGTGATATCTTTACAACCCAGAAATGTGGTCTCTTCTTCATTTACTCAAGTTTTCCATTAAGTTTTATAATATTTTTTCATCTAGGTCCTGGCATATTTCTCTCTGTTTCATTTCTAAAAACCTAATTATTTTGTTACAATTGTGAATGGGACGATTATCAAATTTTTATTCAGTTATTGCTAGAATGTGGAAAAGCCACTGATTTCTGTGTGTTGACTTTGGAGACAATTTTTTTACTTACCAGTTGTCACTTGATCCTCTGGGTGTCTGAGCAAAAAATTATATCATCTACAAATAATAAATATTTTGTCTCTTTGTTCCCCCCCGATTCATCATTCTTATTTTTCTGATTAATTCATTAACTAAGACTTCCAATAAAGTTTTGACAAGTTGAGGTGATAGTAAGCACACTTTCCTTGCTCCTAAACGTTTTATTATCAAGTATGACACTTGCTATATGTTTCTAGTAGAAAACTTTAGCAAGATAAAAAAGCTCACTCTGTTGCTAACTCAGCATTTGATGAAAAGTGGATCTTGAATTTTATCAAATGCTTTTATCAGACATCTCTTAAGACATTATGTAGATTTTCTCCTTTAATCTATTAATGTAGCAAAACAAAAGATGACATAAGGTTCATTCAGCCAACATATATTTATTGAGTACCTATTATCTATGTGCCAAGAACTATGATAAATGCCAGGAATATAAACAAGAACAAGAACGGAAAGTTTTCTGCCCTGAAGTTGAGCAATCTTTGCATTCTTAGGATAAACCCTATTTACTCTAGGTGTGTTACTCTTTCAATACGCTGCAGGACTTGATCTGATATCGCTTTGCTTAGGATTTTTGCATCTACATTCCTGAGTGGAACCAGATTATGTTGCCCTGGGCCCCATTCAAAACTGACAGTTTTACAAGTTCTCAGTAAACAGACTGGAGCAAAGTATAGTGCTTCTCTCCATTTATTCAAGTGTTCTTTTAAATCTGTAATAAATTTTGCAGTTTTCTTCCTGTGGGTCTTAAACATTCCTGATTAAATATATTCCTAGATAATGTATTCATTTCATTTCATTATGAGTGAGATGTTTAAATCAACTCTTCTAATTATTTATTGTTTGGGTATATAAAACCAATTGATTTTTATATATTTGGTTTATGATTGGTTGCTTAGACAGAAATTTTTCAATAAGGCTTTTCTTTTTTTTTTTTTGTTGGTCAGCAGCTACATTTATTTTGACCAGACTCAGGAGTCAGACGATACTCCCAACAATCAGGCCATTAGGTCTTGTAAACAAAACAGGCAAAAAGGGGGAACTAACCAGGATCAGCATCTACCATTTTCCATGTGTGTTCACAAGCCTTTTTTTTTTTTTTGAGTTGGCCTTGAGAATGAATTTAGAGAAAGCTAGCAGAATACCAAGCACTAACATGAAGAGACCCTATATGCACACGCTGTCCATCTCCCCACATCTGCTACCTTTGACTGGCAACAAGACAGGAAGGAATTATTAAACTATTAGGTAGCATGAAGTTATCCAGTAAGAGGCACACCTCCAGCTCAGGTTTGAGACACCAGACCTCAGAGTAAGGGAACTTATGTTAAGTGGTGTGTAAAAAGTAATAGAAGACTAAGGTTTGGAAAGAGGATAAACAAGGAGACTTTAAAAAATCTCTTCTCCTGGGATGATCTGTTTGCGCCAGTGTCCTTGGAAAGTGAGGGCTTGATGTGCCTCCTGCCAGTGTCTTGGTCATGCGTGTTGCTGCTGGTGTGTTTCAAATACTACTGAAAACATGGTATTTTTTTTTTCTGAGCATTTTCCTGGTACTGGGTCCAACAGGAAAATCCCCTACGGTCACCTCTCCCCTGGACCCGGGGTTATTTTTCCTCATTTTTTCTTTCTTTTCTCCTCAGACTTGTAGTAGGGGTTCCACAACATGAAAAGGAGAAGTATAATAGGGATAAGAAAGTAGGTGATGTAGGCAGATATATGGAATAGTCGTTGGTGGAAAGTCTTAGGTCCTTGTCCTCTGAAACAACTGGTTTTGGAGAAATCCTGGAGTAGAAACGTGGAGAGGATTGGAATCAGAGTTGTCATGGTGTCAACCGAGTAGTTGATTGCAGGGGTGCGGATCCACCTGCAGCCTCCATGAACACTGGTATGGCCACCTTCTTTTTAAAAGCATCCGTCATGGGGACACTTTGAAGACTTATGTTGGGATGAGAAAGAAAGGCAACTGACACACAAGCTCGCAAAACAGGAAGGACTTAAACCACACCGGGGGGTTGTGTAGCAGGGGATCTTTGAACTCCTCAGTATACCACTGCCGCAGGTTTCTCAGCTCCACCCGGTAGAGATCACAAGGCAGCACCGCCTGCAGGTCCACGAGCAAGGTGATGGGGATGTGGGAGAGGACCAGCAGCCACTCCAAGCCATGCCGGGCACCCAGAGACCCCATCATCCATCAGCTGGGCAGAGCAGGATCCCAGACTACCAGGCTTTTCATTTTTAACTGATATTTTTCCTGGTTATGAGACTTCAGGATAGACCATCATAATATGAGTAAATAGTAATATTTTCCTCTTCCTCATCAATCACTAATCCTTTTCCCTCTGTGCCTGATCTTATTTCATGGGTTAGAAATTGCAGCACAATATTGAGTAGTATTTATAATAAAGAACATCCTTGTATTTTTTTCTTCTTTTAAAGTCAATGTTCCTAGAGTTTTATGGTTAGATAATCACATATTGAGATAAATAATCTGCACCAACTTGAGAAAGAAGATTTCATTCCTATTCTGGTCCTAGTTATCAGGTGCTTTTACTAAAAATGGATGTTGCATTTTTTGCAAAATAGTTTTTGACATATTTTGGAATAATCGCTTTATTTTTCTTCTGTGACATATAGATTTGAAAATTATATTAATTAATTCATAATATTGAATTATCTTTGCATTCTTGAAAGAAAACCTGCTAGGGTTTGTTTCATTATTTCACAAACAGCTGGGTAAATGTAGTATTGCATTTTAGATTTTGGCATCTAAATCTCAATATTTGTGAGGTTACTTTGTCATTTTCTCTTTTGTGTTAGTTTTATAAATTTTCGGTGTTAGAGTTTTGAACTGGGATTCTTTTCCCACGTATTTTAATCTCCTTAGACATTAAAAAGAGTTAATAAGTCAGAAAATTATTTGTTCTTTAAATTTTGAAATAATTTTGCTTTAAATCCTCTGAATAGGTAAATATTTACTTTTGTTTTTCAGTTTCTTCTTAAGAATGTTTCCTGCTTCTTCAGCAGTTAATATTCATGTTTGATAAGCATGAGAATAATTCTTTATATCAAGATTTTCAGATGTTTTCATGTCTAAGATTACACTTCCTTTCTTATCCCTAATTTTTTCCTCATCTCTTATTTTTCTTTGATTAGAATAGAGGTTTGTATATTTTATTCTTTTTGTTCTATATATTGTCTGCTTTTTTCTAAAGAACCACTCAGATTTATTTCTCTATTCTATTCCTTTTTGTTTACAAATTTTAATTTCTGCTTTCATCTGTAATCATTTTTTCTTTTTTTTCCCCCTTAGTCATGCTTTGTTTTGCTCTTAGCTTCTCAAGTTAATGGCTTAATTCATTTGTTTCTTTTATTATTTAAAAATAGTAAAAGTATGTTTTTTGCCTGATTATAGCTTTGGCTAAATACCACAGGTTTGAATATGTAGTCTGCTTATAATTATAATTTTCTAAGTATTTTGTAATTACACTTTGAATTTCCTATTTGACCCAGAAGAATATTGTTTTGTTTCTTTTCATCAAAAACTGGGGAAATTTTTTTGAAATTATTCTTGTTCAACTATCAATTTTGTTGCATTTTGATCAAAGAATATGGTCTGTATAGATCTGTCTTTTAGAAAATTTTGAGGTTTTCTTTGTGATCAAATATATATAAAATTTTAAGTGTTTCCAAATATTTTAAAGGGGAATATATCTTATATTTGAGGTTATTACATTTCCATGTGTATTTTCAAATTGACTCAATTGGTGATATTATCAGATACTCCATTTCTTTGTCTATTGCCTATTTTAACTCTTAAGAACAGAAAAGTGCTTCCTTTTCTTACTGTGCATCCATTGCAGTCAATTCCTCTTTCAAATTCTAACAGCTTTTGCTTTACGCTTATTATATACTGTTATTTGGCACATGGAAGTTGAATCCTGATACATTTTAATTTGGGATCTTCCTATCAACACTGAAAAAGAAAGATTATGAGACATTTAAATTTTTTCCCTTGAAAATCTACTTCATCTTATATGATTGTAATTCCAACTGTTAGTTGGGGAGAGTAGTTCTTTTATATCTTAATACAATCTTATACTTTCAATTTTCTTGTGTTTATCTTTCGTAGGTATCTTTGATAGACAACTATTGCAGATTATGACCTGATTTTTGCCATTTAATATGATAAAGTTATCATATTTGTCATAAATTATATGTTTGTGCTTACTCAAATTGATTTACATTTTTTTTCAGTTTCTTTGCTTTTTCTTTTGATCTTTATCTTTGACTCTATCATACAAGTTTTCTTTTCTCTTTTCTGATGTACAAGTATGCATCCTACTTTTACTTTTGCTCAAGTTTACCTCTAAAAAATAAGCAACTGTATTTCTCTGTCCACATCAAGGGGAAAGAATCAGTGTCTACCACTTTCCCTCCTTTGCACAATAAAGACAATAGCCTGCCATTCTTTCCTCGAGGTCTCCTCCACTACCTAGGGATTTAGACCCAACATCTTATTTGCTAAGTATTATTATTTACATGTTATATTTTCTCTTTCAAGCATTAAAGGTGAAGTGTCCAATCTCTGTTGTAGCTACAGTGTATTTGCAACGGTTTAGACTTGATCCCACATTAAAATATTTCAGTACTTACTGCCAGTCCTTTTAAGTCCTGTACATCTTCTTTGTACAGGATGTTTTTAAAACTGGATTCATTTTATGAAAATTGTCTGGAAAACTTTGATTTTTCTTTCATGAAGACGACTTCATTAATTTAGTTTTCGACACTTGGTATCAGAGAATGCTTTTTTATTGACTTCAAATGTGAATAATAATGTGTCCAGATTTAGCATTCTTAGATCTTAATAAATTGGGCCTCTGAAGATGTTGCTTTATTAACTTCTGGTCCTGATTATTTTCTTTTGTTTTTTCCTGCCTTCCAGAATTCTTTTTATGAAAAATTAAAATTTTAAACTTCCATAGAAACTGGTCTCTTTATATTAATTTTGTCTAGTATTCATCAAGCTCACTTGATCTGAATATTTACTTACTTAAGTTCAGGAAGTTAATTTCTTTAACTTTAAATATATATATATATATATATATATATATATATATATATAAAACATTGCTATTTTTCTATTTGTTCAGGTGTCTCCTTTGGCAGCACTAGTTTTCTTCATGTTGGATTTCCACTCTCTGCCCTCTGACTCCATCATCTCTTTTCATAATATTTTTTTATCTCAATTTCATTTTCTTTTAATTCTGGAAGAGTGCTTCACATCTGTCCTCTATATTACTGATTTCACTATAAACATTGCCCATTAAGCACTTTATTGCTTCTAATGCATTTTCCACTTTGATATTTCATATTCAGTTTTATAACATTTTTCCTTCTTTCATCTTACTCTGTATTCTAGTTTCTTAACCAGCTTCCTTCTCACCTCAATATATTTTCTTCTCTCATTTTTCATCTCCTGTTTCTTGGGGTCCTTGAATGTTATTTAGATTACAAAGCATATGCTGTTTAAAATTTATTCGCATTTCCTGTAGTAAATCTTTTTCAAAAGTACACTCTTCCTCTGCCTCCTGAGTCCTATATTTTCACTTCTTGAAGTTACAAAATTTTTCATATGCCTCATAATGAGGTTCTATTTTACCTGTTTATTCATCCTTGAATGATGACTATTTTATCTGGCCTGTTATTTCTCTGCAAAACACTGAATAGATTTTTCTTAGATCCCATCAAAGTTTACTTGGTTTTTGTTCTAATCCTCTTTTAGATCTTATGCTATATGACATTTTACCCATTCAGTGATTAAACATCCTGATGGGAGATTTATTCTAACATTATGTGAGCCGAGGTCAAACTTCCTCTGTGTATGGCTAAGCCATTGTGCTAGAAGCCAGATCGGGAATGACCTGACCTAGTTCTTTTTGCTACCACAAAGTAGGCTGAAAAAGAAACTTTTGACTTTGTGGAGAATCCTCCATGGCAGAGCCCAACTACTGGCCGTATGGTGCAACCACAAGGGCCTGGCCCCAAGCAGTGGCTGCCCTCAGGTTCTTAGGACCTGTAAGGGAGAAGTTCCTTGCTAGTCCCAAGCCTGTCATGCCCTCCCACCATGGACCCTATATTTCAGGGTATTATTAAAATGCCTTCAAGATCTCCTTCACTTTTTTCCTCTTAAGCCTGTACCACTTTCTCAATGAGTGAGTCCTAGTGTCTTTCATAGATAAGGTTCCATTGGCAAAAATGTACTTGACATCTCTACATGTGAAAAGTGTTCTTCTCTAGCTCCCAGCAGTGATACAGGAGTTCCCAATTCTTGTGTTCCCTTTGATGCTTTAATAGGAATTTGGAAGCTTCCTGTGCTTACATTGCCATCTTTACCTGGAAGTAAGTTAAGAATATCTGAATAAGCAGGACATGTCTCAGAGGCTGTGGCGACCTCTCAATTGGGCTTAGATTTGGGTGCCAATACAGATCTATTTTCCACAGGACCAGCCATACCGATGGACTTCCAAGTGGCTCTCAGAAGTGTTTTTCTGCCAATCCCAGCCAGTTTCCTGGATTACAGCTAAGTTCCAATGATTCTTTTTGCTGTTTCCTAGTTGGCCTGGTGCATACATATATCTGAGTGTCTACCTTTGTTCTCACTTTTTTTTGAAGCCCAATTATATATGAATACCTATGAGGTGCCAGAAACTTCACCTGTATGATTTTGTTTAATCTTTACAAGATGGTTCAACATAGTTACTATTATAGTCCCCAATTTACAAATGGAGGACTTGAAGCCTAGAAAAGGATTTAAACAACTTAAGGTCACTCAGATAGTGAGTGTCAGAATCACTACTTACTGGCCCGTCATCCTCTAAAACCCATGTTTTTAACCAGTATTTCAAAAGCCTCTAAGCTAGAGATTTCCCCCCCAAAAAATAGATAGATTTCCCACATTAACCACGAGTGTTAGCAGCCATTTGGATTCCCTGCCATCATGTCGTACCTTTTCACCATGGACCAACAGTCTACTAGATGAACCCATGTTTATATCAAACTTACTCTTCCCTCCCATCTTAGAATAAAAGACATCTTTCCTCCAGAGCAGCTCCCTCCCTGTGTGCCCAAGATTCTCTTCCCTTTCTTCTCCTTCCATGAATCTCTGTCCCTACTTGTTCTGTCATCTCACCATAAAAACACAGTCACGTCTCTCCCATCTCTTCTCAACATCGCATTGACCTTGTTTTTCTTTCCTTTACTGCCAAACTTCTCCTTCCATTGTCATGGGAAACTAGTTTGCACTAGCTTTTTCCATTTCCTTTTTGTTCCTTAATCTCCCCAATTTTCACCCCTAGCGACCCCACTCAAACACTCCACCCAAGATGACTGTGGCCTCCCAATTGTGAGAACACACTTTGGTCTTCCACTTCAACTTTCCACTACACATGGAAACATTGATGCCTTCCTTCATAAATTTATTTCCACCTTCTTTCCATGATTCTACTCTCTTCTCTTCTGTCCTCCTCCTGTCTCCTTGGCCTTTATTTTTCCAACTACCTTCTATTTTTCTCTTTTTCCTTCTGCCCAAATGGTTGGGCAAAATGACCCAGCATTCCATCCTTGGATCTCTCTTTTGAGTATAGTTCCCTATGCTATACAGTAGGTCCTTGTTATTTATCTATTTTATATATAGTAGTATGTATCTGTTAATCCCAAACTCCTAATTTATCCCTCGCCCATCCCCTTTCCCCTTTGGTAACCATAAGTTTGTTTTCTATGTCTGTGAGTCTGTTTCTGTTTTGTAAATAAGTTTATTTGTGCCGTTTTTTAGATTCCACATATAAGTGATATCATATGGTATTTGTCTTTCTCTGTCTGACTTACTTGACTTAGTATGATCATCTCTAAGTCCATCCATGTTGCTGCAAATGACATTATTTCATTCTTTTCATGGCTGAGTAATATTTCATTGTGAGTGTGTGTGTGTGTGTGTGTGTGTGTGTGTGTGTGTGAGTATCACATCTTCTTTATCCATTCATCTGTCAATGGACAGTTTCATGTCTTGGCTATGCTGCTATATGCTGCTATGAACACTGGGGTGCATATATCTTTTTTGTTTTTAGCTTCTTTTTTTTAACATCTTTATTGGAGTAAAATTGCTTTACAATTGTGAGTTAGTTTCTGCTGTATAACAAAGTGAGTCATATATCCCCATATCTCCTCCCTCTTGTGTCTCCCTCCCACCCTCCCTATCCTACCCCTCTAGGTGGACACAAAGCACATAGGTGATCTCCCTGTGCTATGCGGCTTCTTCCCACTAGCTATCTGTTTTACATTTGGTAGTGTATATATGCCCATGCCACTCTCTCACTTTGTCCCATCTTACCCTTCCCCCTCCCTGTGTCCTCAAGTCCATTCTCTAGGTCTGCGTCTTTATTCCTGGTCTGCCCCTAGGTTCTTCAGAATCATTTTTGTTTTTGTTTTTTGGATTCCATATATATGTGTTAGCACATGGTATTTGTTTTTCCCTTTCTTTGACTTACTTCACTCTGTATGAGAGACTCTAAGTCCATCCACCTCACTACAAATAACTCAGTTCCATTTCTTTCTGTGGCTGAGTAATATTCCATTGTATATATGTGCCACATCTTCTTTATCCATTCATCTGTTGATGGACATTTAGATTGCTTCCATGTCCTGGCTATTGTAAATAGAGCTGCAATGAACATTGTGGTACATGACTCTTTTTGAATTATGGTTATCTTGGGGTGCATATATCTTTTCAAATGAGAGTTTTCTCTAGATATATGCCCAGGAGTGGGATTTCACCATGCTATTCTTTATTCCTGGAATTTGTCCGCCTTCCCTTGCAACCTTGTCTTTTTGGGAAATTCTCAGTCATTCATTAAAACTCAACCCAAATATTGCATCCATTTTGAATTTTGACCTTGCTTCACAGAAACATTTACTATATCACTTCTTCATGCTCCCAGAGAACCTGATGCACACATCCCTATGTTGGTATTCAACATGTGGCTTTATCTTGAGTTTGTTCACTTCTTGGTCTTCCATCAGAGGCTACAAGCTCTTTGAAGACAAGGACACTAGTTTTTAATGACCCACCTGACTCTCCAGGATTCATCATTACTGTTGGACCAGGTATCCCAGCTATCCTGCCTGGTTGTGCAGATCTGAGGCCATGTCCTAGCTTCTTCCTCTGCCCAGTGCTGCTGTGAATAACCTATTATGAGCTATAACTGTGTCCAAGTGATGTCACAGGTAACTATTGCAGGTAGAGAAGAGAAACCCTGCTATCATGTAGGACTCAACCACTAACTCATAAAAGGGATGACTTCGTCTTTCTCAAAATTATAGACCCTCATATTACGCATAAGACAGAACATAAGAATATATAGGGTCATTGGAAACCAGAGTACTATAATAGCGGCACTTTTCAGGGCATAAAAATTTGATTTTCCAATTTGTTTCTATCCATAAGTAGGAGTATGGGCCAAACACAACCCATAAGAGTGTTGTCAGAAGATGTTAACAAAGAAGTTTATCTCATGCCAATGAAGTATTTACATTTGATTGAATCTGGAGACTTCCATGAGGACCTTGCTGTGGGACTGAGTTTTCTCCACATTCTAATTCTGCAGTGGAGAGCTGTTTCCATTTTCAAGGTATTTGTCCTTGTCGTTATGTATTTTCCTTCCTGTTTATATACACTCTGTTTGTATTAGCCTCCTTGGTTACCATTTATCTCTCTGGGTTCTGGATTTCAATATTTAATCATTTCTATTACAAGCATTTGCTCACATTTTAACATCTCTGAAATGGGAATGTGTCATACAATTACTAACATCTGATAGTCCTTGCTTGTCTAGAACCATTCATGACATCACTGCTCTTGTCTGTGCAAATTTGCTTGTTATTCCTGGGAGCCTGCCTGAACAACAGCAAGCCCTCAGCCCAGAGGGGAGTATTTGTGGCAGCTCCCACTAGATTGATTGCAGGACAGGGCTTTCTCCACCCTGTACCTTCCCACAGTAATCTGAATTCTCTATTTCTTTCACTGGTTGTCAGGAAGCTTCTTTACCAGGGACTATAATGTCTTGCTCACCATTATCTCAGTGTAAAGATAGATGTCTTTCCATGTGAGAGGAAGGACGGCTCACCTAGGAGTTCATCCTCTGTACCACAGAGATGAGGAGCAAACACCTTTATGTCATCAATGCTATGTAAGTGTTAGCTTCCCCACATTTGAGCAGTACAAGGTGTGTTAGGAGGAAAAGAATGTTATCTCATGGTGGCCTCCCAAACAAACCACTTTGTGGCTTCTGTTCTCCTCTGGCAACTTCTGCCCATTCCTCTCAGCAAACCCGTAGGTATACCTGTCAGAGTTCATTCAAGAAAAAAGATGCCATGCAGGATATTCAAATGGAGGGTATTTAATACAAGCAATTGGTTACACAGGTGCTGAAGACTAAAAGAGCAAAAAGAAGGGCTGAAAATCATCATAACTATAGAAAGCAGCTACAGCTCTTAGGGTTGAGGAAACCAAAGGAGAAATTTGTGCTCACAGGACCCAGGAGTCGAGAGGAAGGTCCCCATGTTACTAGAGTTTAGGATGGGGGGTGTCCCATGGGTGGTAGTCAGGTCTCTGAAGTGGGTGAGGCACAGCTGGTGCTCTCATCAAAAAGGGGTACAGTAGTGGGCTGATGATGTAACCCCTTTATAAAGGGGTGCCACAAGGCTGGGTCTAGAAGTGTTTTAAAAACCTGGAGGTTGAAGCAGTAGCTGCCCTCTCCTGCTAGAGAAATAAGCCAGGACTGAAGACCAGAGGGAAGATTTTCCTTCCACCTCCTCAGCTTCCAGTCTGTTGTCAGGGCCTCCCACTGACACGAGGAACCTAACGGAAATCTATCCAGCAAGGGAATCTGGGAAAAATAGTTGTCAGACTCTTAGTGGAATATAGAGAAAAGGCGGATTTGGGTCTCAGAGACAATAAGGAAACCAATGGCACAGTGGGTAACCTAGCTCTCTGCAGCTGGTTACTTTTTGGAACCATGGACTTTTCCCCTTCTGGATGTGATGTTTCTACCAGTGCATAGACCTCAAGGAGGGGCCATGTGAGGAAGACCATGTGTACCCATGCTGCCCTCTCCTGATCTCCTCCCATAACACTATAAATACAAGACAATATATGCAGGACACACTTTACAGATAGGTTGAGAATGAAACCATAAGGAAAAATACTTAAATTAGGATGCACACTGTGGTTATTCTGAATGTAAGGTAAGGTTTCTCATCCTCAGTGCTATGGGCATTGTGGACTGGATAATCCTTTGCTTTAAGGGATGATCCTGAGCACCATGATGTGCTGAGCTGCATCCCTGGCCTTGGACCACTAGACACCAGCAGCACCTGGCCACAAGTTGTAACAATAAAAAGATACCCACACATTGTCAAACAGCCCCTAAGGGGCAAAATCACCTCTGGTTGAGAACCACTGGTATAATGGTGAAGAACAGAAGCTTAAACCCTTCATGGGGGTTCCCTGAGGTTAGTCCCAAATTTCTAGATTTGCTTTTCCTCAAAGAGAGAGAGAATGCCCTCTAATGTCTTCCCATTACAAGTCTTTACCCCCTTTCTGGAACACTTCCTATCTTTTCCACAGGGCCTGCTTCTATCATGGGTAGGTGATGTGCACCCTTTTCCTCATAAGAAAGGGGGGCAGATATTATAATCTACAAATTGTATTTCCCAGAGTCATAATTATTTGGCCTAAAATAACCCCAAGATTATTCATCAGGCCATCCCAGTGTGCACTATGGCATCTGCGCCTACCCCCCTCAAGGTCTCTTCAGTCATGTGTGGTGGCAATTTCTCTTCATCTTCTGTAATATTCAGGAGGATAATCTCTCTCATCTAACACAGATACCACCCAAGATAAAAGTAGAATTCTCAGAAGCAGTGCATTTCACACCGATATTACAAAAGAGGGAGAAACCCCATATATGCCATGTGATCTTCCTCTTGCCCCAGCAGAAATGATGTTTCTCTTTGTGGTGTGGGCAGCATCAAGTTTTCTTTATTCTCTCTGGGCCTTCCTGGTCATAGCTACAGGCATGCTGGTGTACAAGGGTCTCTTCAAGCAACAAAGCTACTTAGCCCTTTGTAGTCACATACAAACACTTAAGATGAAACCTTTTCTTTACAAGGTAAAAAATTATATTTTTAGCTAGTGTAGCCACTACAACCTTAAATGGAAAGCAATAAGGATAAAGTATGTTTTAATTTTATCCAGAGTTGGAAATTAGAGTGGGAGGATGGAAGATTGTTCTTTTAGTTACAATGTCCATTAGATTAATGATTTCTCTTGTTAGGCTTCCAGATGTCTATACAGACATTCTAGGGCACCAGCTCACGGTGATACTCGTGGATAACTACAAAGAGCAAAGGCTCGTTTACAAGCATCATTGGTTTGGTTCACCATCGTCACAGTGTGGGTGAGATTATCAATATAACAGAAAGAATTCTTGGTCAAATATCAAGTGAAAACTGATCTCCTTTCCCATTTTGGAAGTGAAAAAAGTCCCATGTCTCACTTATAACTTGAACACTCCCCCATACTTTAACCAGCTCAGGTCTATTTCAGAGAGCAATGTTGTAATGCCTCTTTAGGCTGATAGAATTAACTGCTATTATTCTTCCCTGCGTGGTACTGTGGGAAGGATGTTAGATTTGGAATTAGAAGACTTGATTCTAGACAGTCCTTTGCCATTAGCCCAGTGCATCTCTTTAATCTCTCTGGCTTCCATCATCTCATGATAAGAAGGGGATGGATGAGATGATCTCTAAGTTTACTTTCCACTTCCATAATGCTGGGAACCAAAAATTGCCTTCCGTAAAACATGTATAAGATTTAAAAAAATGCTTCCTCTAATGCAGGGATAGCGTTCGTCACTGTTGTCATTCAAAGTGAGGTAGACTCACTGTGGTGAAGCCACATAAATCTTTGTCAGCAGCTTTGGTGCAAGAGTTACCCAAATCAACTTTCATTTCAGAAAATACATTAACATGAATAGCCAGATAGTAAACAGAACCTGGACAATTCTCTCCTTTTTAGGCTCCTTCATTCATAAAGAGATTTATACAGTACAATATTTTTCTTCCCATAAAGCAGATTTTGTTGTGGTGGTAAAAATAAGAGATGATGAGATGAGACAGTAATCTAACACTTTAGTGGAATACACTTTCCTCCAAATCAGTGAGAAATCTTTATTACAAAGTATTCTCTTCTGGTATGAATAAAAGTTGATCAATATATAAACATTGAGATTTCTTGCCATAAATTGTGGATTTTGCAGAAATAATTGGTATTTGCCTAAGTACTATTTGTCACTCTAGCTCATAATTACTCCATTTATTTCCCCATTCTCTCTTCACCAGTTGGATCATTTTTTCCCTCTTTTGAGGCCCCCAAGTACAAAAAGAGTTATAGCGAGTTTGTGAAAACAGCTTTACATGAGGGAATGATTATATTTTTAATCACCAACAAAGAATTAAACAGACTTGAGACTAGAAGAGCCACTTACACATCCCTAATTCAGCATTCCTTTGCCCATCAATTATTTCCTAAAAGAGGGTGATCTTTAGTTTAAGTTTTGCCATCTTTTTGACACATTGAACACCAGGAACTCTCCATCTTTATACTTATTCCAAATAGACCACAAAGTCAATTACAATCAAACAATTCTATACCAATGATCAGATCTTAGAGGCTCAGAGCACTCATATGCTGCTGTCCTTTGTGTATGTATACCAATAATATTAAGTTGTAACTACTTTTAATAATGTTCCAAAACAATAGAGATCACCTTCCAAATCAAAGCATAAGACATCCATATAGGATGTGGAAAGGAAATGTTTGATAACCAAATTTGTAATTCTTAGTTGATCATCCACTTTATCCCATGAAAAGATTGAAGAAGATAAGGGGAAAAAAAGATCAGATGAAAAGTTAGTATTTTGGAGAGAGCAGTGGGTATGCTATGAATCCCACTGTGCCCTCAAAGTGGAAGCTGTGAGGGGCAGGGGACAGGGTTTTAGGGAAACCCTTTGGAGAGTTCATTGTGTATCCTTTGAGCCTGGGTGCCATCATGGTTTCATGTTTCCCTCACTCCTGAGAAATCTAATATATAAAAGGCTGGCTGGTGGTAGAAGAAAGAAAGATGAGTATGTTGGGATCAGCCTGCATGGCCAGTTTTTTGTTGTGTTTTTTGTTTGTTTGTCCTTATGATTTGTGAGTTTTCTATGAACCAGAAACAGGCTCCTTTGCAAAGACAGAGAGCTGAGATAGGGGTCCTCTTAGATACTGGTCAGGAAGATTCTGCCAAAGGTGCAAAAAGATGTTAGCAGAAAGAAGTTGAAAATATACCTGGGATGCCAGGAAGGCCCAGAGGCAGGTAGGGATGCATTTACTCATGTCAAGGGAGCTGGAAGTGGGAGCTCCCTAATGATGGAGGAGGTGTCTTTGTATGGTACAAGTTACCCCAAGAAACAGAGCCTGAGACAAGTTTGGAAAGTGGATGAAAAGAAGAGTGAGGAACAGGCAAGAAAGAACAAGGAGGGAGAAAATCCTGGACAGGTGTGTGTCACTGAGCTGGACTGTGGGCAACTCAAGTCCACCATAACCTCCCATGGTAGAAGGTGCTGCAGAATTGTCCACATGAGTGAAGTCTACTAAGGGGACTTCTGAGAAAGGTTTTATTGTTCTTAAAGATGGACTCAGGGAGGGGCCGAGCTCTCTTCCCCTCTTCTAGCCTTTGACATTGTTGCCTATCATGGAAGCAACCATCTTGTGCCACATGAAGTGTAGCTGATACGCTGAGGATGAAGGTCTGAAAAGAGGGACAGGAGGTAGGTCCTTGATGATATGATTGAGCCATTGAATTATCCAGCCTGGTACTTTCCTGACTCTCATTTTCTTACTAATTGAGAGAATATGAGTTCCTTGTTGTTCAGGTCATTTTGGGCTGGATCTTCAGTCCCATGCAGCTGAGAGCACTCTGACTGATACAACCTCTATCAACACCCTCCATCACTCAGCAATTTCAGCTTCTCCCAAAGTCTCATTGCCGAGTGAAGGCATTAAAGAAAACAATGTTTTGTTAACTTTAATGGGAAAAATTCTAATGCACTCCATCACAACTCAAGGTATGTGAGTCATATCCCAGATTGAAAAAAAAATCTATTAATCGAGCAATAAAAACAAGTTTATATAAGTAATAAATGAGATAATAAGTATAGCTTGTCACAACATGTAAGATAATGAAAGTTTATTGTACTCATCAAAGGTGATGATTATTGGTGGTGGCTGGAAAAAAGATGAAACAGTGCTGCAGGTAGAGTCTTTCCAGGGAAGGAGATTCTGAAACAGAGGTTAGTATGACAAAATTTTAAGGAGAGATCCCAGGATCAATACACTGTGGAAGGGAAGGAAAGAAAGTAAGATTGGCAGAGTGGTTCAGCAAGTTCTTCAGACAACTCCATTGGGAGCTCTGGAGCTGGGTTGGACCTTCCAAATTGTCCTGAATTGCTAAGAAGTGGCCCAAATTTTACACTCCCACTTTGACCAGTCATTGGGGTGAGGCTGCACCTGGGAATGTATCAATACCTCAGTCAAGGTAATTCTCTTCACTTTAACAATGACACCCAGAGTGGATTGTGTGTTGAGCCCAGACACTGGGTGGTAATCCTGTAGGACTAAAGGCCTACCTAGGCTGTGCCTCACAGCATTCACTACAGAGCAGAGACATTTTTGGAAGGTGGTAGAAAGTCAGGAGACTGATTTTCACGCACACCTTCAACGTCAGAAACACACAGCCTTGTCTTAAGGATATATATATATTTTTAAAATGTGAACCCAAAAGGGTAAAGTTGAGCTTTGAAACACATTGAAAACGCATCATAGAAAATGCCACATCTTCCTCCCTTTTATCTGGTTTGCATACTACACAATGCAAAACTTGGGGGTTCATCCAAATAGGGCATGAAATTAAAATTCTACATCCTATTCTCTGACTAGATACTTATGTTGAGTCAATTAGTATATCTTTGCCTGAAACAATAATGTCAAAACATCACTTCTCATAGTATGTCTATCTAGTGGGCTTGGGGGGTTAAAAGTTGTTATATAAAAAAAGAAGAAGTTGTTTGATAAATAGGATAACTTTTCCAGCGTTGTTGTGGTGAAAACCCATTAACTGGACAATTGTTATGTGCATTAAGTCTGTATAGAATATATCCTAACCACACATCCACAAAATACACCTTGCAATTTTAAGATTATTAAATTCTCTTAAATTTTTTATAGTTGTCCATAAATCATCATTTACTTCCATGCTGATGGGGCTGAAAGTACAGAGTAGAACGCACCCTTGGAAATGGTCATTTTAGTTGACCATTTAGAAAGTTGTCATTCTGTGGGATTTTTAGGCAGCAAAGTTACCATCAAATATAACATAATTAGGTTTAATCTATGACAATTCCAGTATCTTTAGATTACGTTATCTTGAACATTGTAAATTCCCAAATAAACCCTAAAGAAGACCAGGCAAAGCCAACAAAAGGATAGAATTTTTTGTTTTTAATGTCACCCATCTAGGACCTAGAGATGATCATACTAAGTGAAGGAAGTCAGACAGAGAAAGACAAATATCATATGATATTGCTTGTATGTGGAATCTAAAAAAATGATACAAATGAACTTATTTATAGAACAGAAATAGACTCACAGACACAGAAGACAAACTTCTGATTACCAAAAGGGAAAGGGGGGGGAGGGATAAATTAAGAGTTTGGGATTGATAGATACACACTACTATATATAAAATAGATAACCAACAAGGTCCTACTGTAGAGCACAGGGAACTCTATTTAAAACATGTGACCATCTAACCACAAACATCGGTCTTCTGGTATCATACACTCGAGCTCTGGGTGGCCCACTGTACCCAGAATGCCTCCCAGAAGCAGGGCCTGCTGCTGAGCCCCTTTCCTTGACATAGATCCAATGGTCACCATCCTGTGGAAAACGCTGACTGAGCCAAGAATAGGAAGACCAGAGTCTACACACCAAGATTATAAAGCGAGAATGTTGGAAAGAAAGAGTTTAAACAACAGCCCTGTACCCAAAAGGTCCTGTCTCCCTTTCACAAGATGTAGTCCAGCTGGTTATGGAAGCACCCCCCAGCAGCTAATTGGTATTGCAGTGCTTCTGAGCTGTGACCTAAAAAAGGGGGAGAATATCAGCCTTTGGTTGAATCTCTTTGCTTAATGTTTTCTGGAGGTCAAAAAGAATGGTTAACTCTCTATATTGACTGCAGAGAAAGCTACCTTTCATTCTAACCTACATTTGTAGGTTTTTAGGAAGGTATTCCTGGCAATTGCTGCAGTTGGCTTCTTCAAATTTAAATGGGAACAAAGATTCAGAACTGGTTTTGAGGGACCAGTGGGAAGAGTCTGGAAAATAGCCATTGGTTAAGCTGAACCTGGCCCAGATACTTTAAAGCCTTGGGGACATATTTAGATAAGGATTATTTCTTAACTTATCAAGTCACTGTCAGAGGAGGAGGTCAGAATCAAAGAGGAGATGAGGGTCAGAAAGGTCAGAGCAAATCAAGCACAGAGAATTGCTAGGTGTCAGGGCATAAGAACAAGAATGAGGTTTGATGAGTGCATAAGTACCATTTATTGAGGCATTTTCCTAAGTCTTGAACACATCACCTCATTTATTTTCACTTTGCCTTATTTTTTAAAAAAATTTACTAGTGATAAATTGAGTTAGAGTGGTTAAATAATTTGCCCAAATTCCATAACTAAAAATTGGTGTCAGTGAGATTCAAACCTAAACCTGCCTGACACCAGAACCATTGCTCTTAACCAAGAATTCTGAACTGTCAAAAAGTTGAACGTGTGATCTGGAACACAGTAGATTGTAATGACCTGTATGGGAATAGAATCTAAAAAAGAGTGGGTATTTGTATATATGTATAACTGATTCACTTTGCTGTATAGCAGAAACTAACACAACATTGTAAATCAACTATGCTCCAATAAAAATTAATTTAAAAAATAAAACAGAAAAAAAAAAGAAAAAAAAGGGGGAGATGTAAAAGTCAAATAAAGTGACATAAAGAAATCCCCACCCTGGTTCTTAGGTTGGCTGGTGAGCTATTTCTATACTGTACGTACATGAACAGCTCTTCTTGGGTGGTGGTTTAATGTTGCTCCACCTTGGCTTGCAATTACCCTGAATGGAGCCGCGACAAATCTTCGTAATGCCAATCTCATCTTTCCACCTCATTGACAGCTCAGGAAATGCATCTGAAATTCATAGTAGCCTCATAGCCTATGGCAAGAGAAATCCATGCTGCTAAAATTTTATTTTAGAATTCAAGCTGGTTTTTCTCAGTTTCGGATGCTCCGTTTTTTTTAATCTTGTGCTGCCTACCACACTGTATCAAAATAACCAGCCAATATTGTTCAACTGTCAGGGACCTCAGCTGCCTCTGAATTTTATTAGTACAAATAAATACTGGAACATGTTTAAAAAAATCATCCCGATAGATAGAAGCTCACATTAATAGAATTAAAATCAGAGGGGAAATGCCTATAAACTTGGACTTGACTGGCCTCCCAACTTTCCTTTACTGACTTTTAAAAAAAAAAAGGTTGAATAGATATTCAGACTGATTTAATGTTTAGCCTGAGAGGGATGCTAGGCTGGGTCCCAAATTTGTGCAATGTTCAAAGGGAGAGAGATTTTAAAATCCCAACAAAAAGAGATATTTCCAAATTAATGGCATTGCCCGAATGCCTTGGCTCCCTGCACCCCACCAGGAAGGTTTATTATTTTCTGGTAAAATGTTGCTCGGATGGGGAGTGGTAGTCAGCGATGCGTCAGAGCTGCTCTTTGAACACATTAAAAAGCTGAATGCACAACAAAGAACAGATGTTCCAGCATGCCTTATTTATGCACCCATCAGCAATCTTCCAGTGACCACAAAACACAGCCTTTTTTCCCCCTCCTTTTCACAATATTATTTCCTGATAAGCTCACCCTTTTGATCAATTTATTTATTTTTGACCCCCACTGAACTCCTAGGTAATCGTCTATGTGTGTGTGAGCAAGTGTGCCTGTGTGTGTGCGTGTGTTATTTGCGTCTGCCTCCATCAGAGCTGAATTCTATTGAACTGTGGAACAGGTGTGGATTCTGCAATTAGATCACATTTCAGAGAGAGAGACACTGAGAGTTATAATGGCGGTGAATTCTTCACAGTCGAATGCAGCACCATAGCGACCAGCAACAATGAAGGAGACGAGGTGTTAGTATTAGGGGTGATCATTTTTAGTTTATGGGATCATCCGATTGAATGTGGCCAGAAGGCGTGTGAACGTGTGTCTGGGGCTCAGCAGCTGTAAGGCAAACTTGTTTTACTGGCACTTATCTGAAATGCCTCACTCGCCCACCCTCTCTGCTTACAACTGGAATGGAAGTAGCGATTAGGAAGTGAGATATAATGCAGATTAAACGTTATGATGGACCAAGATCCTGTTGGGTTATTAAAACCCATTTGCTTTCACTGGTTTTAAAGGCATAGCACCTTATTGAAACCTCTAGCTCTAGATCTCCGAGCATTAAAAGGTGGCAGGTAGATGAGTGAGGGGAAGGGTTATGTGAAGAAATACAATTTAGAATCTAAAGAGAAGCAAGAATATTTCCTCTTCCGACACCAGAAAGCTGCATTTTTTTTTCAGTGAGTGAATCTAATCTGTGACCTCAATTTGAGCTTCAGAAAAACATGATACATTAATACAGAAAATACTCACCCCCACAAATTGATTTAATAGGTGACAAATAAATAGGGTAAGCAATTTTCACAATAATATTTGGTCACTTTTGGAACTTCCGATGCTAAGTGGTATTTCCTTAACATATTTTCCATATTTTCTATGAAGTGGAGAGTATTTGGTACCAGATTTGGTGGTGTAAAATCAGCCCTTGGGAGAGTTCCAGCTGTTCCCTGAGGCATCTCAGAACGGTGCTGTGGGCTGGCTGGCAGCAGCAGCTATCCCTGAAAGAATAAAGGAAGCCAGACAACAGAGGGAAGGGCTTTGCACAAAGTGAAGCCAAGGGCATCTTATGCACACATCAGGAATCTGGGCTTAGAAGAAAGAGATGTGGGTAGCTTGATAGGATACAGATTCCCCCATCGCGTGGGCCTGGGAGCTCAGCATGAGGACCACTGTTCTTTGCCCAGAACCTTGAACTCTGGATGGCCAAGGTCAGGGCTCAGCATCACAGTATACTAGATCACAGCCAACATATTGCCAAGGGCAGAGTTCCTTTTCTGGCACCAATATGAGCTCTTGGGATGAAACACCTGAGGGATGGGAAATGGTTCTACTGTCCACAATGCCTCCTCATCTTGAGAAATTTGTTACCAGCACAGGAATTTTCTATTTTGTATATTTGGCCTAACTAAGATTCCTAACAGAAGAACCACATTTTCTGGCTAAGAAATAATAAAGCAAGAGTGACAGCAGACATAAATACCAGTGCTTTTCTGTTGCATTCTAATTTATTCATTTTCCAGCCACCAGATTTTATCCAACATTTATAATTTCTCTCTTGATTTGGCAAAATAATTCCCATATTATTATCATAATATCAATCACTTGAATTTAGCCTCATGAGCCTTGATGTTGGATCAATCACTTCTCTTCGTTCTAGGTTTCTGTGAAATAAGGGGTGAAATTGGAGATGTAGTTTACAAATGCTTGCAGTAGAGCCCCTTTTATGAACGAAATATTAGCTAAAAATTGGAGTTGCTATATTCAAAAGTGGGATTGGGGTTCCCACTCAGCTCTCACTCTTTTTTATGGGGCTTGCGCTGCCTTGACTAAATTCCAAGACTGCTCAGAACTGGGTAGAAAACTCTAAACTAGATGTTGAACTTACCTTCCAAGAGAAAGTGTAATTGAATGTCTAGGTCTTCCACAAAGTGTCCCCAGATGGGGGCTGAGTGGGTTAGTGGCATGGAGGTACTGTGCCAGCATCTCACACAGCAACACCGGAGATGATGCTGTGGGTTCTACAAGCACCAGTTCATGGTCTCAGCTGTGAAGGGATTTTGACCTCTGTGAGGTCAGGCACTCAGTTTGACAGTCCCTTTTCACAATATTGTTTGAGGAGTCTGACTGGTACAGTTGTCCTGACGACACAGACCTTTGTTTCATTTCTTTCACTCCAACTGGTAGTGGGACAGAAGTTTTCAGTGAGATCTGACCTTTTCATTTGTCTTCATTATCACTTATCATCACTAACTTCAATAACCATATTGAGAGCCTAAAGATTAAGTGGGGTTTTTATATAGTGTTAATTTTATAATTTTTCTCATCCAAGCTCCAGACAGCTTCTCCAGTTCTACTCTGGGTCTTGCCCCATCGCCATATTGGGTGTTTACTTTTAAATATTTGAATATAACTTCTTAGACTTTCTTTCATTTTGCAAATATTTGAATATACCTTCTTAGACTTTCCTTTGTTTTGCAAACTACCTTTCACAAAAACCAAAATGAAACATAGAAAACTCTTTCTCATCTTGGCCCCATAACAGTATCTTTCTTCACTGAAACAATGGGAGAGAAATGGCAGTATTACTTATTGTTATTGACATGGTGATGACTCCTTTGCAGATGTTACAATGTCAATGTTTTGCTGCAAGTTTGCGTTGTCGCTTTAACATGCATTGATACACCTTGCCATTTAGTCATCTGAGCGAACACTGACAAGATGCGTGGGAGCCCTGTGTTGGCAGAATGTAGGAGATACTGCCAGCAAGCTGTGAAAATGAAGTCAGACCATAGAATTCTGACTGAAGGCTTGACATCACGGGACCAAGTGATCCAAACAAGATGTAAATCATAGTCTCTGAAACAGAAGAACTCATTAGCTCTCTGGTATTCAGTGTAGCAGCAAATCAGTAACGGAATTAGCTTGGGACCATATATTCTTTGCCCAGGAAAAAAATTGGATTCCCAAAAGAGTTAAGTGCTTTCTTTGAAAAGCAAAGAAACATTTTTTTGTTTGTTTCTTCTAAATTTTACTAAGCCTAAGTTTTACTAAGCATGAAGGTCACCCTTCCAAAAGACCAAAAACATAATGATAAAATAACATTCAAATTCTGCTTCCAATGCCAACTTAATGGATAAGAAAGTAAATGGCTGATTATTGGCAAACATTTTCCAAGTGGATCCAAACTGGAATTTTTGAATGTCACTCTTACCACTATCTTTCACTCCCCCAAGCCTGGGAGAGAGCCTCAGCTTCACATTTTGCTTTAGGCCAAATACATAAATCCCAATCTAAATAGGTGGTATTGATTAAATACAAGGTATCTATTAAATACAAGGTATCAATAACATGTAATTAAGCTCTGACTCCAAATTCTTAAATTTGAGTAAGACTTTTTATGCATACACATCAAGATGAAATCAACAAATCAAGTGGCTAAGGCATTTGGTCAAAGGGTAAATTTTTTCTCTGGCTTATAGCTTGTTTAATAAATTATATTGGCGACTCTCATGGCAGAATGCTGACCACATGGGTCATGAGTGCTGACAGCCATCACTCCAACCCTCATTTCCAATCACTGACAATGTAGTTGCTAAGGAGCTCTTTTTCTCTTAAAATATATGTAGAGGAAAAGATGGGAAATTTCTATATTAATGACATGATAATGACACTGTGAAAAGAAAATGGTGATGACATATCCACTGTGGGAATAATATGCCCTCATGCTAACAAAAGTAGCTTACCTGTTTAACTTATTAGAGTATTTTATAAACATATTTGAGATGAGCAACTCAGTTCATCCTGAAATAAAACAATGCTACATTTTCTTTTATGCGCAGGAAGAAAGAAGTTGCTAATTGCTCACCAACAACCCACCTAAGAAACTGATGGAAATACATCTACAATAAAATCGGAAAAATATAATTTCCTGTACCTGCATGATACTCATTCTGGTGAGTCATCCCCAAAGACTTTTTAAAAGAAAATAGAGTTCTGATTCTCTGTTTGCCATTAATTTGCTACAGAATTGGGCAACCATTTGGTTCCTCAGCTCTGTTCCATCAAAAAGAGTCAAGACCAATTATTTGAGTGAGTGTAACGTGGATAGGTGTGAGTTAAAGAACTTTGGAATTGTGGAGATAAAAGGTTTTCTCTCATGGAATGCCATTATTATTAATATTATTGTCATCATCATTATTTGTGCTCTCAGCACACGTATTGTGAAAACGTGTTATTCGCGTAACTGCTGTGCCCTCACCATGTCATTTGCAAAATCACCATGTTCTCCTCACAGAAATGTCACTGAAATGTCATTTTTACAATAGCTGCATTATGAATCTGCTATAACTTGAATTGCTTTACAATGAAAATGCAATTTCTTAGCAATTAAAATTATTCCACCTACCCCAGTCAAATAATAGAAAATCTCCTCCCTGTCCAATGTTGCTTATAGTGCAGTGCAGAATGCTGTAAATTGAACAGTATGTGGCTTCTCCCATAGCCAGGAAGGTCTACATCTTAGCCACGCCAGTGGTTGCATTATACCACATGTGATTATCCACTAAACCTGATCCGAACTAGTGTAGCATATTACTAAAACTCTCATAAGACTGGAAAATTGCACTCACTCAGTCATTCTTTTTAAGTTCACCCAGCACCTTAACCATATCTAAGCTTGCAGGTATAACAACACTAGATCAAGACATGTAAAAAACTAATGTCAGTTTTCACTTTGGAGACGAAATTCTTCTCATAAATTCAACTCATTATCATTAGGTCTACTTAAACCCCCTGTTGTATTAATTGAAAGTTTCCTTCTTAATAACTGCTCCTCCAAACCTGTTGACATGATGTGCATTAGTATCATCATTAATAATAAAGTAGCAATATACAAAGCATAATACAAGTTATCAGAAGGCTGCCCATAGGGTAAAATTATTAATGGATATAGGGTAATGTTTAGTTTTACTAATTCACTTGTTTTCAAATGAAATCTTACATGGAAACCCAAGATGTAAAAAGTTAAAATGTAAGGCAATGAAGATTGTTCAAGATGAGAGTCTGGGCCCAGAACACTAGAAATAAGAAAAAAATATGTATTTACAAATATACCTAACCAGCCTGTAAAATAAAGAGCGAGAGGGGCCACAGGATAATTCTAAGTATAAATAGACAAGAAAATGTATATGGGGCAGCATGGCATTTTGGCTTCTCTTTCTGACCCTCACTTGAGCTAAGAAGTGTGTTTCGTGTTTACCTCCAGACTAAAGCAGATGGTATGGGTGTTTGGGCCAAAGAGACAGGACAATGCTTCAAATAGCTGAAGAATCAGGAAAAGTGGGGAAGCTTCCACACATGAAACACAAGTTATAGCTGTAACCTATCTGGAAGTACGTCCAACCCATGCCCAAAGACCATAGAGAATGTGCCTCTGTCAAAGCCAGAATCTTCCCAGAAGCAAAGATGTATTTTCAAACATGAATATGAGCAGGTAATAAAAAATTCACAAACATTTAGGGAAATCCAACATCGTAGAAGAAATGAATGAATGGAAGAACTAACTCTTGAGGAAATAAAGCTAATAAAAGGAGTAAAAATTTTAAAAAGCCTTAAAATAAATATGTTGAATATCCTTACAGAGATTCCCAAAGATATCACAAACATGAAAAATAAACAACTCTAAAAGCCAAAAGCATTAATATAAAAATCATATGCTTAGTACATGAACTGAATAGCAGAATCAATTCAGATAAAAGGCAAATGAGTGAGCAGTAAGATTAGAACTGCACAAAGAATTGAGACTTCAGATTTAAAAAGTTCACCAAATACCAAGCAGGATAAATAACAATAATTTTTAGAAATACCTCAAAGCAGAGAGGAAAACTTTAGAATAAAGTTTTAGAATAAAAACTTTAGAAAAAAGTTTAGAATAAAGAGTAAAGCTTCTAGAGGGGATATGGGAAGATAAAAATGAAAACAAAAATCAGATTAGAGTCTGAGTTCTCAATGACAAAAACAGATGTTAGAAGAGAGTATACGATTAAAATTATGAGACAGTTTGTTTTGTGCTTAAGTCCTGTATCTAGAAAAACTAGCACTTAGTAATTATATAATCTACAGACCACCTCAGAAAAAATGTATTCTAGCAAAATGAAAAATGAACCCAAAAAAGAATATGATGCCAGACATAAGAAATGGTGATGAGCAAAGAGACCAACCACAGACCTACTTAAATTAAAAGCTGTTTTAATGTACATGGAAAAGAAAATTATTAACAATCTGGAACTAAAGTCCAAAATGATCTCAGCATGGGAGGCATTACGATAATGAATCTGACTCTGTTTTTGATATTTGACTGCTGACAAACCCATCACTTTCCACTTTCCCCTCTGCCCCATCTGAACAAGCTGATAAGAAAGCTCAGATTACCCCTCCTTTGGTACTGGCAGGAAGTCAAACCATACAAGCCCCTGCCATGTGTAAGAACCCTCACTCACCTCTCCTTGCTTTCTCAAGCCATGTTTGGACCAGGTTGAGGGTCTTTCCTGCTCTCCCCAGAAGCCTTATTATGTATTAAACATTTTCATGTCATCTTGATGGATGTGTGGTGCCATCAGCCTTGACATTCAAACCTAATTTTGGGTGGGAGATTCACACTCCCTCTACAAAGTGACCAGAATAGGTGCGGAGAGAAAGATAGGAATAAATAAGGTGAGGGAAAATATATAAATACTGCTTAACTCTAAGGATTTATTTTTAAAATCAATGTGACAATATTAATATTAAATGAAATGCAAAGTCATTAAAGGGGATAAAGAGGATATGTTATTTTGATGTATGTATCATACCCCCAAAATCATTTGATATTCAAATGACAACAAAGTCTCTCATGTTAGAAAGTTCAATCATAACTATATTTTGAACAACAAAGTGCAGTTTGTGAAAGGACATCATCCAGAAAATAAATAAATTCAGGGAGAAGCGTTAATGTAAGGGGCGGTAATTTCCTTGGAGATATCTGCCAATCTCTCATGACCCATCACCTGGGACTTAAGGGGCCAAACACATGACAGGAAAAAGACAAAGTCTGTGAGGTTATATCAGAGAGCACCTCATATAGTCCAGACTCCTGAATGTTACACTAGGAAAAACTTATCCCATAATAGGAGGCAGGGGGATGATTACCAGTCTTAGTTTTGGATTTTTGCTAAATCGAAAAAGAAAAATGTTTGCCTTGAGAATTGTCAACTATAATACTATACTTATGCATGTTCAGGGCAATTCCAGAAACTTCAAGCTGGAAATTTATCTTAAACTTGTCCCTGATAAGTTTGTAATGTCTACAGGTTCCAAGCATAAGCAAACACAAATACCCCATGAAAAATATTTAACACCTAGATGTCCAAAAAATCCCATGTTCTAAGAAACATGAATTGGTATGCAAAAATTACTTGACATATGGGGAGGCAAAAACACATTAATCAGACACCAAATATGGCATAATCAGACACCCAAAGACCATAGATATTGGGGTTATCATATACACAATATAAAATAAGTTTATAAGTTTAAAGAAATATTTAAAAGGTAATAAAAGTATAATAAAATAATAACAGTTCCTAAAAAATAAACAGATTTTTTTAAGAAAACCAAATATAAATTCTTGAAGTTAAAAACATCATAATTGAAATTAGAAACTCAGGGAAACAGTTAAACAGTGGATTAGGTACAGCTGAGAAGAGGATTAATTAATTGTATGGCAGTTAAAAAGATATTGTCTGGAATGTTGCAGAGACCAAGTGGAGAATATAGTAAGAGAGTATTATGATACCTAACTAGAGTTAATATTGAAAAAAGTGTGAGACATTCTTCCAAGGAATAATGGCTAAGCATTTGCTAGAATGGATGAGAGATCCCAGAATCAGATCTGGAAAGCCCAAAGACCCTCAAAAGAATAACTAAAAAGAAATCTAGATCCATGTACTTTGAAAGTACAAAGCACTAATGATAAAGAGAAGGTAATAAAAGCAGCCAAATAAATTCTACAGAAGCGCCATAGTTAGAATAACAGATGACTTCTCAAGAATAACAATGAGAGTCCAAAGACAGTAGGAAAATATCTTCAAAGTACTGGATGTAAATCAACTGTTAACTCAAAATTGTATACCTAGTTAAATTGACCTTCAAAAGCAATAGTAAAATAAAGATATTTCAGACATTAAAAAAGTACAAATCTTAAGTGTACAATCTAATGATTTTTTATAATTGTAATTCAAACCCTTAGCAAGATATAGAACATTACCACCCCCTTAAAAAATTCTATTACTTCCCAGTCAATCCTCACTTCCCCCAGTACCACTCCAAGACAACCATGTTCTATGCTTGTTTCCACTGTAGACTACTTTTTCCAGTTCTAGAATTTCATATAAAAGGAATCCTACTCTTTTGGACTTTTTATGTGCTCTTGTGTAAGGCTTCTTTCAACATATTTTTTTTGAGATTCATTCATGTTATTCATTCTCTTTTTATTGTTGAGTGTTGTTGAGTAATATTCCATTCTATAAATATTCTATTCTTTATCCATTTTCCTATTGCTGGATATCCGGGCTGTTTTCATTTTGAGTATCATGAGTAAACTGATATAAACATTCTTACACATGTCTTTTTGTGGATGCTTACTCCTTATTCCTTGTATGCAAAAAAAAAAAAAAATGATTCTGTGCTTTGCTACATATCAAGGTTCAACAAAATTCAATAAATCAATATTCTCTGGGTAACACAAAATATAAACCAATAAAAAAGAATTTCAAAGCACATATGTCTATACATTTAAATGCACTTCTAAATAATTCATGGATTAAAGGAGAAACTAGAGTGGCAATTAGAAAAAACAAAATTTATTTTAAAACTGCATATTTTCATGTGAGGTTCAGCTAAAATGGCACTTAGAGAAAAATTTATAGGCTTAAATGCATGTATTAGCAAAGAAGAAAGGCTGAAAGGACAAGGCATCTAACTTAAGAAGTAAGAAAAATAACAGAATTAATTAAAGAAAGTAAAAGGAAGGAAAATGTAACAATAAGCACAAAAATTAATAAAATGGAAGGTAGAGGTATACTAGAGAGAAGCAACACATACAAAATTGGTGTTTTGGGAAGATGAATAAAATTGAAAGACTTCTAGAAAGATTGGTTAAGAAAAAGGAAGAGAAAGCACAAATAATTATTATTAGCAGAAAAAAATGATTATAACCACTGTGGAGATTACACTTTTAATGAAAAAGTATAAAGAAAAATTTATAAAAATAAATGTAAAATTTAAATGAATTGAGTAAATTGCATATATATACACCCACACACACATAAAACATCATAACTGACCCAAATGTTCTTTCTGGAGACATGCTTTGTCTCAGAACTTTTCTGCCCAAGTCACAAGTTTATTAGGTTATTTTCTGCTTTTCAAGTTATTGCAGAGGTAAGGTGGAAAATGAGAACCCAGAAATTCCAGGAGTTGAAGGGTTGAAAGCTGCAGCTGTTACTCATCTCCCGGTGGCAAATCTTTTTCAAATTTGCACACAGTCACAGGGCTAAGATTGTGGCCATTAAAATATAGACTAGGAGTAAAGACCAAATCAAAAATCTTGGCTGTATCAGCTCGGTGCTTTGTGACCACCTACAGGGGTGGGATAGGGAGGGTGGGAGGGAGGGAGGCGCAAGAGGGAAGAGATATGGGAACGTGTGTATATGTATAACTGATTCACTTTGTTATAAAGCAGAAACTAACACACCATTGTGAAGCAATTATACTCCAATAAAGATGTAAAAAAAGAAAAAAGCAGAAAATAAAAATCTTGGCTGTCATATCTTTGTTAAATCCTCTGATTGGATTAAGATGGCTCCCTGTAAACACTCTTCAATTAGGTAGAATAGTTCAGGGACTAAGACTACGGTAAGTATCCTGATAAGATCAAAGGACCCATAATGATGTTTAGAGTGGGGTCTCACAAAGAAAACAGTGTCATTTTGCACAGGGAAAGGAATCATTTTTAAAAGTGTTTGAGAGAATTTCGTTTCCAAAAATGCCCACAGCTTGGATTAAAAGAGACTGACTATTCAATACAGCTGGGCTGCACACATTTCATTTGGCAGGAAGTAGATTGAGAAAGTCCTCTATAGATGTGACTGAAGAAAATTATGAAACAGGAATGATGACCCAAAGAGTAGTTAAGAGGCAAGGAGGACTGGGGAACTGCTCCCAGGCACCATGACCAGAGTCTAATCAAAAAATACTTCCTGGGAATTCCCTAGTGGTCCAGGGGTTGGACTTGGAGCTTTCACTGCCAGGGCTCATGTTCAATCCCTGGTTGGCCAAAAAAAATAAAGAAAGAAAGAAAGGAATACATCCTACCTTCAGAGTAAGGGGCCTCACCACACTTTCCCAGAGGAATTTCAGAATTGCTATACACTAGTAACAATGATGAAATTCCCATTCTTCTTCTTTCCAATGGGGGTGCTTATTTAGGTTCAACTAACTCTGCTCCACTATTAGAGATGGTGTAGGGTGGGGAAGGGCGGATTACACATAAGATTACTTTTTTGTACTTAGGTCCCAGAAGTAAAAGAAATTGAATCCAGTCAAGATCCTAGATCTTAATGCCATAATTAAATGAGATTTTTGGATGTCTTGGTGAGCAGGTGAGTGATTTTACTTGTAGAAGAAAGATTTTATGATCAAGAGGGATGACTATGGGAGGCTGTTATTTATTAACAGTTACTCATTCCCATTTTGTCATTGTCAAGCTTCTCTAAGAGACAGAGTGTAATGTCTCACCTCATTGACTTTGAGCTTGTCCATGTGACTTGCCAATGAATAATGAGAAAATGTGATGTTTGCCACATTTGGTTTGGCTCACACCTCTTACGTTTCTACCTTCGGTCATGAAAACAGCATGTGCCAAATACAAGTTGCTTTTTTAGCCTGGGTTCTAGAATGAAAAGGCACATAAAGCAGAGCTCAGCTTAGCCCACCAAAGATAACCAGAATTACAATCTAACCTGTAACATGAGAAAAAATAAGTGATGTTGCAAACCACTGAGATAGTGGAGTTATTACTGTAGTAATAGCTGAATAAAATATTCTTCAGTTTATGAGACTAGTATGAACTTATTAACAAAACCAAGAAAGAAAAAATTTTAAAAATAGGAAAATATATAGATCATCTCCCTCATAAACATATATTAAAAATTCTAAATAAAATATTATCAAACTGAGTCTAGCATTGCAGAAAGAGATAATATCTGATGACTAACTGGATTTATTCCAGGAATGCAAGGTTGGTGCAACAATAGAAAATGTGTTAGTATAACTTATTACATTAAAAGAATACAGGGAAAAAATCACCACAGATGTAAAAAAAAAAAAGGAAGCATTTAATAAAAATCAACCTTTATTTATAATAATAATTTTCAAAAACCTCTCAGTAAAGAGGACTATCCTTAATCTGATAATGGTTATCTATGATGAACCTACAGCAAACATCCACTCAATAGTGAAATATTATAGTATTTTCTTTTGATATCAGGAAAAACCCATTTATTGGATTTTTTGATAGGTTGTAGACAAATTTTTTAAATAAAAAGAATAAAGATTACAAATCAAGAAACAAAATATCTGTTTCATAGGTGATATGACAAACCAGCCATTTGAGAAAAATGAAAAATATTGTGTTCCTCTCTAATCCTTGCCTATTTTGTCCTTATGTTTGTATGCTAAAAATGTAAATATAAAAAATGTAAGGTTTTGCGGGGGGGCAAGGTGATGGTGGTGGGATGAACTGGGAGATTGGGATTGACCTATATACACTAATATGTATAAAATAGATAACTACTAAGAACGTGCTATATAAAAATAAATAAATAAAATATTCAAAAATTCAAAAAAGTAAGGTTTCTTCAAATAATATATTAGATTTTAAAAGAATATTAGGCAAGGTTGTCAAACATAAGATTAACAAAAACCAATTGCAGTTTATATACCAGTAGCAAACAGAAAATATAATTTAAAAGGGATATAATTTAAAATATCAATGAAAATATAAGATATTTAGAAAGATCTAACACAACATGTAAGGTCTTTATGTGAACAATTTTTAAATTTGACAGCCATAGTGGAGATCAAATAAATGGAAGAACCAGTTTTATTCATAGATAAGAAGACAATATTTTTAAAATGACAATTCTCCCCAAGTTAATCTCTAGATAAAGTGGAGTTCCAATTGGAATTCCAAGAGGATTTTTGTGGAACTTGTAAGTAATTCTAAAATTTATAAAGAATGGCAACTGGCCAAGAATAATCAAAATACTACTAAAGAAACTAGCCCTACCAAATATCAAGATTTTTACTTCATTACTATTACTATTACTACTCTGAAGACAGGTAGTGTTGGTGAAGGGATAGACAGAGAATTGAACAGAATAATACAAAGCCCAGACAATAAATCCTTCTATATTAAAATTAGAAATTCCTGTTTATTAAAAAAAAATAGAATGTTTAAAGGCAACTCACAAACTCAATGAAATATTGCAACACCAAAAAGGTGATAAAGAATTCAATTCCAAAATATATAATGTTTTCATATGAACATGATTTTACAGAAGAAAATCCAATTTAAAATCTCAATGAGATACCATTTCACACCCAACAGATTAGTAATAATAATAGTCTCACCATACCAGATTTGAGCTGCAACATGAAGCAATGCTATATCTTGTACACTACTGGTTGGATTATTAAATGGTGCAGCTACTTTAGAAACCTACTTGGAATTACCTCTAAAGCTGAAGATACTCTTTTTCTATGACCCAGTTATTGTACCTCTAGGTGTATACACCAGAGAAAGTTACTCATGTGCCACAGGTGACTTGTTTATAATAGCAAACAATTAGCAACCATCTAACTGTCCATCATCAGAATTGCATAAGTAAATTGTTGCATATTCATAGCATGGTTTAGTATACAGTAGTGGAGATGAATGAACTTCATCTATACATAGTGTGAATGAGTCTCAAAATTCAATGTTGAACAACAAAAGTAAGTAGTAGATGAATTAGTTTTGCATGGGTCTATTTATATAAATGTTAAAATTGGCAAATTAAAAACCACATCACTCAGGAAGGCATACATGTACACAGAGTAACATTTTAAAGAAAAATGGGAGCATGATTAACAGAAAACTCAGGATAGTGATTACTTTTGGAGGGGAGGAAGAGAGATGCATGCCTAGAGGAGCCCAGAGGAGGGTCAAAGGCACAGGGATTGTTCAAGTTCTTAATGCTAGGTCAGTGCAAGATTGGCTCATTTTATTATTATCTATCACTCTTCTTTACATTGTACTTATATATTTTACATGTATACATTATATGTATGCTATATCTCACAAATTTTTAAAAAGCAACGAGAAAAGGGATCACAAAATACATTCTAATTGGACAAATGAGCAAAGCCAACTCTTATAATGTGATAGGAAGTAGATATTAGTGGTTTGGGGATAAAAAAAAAAACAGTAGTAACATTTTACACAGATTTTAAAAATGCTTATTGGATCCCATGGGGAGCTCTGGGTGTGCTGTGGTTTCTCGACGTAAGATTACTATTGCACTATTTAGGATTGTTTTGGTTATCAAAGATAGAAACTTACGTATCTTAAGCAAAAGAGTGAAATGTATTGAGAGGATCATGAGACCCTGAGAAGGATAAGGGTCCAACCAGCCTCAGAGATTAGGTTTCTACCAGGGAACAAAAGAGTTATATTTCATTTTTTGCTTAAGATAGTTAGGTTTTTTGCTTTCTAGTACTTAAAACCAAAAGAATCCTCAATAATATAATCAGTAACTTTACTTCAAACAAAAGACTTCTACTGTCTTTTGCCTCTGTTTAACTACATGTGCCAGCTTTCCTTTTTTATATCAATGCCCTCTACAGGGCAAGAAACATGGATGACTACTCTAGGCGTTCATATTTCCAAGCTTCAGCACGGAGAGGAATGGAACACTTTCCCCGGCAACTAAGCTTAAAAATCTCAGAGAAGGGCTCAATGGGCCAAGCCTAAGTCAGATGCCCATCCCTGAATTAATCAACTGATTGTTGGGGGGTGGGGCTTAGGATCTGTCAGATGCTCACACCAAGTGATTGAATTGAATGAGGGGAGGTTCCATTGATTGAATGAGGGGAGGTTCCTTCTCACCCTTCAGTCCTCAGCTTAAATATCACCTCAGAAACACCTCTCCTAACTACAGTGAAGTGGGTGCCCTACTCTTATTCTCTCTCACATTACCCTCTCTGTTTCTTTTGCAACACTCACCACAATATTCAACTATTTTTTAAATAACATTAACAATTTTTACTGCTTCACATCAAAGACAGTCTTTTTGTGGGTTTTTTTTTTTGAAGTATAATTGATTTACAATGTTGTGTTAGTTTCAGGTGTAAAGTGATTCACTATACACACACACACAAACACACACACACATATACATTCTTTTTCAGATTCTTTTCCCTTATAGGTTATTATGAAATATTGAGTATAGTTCCCTGTGCTATACAGTAGGTCCTTGTTGATTACCTATTTTATATATAGTAGTGTGTATATGTTAATCCCAAACTCCTCATTTATTCCTCCCCTGCCACCTCCCCTTTGGTAACCATAAGTTTGTTTTCTATGTCTGTGGGTCTATTTCTGTTTTGTAAATAAGTTCATTTGCATCTTTTTTTCAGATTCCACATATAAGTGATATTATATGATATTTGTCTTTCTCTGTCTGGCTTACTTTACTTAGTATGATAATCTCCAGGCCCATCCATGTTGCTCCAAATGGCATTATTTCATTCTTTTTATGGCTGAGTAGTATTCCATTGTGTGTGTATATCTAGATATAGATATAGATATAGACATAGATACCACATCTTCTTTATCCATTTATCTGTCAATGGACATTTAGGTTGCTTCCATGTCTTGGCTAATTTAAATAGTGCCGCAATGAACAGAGGGGTGCATGTATCTTTACAAATTATGGTTTTCTCTGGATATAGGCCCAGGAGTGGGATTGCAGGATCATGTGGTAGCTCTTTTTTTATTTTTAAAGGAACCTCCATACTATTCCCTATAGTGGCTACACCAAGTTACATCACCACCAACAATGTAGGAGGGTTCCTTTTTTTCCACTTCTCCAGCATTTATTATTTGTAGACTTTTTGATGATGGCCATTCTGACCAGTGTGAGGTGATACTTCATTGTAACAACTATTCAACTTTTATTCACTGGTTTATATGATGTGGTAGGCAGAATAATGGCCCCCCAAAGATATCTATGTCCTAATTCTCCGAACCTGTGAATAAATTACCTTACATGACAAAAAGGAAATTTGCAGATGTGATTACTGCACCTTGAAATGGGGAGATTATCCTGGTGGGTCCAATCTAATCAAGTGAATCCTTAAAAGCAAAGGACCCTTCCTGGCTGTAGTCAAGGAGAGCTGTGATGACAAAAGAAGAGTCAAAGCAAACTCTGACATTGCTAGCTTTGATGACAGAGAAAGGGGGCCATAAGTCAAGAAACATAGGTGGCCTGTAGAAGTTGGAAAAGGTAAGGAAATGAATTCTCCCCTGGAGCCTCAAGAAAGAAACTTTTGATCCAGTGAGACCCATGTCAAACTTCTGCCCTGCAGAATTGTTAAGATAATAAAATCGTACAGTGTTAAGCCATTAAATTTGTGGTAATTTGTTACAACAGCAGTAGGAAACTAATATCCCAGGTTATTATCTTTTACTAGAATGTAATCTTCTAGAGAGAGGGATTTTGTCTATCATTTTCCTTGTATCTCCAGTTTATAACACTGTGCCTAGCATAAATTTTTGAAAGAATAAGTAGATGAATAAATGAATGAACTAAGAAATCTGTGATTCACCTCCAAAAGTTCAACTTGCAGGCTTCATTTGAAGTGTTGGTCTTCCCTCTATGGGAGTCACAAATGTGGAGAATCAAGTAGAAAATGCAGCCGATGATTTCGAGTTTCTCTCTATGGGTCAGAAGGGAAAACACTGGCTGAGAAAAAGTGAAAAATAAGCCCTCTTCTGCAAAGAGAGAAGAATTATGCCAAGCCAAGAGAACAATCAAAGATGCTAGCAAATCATAGATCTGGGACAGCACTTACTCTTTATTTGAGCTTTCATGTGGGATGTGTTTTCAGTCAGCTGATATTTCCTATTCAATTTCCAGAAAGATCCCACTGTCACCAGCTTGGTAAAATACTGGGTCACCCACATCAACTCCAAAATGGTCTCTCTTCTGGTGCAGCCAGATTTTATGATTTACACCCATTAATGGGAACCAGTAACTCTTCCAGAAGAAAAATGATGGCATCTTCTGAAGAATGTATCCTTTTCCAGGCAATTTGTTTCTGAAGACTATTCATCAGATGATTCACTCTCTCTCTATGGGTTCAGTAATAGAATACTTTTAGTACTCAGAACCAACGAGTTATAACTGGCAGCTTTCTTCACCAGGAATAAAGCGTTGTGCCAGAAAATGAGCAAGCCACTGTAAGGAAAGTATTAAGGCAACGTCATCTGAGCTGAGCTCAGACTCATTGAAATACTATGAAATATAGGCAGCAAAACACGTTGTTTGAGGGATAAAAGAATGGTCCTTGACTATTTTCACACACAAATTTCGCTTGTACACCATATCCTTAACAAAAGCATATGTGTATATATGTATATATCAGCAGTAGCTAACATATAATTTCATATGCAAAATGTGGACATATAGAATAGCTTTGCAGGGTGGTCCAGCCAACCAGTCAAGTTCTAGGCAGAGAAAATGCCTTACTTCAGATCCAGGAACGTCCACTGGGAATGAACCAGTATTCTGATCTGCACCTTACTCTCTCTTTTTTCCTCCCTGACTCCCCACCAAATATTCTTAAATCTTCGAATCTCTGTCTTTCTTCATGGTAACTGTGGAGGGAATGATTTTGGATGGAATTAAGTAGGTGCAGGTGGTGCCATAGTACGTACTAGCTCCCAGCATAACATCTGCTTCCGATTCTTCAAAGCTTCTTATTTTTACAACAGTCCTCTTTGCCTTTTCTCTCTTTTTTGTAGGTCTGTAGGGTTGTTTTTTTTTCTTCCTATTTCAAGTCCCTGTAAGAAATAGGAAATGGTGGTGGAGGACGACAGAATTTCCATATGCTTCATCAGATGGTAGAACGGAGTTACATCTGTTGAATACGATGCTGAAGTGCTCACACTTTCTGGACCAGGACTATCCAACTCCAGGTCCATCCATGTTGCTCCAAATGGCATTATTTCATTCTTTTTATGGCTGAGTAGTATTACATTGTGTGTGTATATCTAGATATAGATATAGACAGAGATACCACATCTTCTTTATCCATTTATCTGTCAATGGACATTCAGGTTGCTTCCATGTCTTGGCTAATGTAAATAGTGCTGCAATGAACAGGGGGGTGCATGATGGATTGCATCATTTCTGCAATGATGGAAATGTTCTATATCCACACTAGGTCTGTCCATTGACTTCACATATCTGTTGCTTCAGATGTGGCTGGTCTAATGACTAACTGAAGTTTTAATTTTGATTCATTATAACTAACTTAAATTTAGCCATCTGTGGATAGTAGTTGCCCTATGAGGCAGCACAGTTCTAAAGGCTGGATGAGCATTAGAATTCCCATTCACTTTTTTCTATACTTTGCCTCATCCTCTATTTATTTAAGATAAAATCTTTTCATGTTAAGGTTTGCATCTCAAAACATTGTTTTTCTAAGTATAACCATTCTTTCTTTCTTTCTCTCTCAAGTTTATTCCACCTTGCTTCTTCTGTAACTCTTATCCTTTTCCCACAGTCATATCCAATCACTTACACACACACACACACACACACACACACACACACACACACAGAGAACACTAGATACCATGAAGAAAGAGGTGTTGGTCATCCTCAACTATATTGCTTCTGAAAAAAAGATGAGAGAAAAGAAGAGGGGGGAAATATGTGATGGCTCATCACCTAACATTTCCAAATGTAAATATAAGGGAAAGTTTATAAATACAGTGCAATATGGTTATACAGGGCCATAAGCTGCCGCTCATTACAGAGTATTTACACAATGACAACGTGAAATGTGTGATGAAGTGTTACCATTAACCAGGAGAGGAAAAGCAAAACAGAATTGGAGAGTTTTGAAAGGTTTAGACCTTTAAGAACCTTGGAGTTTCATGAAACTTTTTTTTTTTCCCCTCAAGGGATGTTTTTCTTCTCTTAAACCATTGTTGGTCAAGGGAATGTTTAATAAATTACTTGCTTTTATTCCTAAGTTGTACGCTGGACTGTGTAACTAATAAAGCCTGTTGTTTAACAGTCCTGCCCACTGTCTATAGCAGAAATAAAGATGGGGACATGCCATTCTGAATCTGACCAGATCCCAAACCTCCCATCAGAAGTTAAGGTTTGGTTTCTAAATTTGCTATCCATAGTTTCTCAAATGGACCCACTAGCAAGAAGAACAATTTCATTACAACAAACTCTTTCTTAAAAAGACATGAAAACTAGCATGCTGTTTCAGCAGTCCTTTCTATCGAAAGCTGTCTACACTGGCAGATATCCACATGAAGGAACAACCTACAAGGAAGCATGGCAGGTTTCACCATGATCCTTCAAATTTGGGACATAAAGTCAGTACCCTTGTTGGTAATGTTCTGCTTCCCCAGGGAAACAGATTTGAAATAAGGTTTGGTTTATCTAAGGGGTGCCGTACACTGGTGTGGCAATAGTCAGGTGATACAGGGAAGGAAAGACAGCCAATGGGAATGCATTATTAAGCCAGTTACTATGGTGAGTGACTGAGGCTTAATCCCAGGGATTAGGTGGGCTACTGTGTCAAATATCAGTTAAGGGTCAGGGAATTAGGTTACTTGTACCCTCATAGCTGTTAGTCATTGATTAAGGAATGCCTCAGAGGGTAGTTAATTCCCAGACACATCAGTAAAGTGGGTTATTTCTATCGAGGGTAGTCCACTGACAAAGGTGCTGGTACGCACTGTTAGAAGTCAGGCTGGCATGCACAGGTAGGGTGAGATGTCCTGAAGTCTTATAGCCAGAACATTGACAGAACCTGCTACATAAATATTACATGTGATGGAATCCTTCTTAGGGTAAAGAATGTTAATTTTGTAGAGTCCCCTTTTGTTTGTCCAAATATTGCATTTACTAGCTGCAAAAAGGGGTTGTCTAGAATTTGGTGAATTCTTCCACTTTAGTTCAAGATTAAATAAACTTCAATAATGACCTTCCCATATTTCTAAGATGAAGGAGAACTAGTCTCTTATCTTGTTCAGAAGCTACTCTGTATCATCCTTTGAACCATGGGATTTTTCGTCATTTGCCTAAATCTTTCTTCATATGGAATAATCTGATTTGTTAACAATGATCCCAGGTTTGGATCCATAAATGGGCGTGTCCCATATACAAAAGGCACAGAACTCCATGAAACTCCAATTGTGGGTCTCCCTGGTTGCTGAGACATATTAGCATGAAGGGCATGAATCTTTCATCTAAGTTATGTGTATATGTTGCTTTCATGTACTTAAAACATGACATGATTAAACAGTAAAACCCCACATGGCTCCACTCAGGCACATGCAAATTTATCATAGAATCCACCTGTCATAGATCATACTCAAGAGAAAGTCAGGACTTTGTATAACATCCAAGGTACATGGTATGAATCAGACCACCCAATCCCTCCCCATGAGAATGATACAGATTTGGAGGGTGGCCCATGATGTTGAAGTATGGAAGGAGGGGGGATGGAGACTGGCCTGAACTCAGGGAAGTGACCATGAAGAACCTCACAGAAACACAGAGCAGAAGAGATAGGCGTGATCAGGAGTCAGGAAGCAGAACAAAAATGGAGGTCCACGAGACAAATCCAAGCATCCAATTGGGCACAGCCATGGTGGAGGCAGGGTCAGGAGAGTAAGAAGCCAGAGTGAGGATCTTACTGAGGAATCAAAAAGGCAGAGAGGGCTAGAAAAGGGGAAAAGAACTAGAAGGGGTGTGATCTGAGGAAAATGGTGCAAAATGGTTCAAGGTCTCATCTGAGAATGCCAGCAACCCTCTGGGACTCGTGTGGCCTTGGCACATCCTTCCAGACAGAAACATTTCTTTGTAGAGTTCTACTGAGAAAAAGAACACATTGACAGATGTATAAACAGCACCCCAAATGACAAGGCTCATTCAGCTCTGTATTCCTTACAACTGGCACATAAGACTTAATATATGTTTGGGATTCTGCTCAACTGGTTAATAATTTTTACTTATTTACTGACAAAACCAACACATATTTATTGTAGAAAGTTTGAAACATGCAGAAAAAATCAAGGAAGAAAATTAAATTCTCCAACAATCCACCTTCTCAGAAATGTTTACATGTGTTCAGTAGTTTTAACAAAAAATTGGTATAATATAATGTAATATAGAGTAGTGTAGCATAGTATAGTATAGTATAATATAATATAAATATAATTAATATAATGTAATGTATGCAATATAATTAATATAACTACAGTAATATAATGTGTGTTGCTTCGTAATTTTTAACTTAATACTTCAAAGTATTATTCCATTCAAATGCATTTTGTCCATTTGTGAGAAATACTTCTAGCCACATAGTATTTTTAGAGGTAAAAATGTCACCACCACCACCACATCATATACAAAACATATGAAAGACCAAAACCTTGGTTCGTGTCACTCCCTAATGTGACAGGGTTATCACGGTAGTGTCCCAGCAGGAAATAGATTGCATGTTCAGATGAGTTTGAGGGGGATTTGGTAAAGGGGGTAGGGAAACTGCCAGGACCCAGGAGGCAGTGACAACAGGGTTACCACCAGCCCTAGACCTGAGGAGGAGAGGAGAGGAAGCAGTGACCAGAAATGGAGGGAGAGCCATGTACAGGTGGCTCCCTTGGCAGGAACAGTGGTCTGGTCCAGGGGGATAGCCGACCTGAGATAACCCTGATGGGAGGGAGATGGGAAGAGATATTCCCCAAACCTAGACCGCTCTTCGTTTGACATTTTGCCAGTGACCCCTCCCCACGCTGAACCCACCCAGAAATCAGCTATCAAGCAAGCCTTTAGATGTGGTCCAAAGAGGACAGCTCTCTGTGGCTGGAAAGGGGGTACTGTCAAGCACTAGTGCCCATGAAGGGTCACTTCTCTCATCTCTACATTCTGAGTAGTAGAACCTGTCTATCTTTCATTCATTCATCTACTTCTTCACTTATTCAACAAAGATATTCAAACATCATATTAATACTAACAAAACATAGGGGATGGGCAGAGAGTAGCAGATGGCCTAAAATACCCAGTGATAGGGCATTGTTAAATGTTGGTACATCAAAGGATGCAGTTCTATGCAGGTAATAATAATCTATATTATTCAAATAACAATGTCAATTTTCTTTTTCATTGGAGTATGCTGTCAGAGCCACATTTGGAAGGAATTTAGATTGTAAGGAATTGAACCATGGGTCTTAAGGTGGCATTTTATTCAAACAAGTGAGGGTAATTTTCTAAGTGCTGTGCCGTTTCCTTTCTATCTCTTATTTTTTAAAAAAGAAAATTCTCTGCAGTTTGGTTCAGAGTTATGGTTTCATTTTGACTTCCTTCTTTTCTTCCTGGCAGTTAATATACGAATTTGATATGAGAGAAGAATGAGAAACATATCAGACAAAGGCTGAAACCATTACAGAATAAAGATAAAAACCCAACTTGCCCTGCTTTACTGACGCTGTTGCCTAGTTATTTTCTTCCTCTTACTTTATAGCATTTTATCAAGTTTTCTTTGTAGTCAACAGCTGACATAAGGTGTCAAATTATCAGCCAAATCTTAATACAATAGCAGAGTATACACAGCACATGCAAAACAATATCTCTGCAGTTGCACAAATGAGAATAATTTTGACCCCACTTAACCAGACCACTTTTCAGGGAAAATAAAAAGTATCTCCCTGTGGTCTAGGCCACAATGACCTTCATAAGTCCCCAAGCCAAAATGGCTTCCAACCTGAATCGACCAGCCATGTTACTTTTCCAACTAGAAACATTTTCTGGAAAGGCCACAAAGATTAAACTCCTTATCCAAATCATGAAACTTTTCGACTGTTGTCATTTTATGTTGTAAAAAGATAAAGTCTAAATATTCTGCTGGATTAAATAACCCATATCGCCCTATGACAAAATATTGATATATGAGTTAGTATGTTTGGCCTGACATAAATGCCCACCTTCTATACTAGCATATTTTATTCAGGGTCATATAAATGAGAAGAGATAATTTCAATAAAAATAAACATGATATTCACCACTGTTAACAATCTCAGAAAAATTGGCATTCGCTTTTAACAGCATTTGTTCAATACTCCTTCAACTGACAGAGGGTTTTACTCTCCCCAGAGGAGAGAGAGGTGGAATCTTCCTCTGGAAATGGTGTGTTTATTGCAGGTAGGTGCCTCTGTTTTCTCAGTCTAGTGATATGCTGTGACATGTTTCCTTCCGCAAGCGAAAATTGACATTATGTGTACAAAATCCAGGTAACTGTGACTGTAAATCATCCCTCTTCAATATTAAGGTGCTATTTGTGGGTTTTTCAAAAAGTGAGTTGACAGAGTTATTTTTAAGAAACTCATTTTCTTACAAGGTAAGGAATCATTATAAGTATTGAAACATAATTGATACTTCTCATCATGATCCCTTAACCAATTCAAGCATCTCTCTTAGTTTGGGACAACCTTTTTGCCGGTGATTGAATAACACCATGGCTCTTGAGAAAGCACTTACAGGCTTCTGTTCATGTAGCATCAGAGCCAACTGAAAACTTTGCCCCCTGTATTGCTACACTATGCACATCTTCTAAAGAGTGCAATAAATTGTCAATAAGCTTTTTTTTTTTTGAGTTAATTTTTTTATAGCACACACTTTATCCATAGAGGTGGGGGTATGGGGGAACACATGTTTAGGATTGTGGCCATTTCAAACTAAGGGGACGCCAAATCACAAACAATCGTGCAGCTGATCTACTTTGCAATGTTGTCACACATGCTTAACAAAATATTGTGCTACCGACACAATCTTTGTATTCTGCATTGGTAATTAACCTTGTCAAGTTATTTTAAATAAGCCTCATGCATATGTCATAAAGCAAATGACAAATTAAATGTTCAGATATGATTACGAAAGCTATTTTCCTTTTGGATTTAATTTTGTTCCAGGCGAAGCTTCTGTTAAGTAGCATTTTGTGGATCCACAATGCTGGAAAGAACTTGAAAGACTTCACATAGCCTTTATGTTTTTGTTTTTGTTTTCTTGTGAGACCCAGAGTAGTGATCTAATTGGCTCAAGGTCACACAGCTATTTTGTGACAAAATCAATAATAAATTCTCCTGAACTTGAGGCTAATCCTTGTTGCTCTGGTCTTTGCCTTGGTGGATTAAGGATATGGCCCAACATGAGGAGAGGAAATATTTGACCTTATGGATTAAAACCAAGCCTATATATTTGTCTCTGAAAAATGTCCAAGATTCACTCCTGTTCTATTTCTTCTTTGCCTCTTCATTTACTTCCATGTCAACCAAAGCTTGTCTAGGAAACTTCTCAACTTTCCAGATTCATTCAGCCTCAAAATTTCTTTTATCTGAAGTAAGACAATTTGAAGTCTGTGTACTTCAATGCTACTCCTTGTGCTACCTCAATTTTATTCTCCATCCCACTAGGCTGAGATGATTAAAAAATTTCCTCTTGGAAAAGAGCACATAAAGATGCATTCCAGACAGGCAAAATATGAGACATGTAGTATTTCCAATCAACAGGCTGAATATTGTTTTCATATAGATGTGCAGGGAATAGCTAAATGAAAGCAAACCGGAAAAACAGATTTTGTTTTCATTAAGCTTGCTACCTATTGATTTTTAGGACCTAGAACTATATTTATCAAGGTTGACATATTTATCCACATCATTTTCCCTTTGACCCTAATACGAAGTGGAAACATTATAATTATGGATTTGTGGTAAATGTGATTTAATACCACCCAAATAGTCATCTAACTACTGTCTCTAACACCTGTGACTCTCAGCTGGAACACTCTTCAGGTCAGGGAGCTATGTCAGCCCATTTTCAGATCAAACCTGAAGTGCCAGAGAGTTAGTAGCCTTCGAAACAACCTTCAACCAATCACAGATAAGGTTTTAGAGGATAAATATTCCAGCTTCCTCACCCCTCAGCTGAGATAACTCTGCAGCAAGTTCTATGCCGTCTCCCTTGGTTTCCCAGCAGGACTGAGTTCCAGTTGATAAACAGTGGTGAACTTACTTAATAACCCATCCTTACTGGCTTCCTTCTCTTCCCTGTTTCACTTTTGTACAACCCTACTGGTATTTACTGTGATCAGCTTCCAAATAAAATACTTGCACTTGAATCATTGTCTCAGAGCTGGCTTTTGGAAGAATCCAGACTGAAACAATCAGAGTGGTTGAAAGTATATGCCCTGTAGTAACCTTGACCTCATTTCCAACCCTAGAAGCACTTTTCAGACTGTGGTGCAGGCAGGAGAGATCCAGGCAAGGAACTGAAGTCTCATTTAACTGAGCCAAAAAGATCAGAATTATGGCTACTGAGCCAAGTGGAATATGTAGGGCAAAGTACCAGAGAGGAATAATTACACAGAGAAGTAGCTCTAGGATTTGCATAGAGGTTCCCTTGAGCTTTCTGTCAAATACTAAGTTGCACATACACACAGGGTGAAACTCCAAGAGACTGGGCAAAGAATAACTATTGAGACAAGAGCAATTCCCTAGAAGATTCTGGAGATCACACAGGGTTGGGAATTGTTTTGATTTCAACTATTGAGGGTGGGGAGATTCAAATGAACACCCTAGGAATTCAGCAAATATCCTAGAAAGACCACACATTGAGAATAAAGTTACTCTAACTCTAGAGGAAAGTCCACTCAACTCCTCCCTCACAAAATTTTAGAACAAGCCTTGAATGGATCAAGGTGTTCTGCATGTAAATTAACTGCCTTCCAGAAAAAACCTCAAGACTCTTTAAAGAAAGATGACAAAATCTGACACTCAAGAATGTTGAACTGACAATGTCTAGCATACCATCAAAAATCACTAACCATGTGAAGTAACAAGAATATTTGACTCATAAGAAGAAAAACTGGCCAATATAGAGAATAAAATGAAAAAAATAATGAGATTAGCAGAGGACTTTCAAATAGCTAGTATAAATATGTTCAAGGATTTAAAGGAAAATATAAACACAATGAGGTAACAAGTGGAGAACCTTGGTAGAGACTGTAAACTACAAAAACAACCAGAGAGAAAAGACTAATGTTTCTGAAGAAACCACATATTTCTTGTCCACAATAATATAGGTAAAAGATAATAAAATAATAATTCCAAAGTGCTGAGGGAAAATAACCATCAATGTAGAATTCTGTACCCATATAAAGTATGGTTAAAGCTTGAGAGCAAAATAAATACATTTCTAGACAAGAAATGATGAGAAATTTTATATCATAAAAATACCTACTAAAGACCTCAGACCCTCAGTATAAGCACAACTGAATTATCTCTTCAGCATGAAAATAAACTGAACTCAGAAGAAGCAGTGGAATACAGGAAGTAATGGAGAGCAAATAAATTAAATCATTAAATGTGGGTAAATATAAGTAAGCGTTGGTTGTAAGAAGAACAAAAATAAATTAAAAAATGATTATAGCAATAATAATAGTTTAAGTATGGAACTAAAAAACTAGAGGACAAGATAATATTAGAGAACAATATTTTGGAAGGAGAGAATGAGACATCCTGCTACTAATAACAATGGTGGTTAAAAATGTTATAAGTGCTTTACATATTAATCCTCAAATCAACTGTATGAGGTAAGTATTATTTTTATCTCCATTCTACAGATGAGTAAATTCACCTAACAATGAAGACCCTCTTCGTTCAACTCGTCCAAAGTTTTTGCTGCTGCCTTTCTAGGAGCATCACCTTTTTGTTTGGCTACTGTTCCCCAGCTCATTTGTTTTATCTTTCCTGATAGACTTGAAGATATTTAAGAGAACAGGACATTCTTTTTTTTTTTTTTCTTAGGACATTCTTTTTGCAGCTTTGTAACTCCCATACCGCAGACTCTGTTCTCCATTGTCTAGCACGGATCTTCCCCCACAATAGATGCTTAAAAATATATTTTGAATGTATTATTGTTTTGCCTTGTTGGAATCAATTTGCTATGGTTTCCCAAGGAAAGGTAATACAGGCATGGGGTTGTCTATAAACCTATTAAACCTAAGCCTAAATAAACCTATTTTACAGACAGAATACCTGTGGAAAGTAAATAATCTTTACTTGTATTAGTCACTACATCATGTTAGGCCACTTACCAAATATGATGATTTACTGGAAAATTCACACAGAATGTAAAGCAGGCATGGCTCTTGCCCCCTGGAAATTTATATTCCAGAAACAGTATGGTGGATAAAAGATGGAAGACTTGAGTGGCTACATATTACCCTGGCTGAAGATGACAATTCATTTTTTAAGCTAATACTTACAAACACTAATTTCTTTGATCCTTGAAACAACCCTATGAGTTAGGGATTATTCTTTCTCACAGATGAAGAGAACAAAGAACAAATCAATTAAGTAACTTGCTCAAAGTCACAAAGACAGCAATTGTTGAAGGTGGGGTTTTGATCCTGGCATTCTAGCACCAGAAACTGTACTCTTACACTACCATCTCAAACAGGATTATATGTTTATGTTGATATCAAATCAGTAATTTAACATTTAATCCACACAAGATTCCTTCCCCTTACCACAAACAGCTGCAGTTGTCCCTGGCAGCTTTCCTCCAAAGAGAGTCACAGGCATTTTCCAGAGGGAAATATATTATGGGTCATTTTGTGGTTTGCATTATCGTTATTGATGCAATTCTTCCCATTAGAGGCAGAATATATTTCCCTTACAGATCCAAGTATGACTGAGCCCAGCTTAGATCAGCCAAATCCTAGCTGACCCACAGACACTGGCATAAATGATTCTAAGCAACAGAGCTAGAGTGGTTTGTTACACAGCATTATTAATAGCAATAGCTAACTGATACAGGCTGACACCAGGGGTTGTATCACTTACTTTAGCACCAATGACTATTTGCCTTCTTCTTTCTTTCAAATAATAGAAATGCCTGGGGCAAGTGGGTGTGGGGTCCAAATTAGAAGAATAAATGTCAAAATCAGAAAAGATACATTTGGGAGTTTTCATGTTCTGCCATGGTGACATTTTACTCACATCTTAAAAGTCCTTGAAATATCGCTTGTTGGCTGTGCTGTCATGATCCGTTCTATAGACATTTTGATGCACTTTATTACAAACTTTAAAGTCATATTAGCAGCTGTTATTTTATATCACAATGGATTAATAAGATGCATTTTCACAAATAAGACACATTTTAGATAGTTCTGAAAAAATTTCAGTGTGAAAATCTTGTGCCAGGATTTCACATTTTAAATGACACATTTCCAAATAGCCTAAAGTGAAAATGCTCAAGTAATATGCTTATTTGTACTGTGCTTGAAACTATCAGCCCCCCAACAACCCAGGAAACATGTAACCTTCCTGCATGTGTTTTTTCTATTATAGTATACGAAATTCAGGGAAACTATATCTCTCGGTACTTGTTTCAGTGTAATTCAGTTAGTCGCACTGAAAAATATAATGAAAGCAAAATAAATACCTTTTCAGGTTTCCACTGCAATACTTGAATAATATACATGAGAATTATCACAAAAGCATTGATTCCCCTTTAAATATTACAATAATGGAATGTTCTATTGCCTTTTCATGTGGAATAATTAGGAAAGATAAAGATTTTTTTTTTCCCTTGGAGGCAATCTTGCTTCCTATGGTGTTGCTAAGGAATAAGGAATTTTCCTTCCAACTGATCTTAAAAGAGATATCTAAGATCTATATTGCCTGTTTATGGATTATAGCTAACTTTACAGTCGTGTATAAACTGTACATTTGAGTGCAGTAAGACACGTCCCCTGTCTCACAATAAAAATATTATGGAACATTATATTTCCATATAGTAATGGTACTCTTATATTACTAGTCTATAGAAAGGTACAGTACTCATTTAACTTACTAACATAAAAGTCTCTCAAGTAAGATCAATACTTTATCTTCTCAACAGTTTTCATAAATGAAGATTTAATTCAACCTGTATTCCTTAGCCCCCAAGACGATAAGGGTCAGGTCTGCTGACCACTCTACTCTCTGTGGCAGAGACATGAAACCTTTGGAGCAGCCTCATAATGTGAGCAGTGGATCTCAACCTGGCTGCACCTTAGAATCACCAAGGGAGCTTTTAAAAGACACTGATGCCCAAGCTCCTCCCCAGATCAATTCAACCAGTATCTCTGGGGATGTGTTTGGGGTATTGTTATATTTTTTAAACTCCCCAGGTGACTCAAACGTGCCACCAGATTTTCCATCCATTGATTCAGGCTCTAAATTTTAGGGATTCTGGACACAAGCTAAGATCTGGGTAGATGCGCTCCCTTGGGGCCTGCCCTGTGATCCTGTTGGTGGTGGTAATGGTATTTTTTTTTTCTTTGTACACAGTGGATCTTTATTGCCATTGCTTCACTGCTTTTGAGGGCAGATCTCTCATTGATATGGGTGGGAGTGTTGCTCCTGGAGAGAGTTTGGAATGCACAGTTGAGAACTCCTTGGTGCTACTGGAGAGGGAATTTTGCCCTGAGTTTGTTACACGCACCAGGGTTTAGGATTCTTTCTTTCTCCCTTTACTTCTTTTCTTCTGATCTTGCATCGCATATATATGCCTTGATTGTGAATTTTAACTTTGGAGTCTCCTCTTTATTTTCTCTGAACCTGGCACACCGTTGTCCTGTTCTCTTGTTCTCAGTGAGGTCTGCCCTAGGGTGGTTTTTTCTCTGAGTCAGCAGGTAAGAAGATGGAGATAAGTTCAGTTTCACCCCTGACCAGAGTCAGATCTTGGACTGAGGTTAACCCTTTAGACCTCACAGTCCTTCTCAGTGTAATGAATATACTCAGTGAGGGAAACTTTTCAGTGCCTTTGGTAAAGAGATTTTATAAATCTGGGTCGGACCCTCAGAGTCTGGTGACATTGGACATAAGACTGTCTTGTAGTCTATGGGGAAAACTATGTTTCATGATGTTTATAGCAAGCGAGGGGGAAGGGGGGCTTCCAGGCAAGGACACCCATGCAAGCCCACTCCACAAGAGCCACGGTTCTGCCTTCTCCCAGCCCAACAACAGTGACCCTACCCTATCCACCAAGGCGGCCACATTAGTGGTGGGGCTGTCTCCCCAGGAGCACCGCCAGAATTCTATCACGTTATAATGGACAATATGAACACATATGGCTGACAATATTAAGTGTAAATCTGTCAATCTTTGGGTGGGGGAGGGGCACCCAATCCAGCTACACAAATGACTTTGACTGTGAAAGATTCTGCAGCCCCTCCATTGGTCTGTAAAATTCATTATGATGGCACTAGGCTACGTAACATGGCACCACTCCAGTCATTTCCCCAGGAAAAGGAGACTTTTTCTTTGATGGAGAATATTTGATTGTTATCACCTCCACTTACCTTGGATAACTAACTATTCTTCAAGTCCTCTAATCCAGAAAAACACAGGAATTCGTGAGAGTTCTCACTATGACAAATCCAAATTGCTGATTTTTTCCTTATAGGAAAATGGATGTTTTCATTTATAGTCATACTGCCCAGTTGATACTTTGCTCCAAACTCTTGTCATCAAAACTGATGGCAGAGCTCTCACTGGTGCAGCATCCACTCCAGTGGTTGGATTCCAAAAACCCTGCCAGGAAACTCCACTGTGCTGAACGATTTCTTTTTCTTTAATTAGTCATTTGGGTGGGCTGTTTACAAATAAGATCTTTGAAGAAATGGGGAAGGTGGAATTCAGAGCTTAGTTGAATACCTTTGTCTTTATTATCTTCAGAAAGGAATCATATGTCAACAATACATAGTGTATTTCCTCCAAAAGAAACCTTGGAAAGTTGTAATCAGCATTAAAAAATTAATGCAAAACCTCCATATTTCTTTCTCTTTTTTTTCCCTGCCTGCAACTAACAGGGGAGCAGGCTGTGACCAATTTATTTGGGCTGGTAAATGGGGACTTAGACACAAGGTTGGTCAAGAATATTTCTGATAATTAAAAAAAAAAAGGAGCCAAATTGCTAATGTTTTGTTATTCTTTAGTTCAGTGCTCTTTGAAATAGAGAAAGATCTTTGAAAAATCATGGATTTTGGCTATGAATTGTTTAACAAAACAAAGCAAAAAGACAAGTCCATTTCCTTTCATAGATCTGACTGCTCTCACAGCAAAAATGATCAAGCATTGCTGGAAACCCAAAATGGGACATTTTCAAATCCACATTTACATTGGGCTCTAAGATTTCCTTACTGTCTCATTAGTTTTTGAAAATGGAAAGTCTGTAATAAAAGGCATGGAGAAAGGACCAACCTAAAAGAAATGTGTGGCGAATTTACCTCCAGGGTTACATTTTCCAAAGGGCTCCAAAGCAAGTATACAAATGGGCATGAATACGCCACTCCACATCCGCCATCATTCTTGTGTGAGGGAAACAGCCAGGCATGCACCTCACCAGCCAGCTCCTCGTTCAGTACACAGAGCTTTGTACAAACAGGGAGTAAGAGGTTATGAAAGGGGTGAATTCAGAGCAAGGAGTTCACTGGAGTCGGGGGGAGGGTGTAAGCTTGCAGCAGTTCCCAAGATCTGCCCAGCTTGGCGGAGGTTTCAGCCAAGCGGTGAATGGTGAACCCACATGTACATTTGTATTAAAATAAATCAGAGCCACTGCTTAGCTGATGAGAACACTAATGCAAAAATGAGTCTATAAGAGGTCCCCCAGATATGGGTCCACACATTGGCTTAATCAGTGGCTTTCTTATAAACACGGCCTATGGGTTTAGAAGACACAGGATGAAAGGTAGGGAAACAGGGAGGGAAAAAATGAGTGTGGAGGAAGAAAAATTCAATATAGATAATACATAATTAAGAATACAAAATATATGGATGAAAGGTGAATATTTGAGTAACAGAATAAAGAGGCTAACTGGAGCAGTTCCTCATTTATGAACAGGCTATGTGCCCAGACTAAGTCTTCAAGTCATATTCTGCCCACCCCTTGGGTTGCTTACACTAGGACTCCTCAAACATTTCCACTGGCAAAGGAGAGTGGATACCCTCCCTGGAGGCTCTGGTGGCACAGCCTGAAGCAGTTCTAGAAATTTGTTGTGCTACCTTTAAAGTAAATGCAAATTTTATATTCTAACCCCAGTTTTACCCATACTTACCCATATAGCTTTCCCTCAACTCTAGATAGGGCAATGTCCCCAATTAATGATACAGCTTTGCACAGCCCTAAGTGCACACTCTAACCTGAGCACATGTAGTCCAGTTTGGAAAGGCAGTGATAAGGGCAGAGGAAATGAATTCTCAGCTACTAGTAATGGCCTTGACCTACTCAGAGGACTGAATAAAAGAGGCACCTACTTCTTAAAGGAACAAAGAGCCTTGGGCTTCTATGAACATTTTGTCCACCACAGGCTCTGGGGCACAGTGAGCATGACCCTGACGTGTTAAAGCAAATCGGTGCACGAGAAAGAAGTACTATGAGAGTAGATATAAACACAGCAATGATGGGAGTAAAACACTGACAGATTACATTAACAGATTGCATTGCAGACCTGATGCTTTCTTCCAATCTCCATTCCCAGCACCACTCATTCTCATCCAAGGCTTACAAAACTCTAGCCCGCATCAGAATTGCTGGAAGATCTTATCAGAATACAGGTTGCTGGGTCCCATCCCCAGGACTTCTGATTCAGTGGATGTGGGATGAGGCCTGAGAACCTGCATTTGTAACACATCCCCAGGGAACGCTGCCATCCTGTGGTCCACACTTCGAGAATCACTGATCTAAGCCATTCTTCATTCACTGCCTTAGCAGGGGGGATGCACCGTGGAAGTTTGAGGAATAATTTTGAGATGTGAATTTTAAACCCTAAACTTTGGGGAAAATAAAGGGACACTTGGCATGGACAAAGATTTGAAACAATATCTGAAGAACTGGAACGAAGTCTTCCTTCCCTGTGGGAGCTGAGTAGAGTTCAGATACTGGTGAGGTCCCTGAGACATGAGCCTGGATACTGACACCTCCATTACTGAGTCTGGGGGTGGAGATGGGGGAAAAAAATGACAGTCGATGGGATGTGAAAACATAGGGGACCTATGCCCCAGTCCCCAAGAAGAGCCCTGGGAAAGTGGGAAGACCAAGAAGATATGGGTCCGTGGTATATCTGAGCCAGTAGTTGGTCAATTTTTTCTTAAAGGTTCAGATAGTAAATATCTTAGCCTTTGCATGCCATATGGACTCTGTCACAACTACTCGATTCTGCCATCAGCACAAAAGTAGCCACAGACAACATGTAAATGAATGAATGTGGGATGTTTCAATAAAACTTTATTTACATAAACAGGCAGCAGGCTGGATCTGGCCTATGGGCTGTCATTTGCCTGTTCACCCCTGGTCTAAGATGACTGAGCTTCAGATAGCCTGCAAGGGCTCCCTATATCCCAGCGTGTTCCCGGAGACCCAGAATTACACCATGTGCTGGAGAGCAGTGTGGAAGATGGAAAGGACCTTGGACAACTTCTCTGAGATTCCAGAATCCAGCATGGTGCTGGAAGTGGCCAAGGTGACTCCTGGCCCCTACCGGACCTTGCCAAGGTAGAGGGATGCTAGGTTCCTCTTCCCCACAGTGTTGCAGGACCAGGTAACCCCCCAGGACAGTTATGACCCTCAGCAAAAGACAGAAAGGGAGGTTGACCCCAAATTTATTGTTTCCCTACCCTTGCAGAATGGAGGCACAAATAGAGATTGACTTTTTTGGGGGAGATGTCCTGGCGGTCCAGTGGTTAAGACCCTGCACTTCCATTGCAGGGGGCACGAGTTCGATCCCTGGTCAGGGAACTAAGATCCCACATGCCATGCAATGCAGCCAACCCGCCCCCCCCCAAAAAGCTCTGGTGTAAAATATTACTAATTATTAGAGAAATGCAAATCAAAACTACAATCAGGTATCTCACACCAGTCAGAATGGCCATCAACAAAAAAATCTACAAGCAATAAATGCTGGAATTCAACTATACTTCAATAAAAAATAAATTAAAAAAAAAGAAATTGACTTTTTTTTTTAAAGACAAGTTTGTGTCCTATTCCTATGTTTGCAGGAATGAGCAATTTTACTTTGTTAATTTGAGATTTTTTTCTTTGAAATCTGGTGCATATTTTTTTTCTTTGAAATCTGGTGCTTACAGCATGTCAACAGCCTCAGGCCATATCAGACCACACAGATTTGGACACTGAGATCTCCCCTTTTCTCCCTTTTTGCAGCAGTCAGACCAGTCCCACCACGCCTCCATGGATAGACTTTAGAATGATTTAAGAAGGTAGTTGTGTAGGGAGAATACAGGCTCCCAGGTGCTGGAGGTCTGGGAGGAGGATGAGGATAGGAATTCAAAAAAAAGCCTCCGTTACAGGGCTTCCCTGGTGGCACAGTGGTTGAGAGTCAGCCTGACGTTGCAGGGGACGGGTTCGTGCCCCAGTCCGGGAAGATCCCACATGCCGCGGAGCGGTCTAGGCCCGTGAGCCATGGCTGCTGAGCCTGCGCGTCCGGAGCCTGTGCTCCGCAACGGGAGAGGCCACAACAGTGAGAGGCCCGCGTACCCCCCCCCCCCAAAAAAAATCCTCTGTTACAGGCAGTGGTGAGACCAGGAGGACAAAAGACCTTGTGGGACAACCATTTGAAGGGAATTTGAATAATTCAGATTAATATCAAGGTCAGTGTCTATGACCATTCTAGGAAAACCTGCACCATGGGTTAATTAAAAAATCTAAATGTAGCAACATCCCCCAGCCATGACTCACTTTTAATAATTTTCAAGTAAAAGATGAATAGAGTAGTAAATCAATTGTCATTCGAATAACACAATTCATCAAGATTAACAATCAAATAGAATAACTTGATGTTCACCCATTTCTAAGAGAAATGCCCATAATTTATAGAGACATCACGGTACATAGTTTATAATTCAATTACCATCTATGGATAGAAATTGGAGTTTGGCTGCTTCACCCAGGCACTAGTGTCTTAGGGTCAATAAAGGGAGGTCTTATCATTTCAGATAAATTGAGAGTCCTGCTGCACGTTGAATGATTTCACAAGATCTGCGTGCTGCATCTCTAGTGCAGGGGGTTGGCAGTTTAAGTTGGATACTGAATCCCTAGAATTTTAACAAACCAGGCCAAACCAGGAAAGGGAGACTCTGAGGCAGAGTGAAGAGCCCCTTTGGTGGGTCTGTAGAATTTCAAAGGCACTGCTGATTAACACTGCATCTATGAAGGTAGCAAAACACTGCATTTCCAAGAACTAGAACAGCTAATGAAGACACTTCCTTTCACCTTGTAGCAAAACAGGGAGCCAGCTGTTCATAGATTTCTGGATAAATATGAAAAGGATATTTTAAAGATCGGGCAAAAACACGTAGTTTAACGTTTTAGGAAATTAATGTTGTGACGGTAGATTATCATGGACTTCTGTTTTGCAATAGCTTTCCTGTCTCCCTAGATCAGCAGGCATGACCCCCTAGAAAAATACTGTGAGCTACATACATCATTGTAAGTTTTCCAGGAGCCACATTTATGAAAGTCAAAACAAATATGTGAAAATAATTGAAATAATATTATTTCATCCAGCGTATCCAAAATATTATTTCAACATGTAATCAATATAAAACACTACTAATGTGACATTTTATATTTTTTACTAAGTCTTTGAAACCTGGTTTGTAGTTTATACTTAGAACACATTACACATGGGCCACATTTCAAGGGCTCAATAGCCAAAGTGGCTAGCGGCTACCATATTGGACTACGTTGTCGCAGACACCCTGTGATCAATGGGGAATGGTGACAAAGGAGACCTGCTTTCCCCCAGATGTGACCGGAGCTCTCTTCCCCTGCAACCAGCTCAAAACTGCTTCACAGACTGAGTTCAGCACCGTCAGCAAATTTCCCTGAATGGAGACTCTTACGCTCACTGATTTAAACACGTGATATGTGTGGAGACTCTGATTATTTCTACCCACAGAATAGGAATAACTCTTAGCTATTAATGACAGCTAAGTATCAAACAGCAAATACTCAGCATGACACCCTGAGCTGAGCACATGTCCCTTCTCTCTTCTTTTTTTTAAGGAAATTGAAATCTTTAAAAGCTTTCTTCAAATTGCATTCTTTTTATTCTTAGATTTGATAAATAACATATATATTGGGAGGTGGGAAGCAGGGGAGGAAAGATTCATATTTTTACGGTTGACATGTTCCTGATAAAAAGGCCCAGGGAAAAATAGTTGGAGTAGAGAAGAAAGAGAAGAATCTTCCTGCTGCCCCAGCTTCCCTAACTGGCTAGAGCCTCCTGCTGCATGGATTTTCTGGCCAAAGGGGCAGGGAGCATCTCAGGTCATAAACTGCCAAATAAGAGGAAGACACTGACAAACGTGATTGAAATCTGCATTGAAAAATGTAAAATAAAAATAAAGTAGCATGTTCAAGAGGCTGCTTTCTTGTGCTTTGGGGAAGGGAAGGCTGCTTTCCTGAGTCAGCAATCAACTGGGCTTTAAAGGTATTGATTCCTAGAATCACTCCCATCAGTGTTTTCATAGCGAATCAGTGACTTGCCAGGTTTTCTGGGGATTTTAGGAGGGTCAGTGAATCCTCATCTTCCACCACAAAGGAACAAAAGAGGCAGGCCATTTGGGCTAGCTTGTCTGGTGCTGAACCATACTGATGGATAATCTCACAAAACATCCCCAGAGGAAGTCAAGTGCATGGGTGTGTCTATTCAACACAAGCCAAAATGGACCCGGTCGAAAATGCTTTGCCACCTGAATGAGCTGCAGGGCTGCCAAATTGGCTCAAGAAGACACAGCCAGGACCAGTGGGCAGAAGCTCCTGGAAGTAATTTCCAATTCACTATTTGGAAAGGCCTTCTAAAAAACAAGAGTGGATTCTGGGAGGAGAGAGCTTCAAATCACTGGGCTCATCCAAGCAGGGATCAGTGGTCATTTCTCAGGCAAGCTGCATGGAGACATCCCAAACTCTGCAAGGTCCCTTCACTCCATCAATATTCATGAAAATATCCATGTGCCCAGCACTGGGGTCACAGAAATGAAAAAGGCATGGTCTTAGCTCTTCAGTAACTCTGAGGTTCATAATTCTATCCCTGGTTCGTGTCTAAAACCACAGAGTTAAGTCTCAACTTGGGTGGGTTGGAAGGAGTATGGTCCATTCCGGACTCCACATTCATATAAGCAGCCTACCACACTAAGGCAGAGAAATTCAGTCAAACCACTGGCAATGGTACACACCTCAGCTCATGGCAGCCTGACTGCCCGGAATCTTTCCTTCCTTCCCCTCAGTTTATCTATTATCTTTCAAGTGCCAGGCAGGGCCCCACCTCCCCCAGAGTCTCTTTTTTGACGTCCTACCTAAACTAGGCTTTCTGGAAATCCCATCACGCAACAGTCAACATCATCGTGCTCTAATCATTTAGGCATTTTTGTTTTCTCAATAAGACAATAAAGTTCTCAAAGTTCAGGGGCAAACATAGTCTGCATTTTCTGTATGTATCTTTAACTCATGACAGTTCTAGGTTTCTGTATGAATGGTGAAAAAATATTTATTGAATGAATTGAAAATTCAAGATTATTAAGGATATTGGCAAATTAAGAATATTAAAAATAAATGACATCAAACAAGAAAATCAATGAGAAAATTACTTCCTGGTACTTAGGAAACTAGAGTTCATATGGGTAAGCACAGGAAAAGACACAAAAATGCAGAGATCCATGTTAGATGAATTCAAATATTCACTGAACTGCTAAATTAATTAATATTTGAGAGTCAATTCACAGATAAATTAATTAACATTAGGATGTCTATACATACCTGGTTTGGGCTTGCGTATGCTCAATACAAAAGGCTTTATTGTATGATTTGATTTTTTAAAAAATCATGGCCCTATCGTGTTCTCTTTCCTTAACAGAGTTTTTCCTGTTGCTGTTTACCAATTTAGATATAAAATTAACCCAAAGCTCTCTCCGCCTTGTCTAAGTGTTTCTTTAGGGTACTCAAAACATTCCTCAATAACACGGGCCAATCAAACCCGCGTGCAAAGGTCTACCAAACATTTTCCCTCTGGAAAAGGCTTACCTGAACCCCCGTCAAAGCTGAGCGTCACCTTCAACTAGTATATCCCAATCTTCCCCACCTTTCTACAAATTTAACTTATGGTATAATTTCCATTAAACAAGAAAACTCATAAAAAATATTATGTTTCACTTTATATGTGCAGGAAAGATACTAAGAGTCCATTGCTACTGCATTCTAGCTCCTAGAGAAATACGATATGATTCATCTAGAGATGTTTTAAAAGAATTAAAAATTTTTAAACATTCTTATTATTTAAAAATATAATGATTGGCTTCAAGTTATTTGTTTGTGCTGGCAAAAGAGATAAAGAAATGCAGTCAACTAAAATTTCCAAGCCTAAGTATAGTCAGTAATTCTGTCTTACCTGTGCAGATTGGTTCAGAGCACGTTTCAAGTAACATGGTGTATATGTTCTTCCTTATATGTATCCTTTTACCTTCCAGAGCTATTCATGTCAATGATAGAGGACAAATATGGAAGAAACCCCCGTTGAGTAGGTCATGAATACTCAGGTATAACACCCTTCCTATCACAGCTGAGAGGAAGATGGAGGAACGACCGTGCTCACAGCCAGACACCCGCACTCCCCGACCCCGCTCCAGGAGGAAGCAATGTAAACAACAGATCCAGCCTTGCCAGCTTGGAACATTAAGGTTATGCTTATTTACTATTCACATTACAAGGCTTCTGGGTCTCAGGGTGCCTATCATGAGAATATTTCTTCCACATCCAGGATACTCCACCCTGGATCTCTCTGAGCCCTCCAGGAATATTTACACAACCCAGTGGTCTATGTCCTGATCACTATCTTTGCCTAGAAGACAAAGCTAAAATCCTTCCAAAGTCACCCCCAAGGAGTCCGATCCCCTTTAGCTCTTGCTCTGTGTCACACCCGGTGACTATCTTGCCCCCCAGGTAGACAATCGGCAGTGACTCAGTAAAGCCCCACTTCTGACATCTGGAGGCCCACAGCCACAGAAGAAGAGGGACTTCGTGACCTGGCATCTTCATTTCCATCACCAGCCTAGCATCACTTACCCCAGGTCCAAGGAATGAGGAAAATCTCTGTCCCATGAAGTTACATCTTTCTATCACAGCTTCCTGCCACCCAGCGCTTAGGCTCCTTTGTTAAAGCCTTAGTCACACACCTCTTTCTGTTCACACACACACACACACACACACACACACATGCATGTGCATACACACGGACACCTCTTTCTGTTTAGACACACACATGAACATGGCATGGCCCCTTTTGCTGAGGCATCTTTGTCATATTTATTGAAGGGTTACTCTGTCAAAGGCTTCATTGGCAACAATTCATTTAATCTTCATAGCAACATTTGAGGTGGATTCTACTATTCACCCCATTTCATAGACAACAAAACTGAGGCACACAAAGGAGAAGCAACTTTCCCCATGTCCTGCAGCCAGGAAGTGCAGAACAGGATCTGAACCTAGTCTGATCCTAGAAGCCACACTCTGTTCTGTGCCTGGTACAACCCACCACCTCCCACCCCAACCAGAGAGAGGGAGAAGCCACCAGAAAGCCCACGGAGACCTAGTGACCTGCTCCAGGACAAGGAGAGGTAGTAAGAAGTCAGTTTCTGCGGTGCTCAGGTGAATCACTTCTGTCACAGGCAACACATGGTGAGTTGGTCTAGGTTTTGGTCAGAGGTCTGGTAGAGAATACTCAGAGGATTCTGTATCTCTGGAATCTCTCTGGTTGAGCTCTGCTGAGCTCGGTGTTCCAAGTCACAGAGAGATCTTTTTCATCTATTCTCCACATTAGCCATCAGCCCTGCTTCTTTCTTAAGCCTTAAATTCCCTTTATTATGGAGCCGGCTCCTCTGGGTTTATCTTCCTGGGAAAGAGCCCGCTCTCATTTTCGCCTGATGTCCCAAAGTCTTCTGTGTCTAGTGTTTACTTATCAGATAGAAGGATTGTTGAAACCATTCTAGATGAACGGCTGGGAGCCTGGAGCGAGTCGGAGACCATATTGCATAGAACAGCAAATCACTCCTCCAATATCTACCGGATACAGAGAGTATATTTTTGGGCTGAGGCTTATGTATGTTCTGTGCCATCTTGTAATTAAAGTGGAAAGTAATTATCCAGTTCCAAAGTGTGGATGGACTAAAAATTATTGTAATATTCCCCCTTAAGACAAAGGGCATGAGAACTACCCTGATTCCATTTCTTTTTAACACGTCCCAACACCCTCACCCCGCCCCCGCCCCCGCCAAAGAGGACAGGGTTTGCCATTGTGTAAGAAACCCTCTGATTCAGCTTGAAACTCAGTGAATCCAAAGTTTAATTCTATGTGACATTTCTGGTGGTGCATTATATTTCTGCAAAAATAAAATCCCTTTGATTAAAATTTCACACCTAGCTGAGGACCATGAAACGCTGATTACCTGGTCCAGTCCTAGCCCAGCATTGCCAAAAGGTTTACAAACCTCAGCACAACTTGAGGGGAACTTGGCCTAGGCTTCAAGTTAGTGGAATCTGTCAAAGCCCCAGGCATTTGCCAGGAGGCCTGTTCCCTGGCCTGTGTCAGCAGCTCTAAATTAGGCACATACTCTTTAAACCAGCTGTGAAAATGACTGGCCAACAGAGCCAGAGCCCAAAGGAAACCTGAAAAGGATGGCCGTGACTGAGGCCAAGGGCATACCAGAAGTTCAGCATTCCTCTCCTCTGTCATCCTCCATGGGTTCCAGGGCAGAAAACAAAGTTTATTCTTTGAAAGCAGGTGCTCAAGTTCCAGTGACACTGAAAGAAATAGAAAGAATTACAAATGCCCAGATTTGTAAACGTTGGTGTTATGAAATCGAGGCAGGGGCACTCTTCAAGCTAATGATATTAGTGTTTGTAAAGCCTTGGGCTTAAACATCTCTAGTGCCATAACTAGCTACTGTTTTAAAAAGGGCATTAGGTTTACATTTGCATCTTTGAGATCAAGATTTTATGCCAGTAGCCCTCTGGACAGAAAAAATTATAAGAAATGTCATCTGGGTTATCCCAGTTGTCCCTGAATCCAGTGTTTGGTCTTTGATAACGGTTGGTGGCTCAGGCCCTGTGTGACCTCACCCTCCAAAGGGTAGGGGATGGATGTGTGTCTTCAGTATCATCCGTAAATTTAAACCCTTCTCAAAGTCGCTCATGTTCTCAACTTGTATAACATTCCATATGCTATCTGCATGCTATATAAAATCATATTTTCTCATGGGTATTTTTTTTTTTTTTTGCAGTACGCTGGCCTCTCACTGCTGTGGCCTCTCCCGTTGCAGAGCACAGGTTCCGGACGCGCAGGCTCAGCGGCCATGGCTCACGGGCCCAGCCGCTCCGCGGCATGTGGGATCTTCCCGGACTGGGGCACGAACCCGTGTTCCCTGCATCGGCAGGCAGACTCTCAACCACTACACCACCAGGGAAACCCCCTCTCATGGGTATTCTTGAACACTTGCTAGTGTCAAGGAGGTTCATTAGTTCTCTGATTACTAAAGTTGGTGAACGAGTTCTATGATCACCTCTTTTGATGAGATAGATTTTAATCACACCCAGTCTCAGACTCTGGTGGCAATGTGGAAGATGCATTGACACATGTTCAGACTGAAAGCAGGAATCCAGTGAGAATAGCCCAGAAACGGTCTAGGAAGGTATCAGGGGGAGGTGAAACTAAGGGGAGGAGCCCAAGGTTGGGAGAAGGAGGGTTGGGCGCAAGCTATGTCACAGCCCTAAAATCATCGCAATTCATCTTCTAAACTTAAAGTGGAGTCAAAGCCTTCTGAGACCCTTTAGAACTATTGAGAGATCCTTAACAGAAATCAAGTGTTGAGAAAGAAGTCAGAAGAGGAAGCCATGGGTGGAATCTGGGGCAGAGAGCCTGCTAGGGAACAATCTAGAATTTGGCAGAGTCATTTGAAAGGATGGGGTAGGAGGGCACCACAAATGGAAGGGGTTCATTTAAAAATATTTCGAAGATTTTGATCTGAATGAGGATCTAACAAAAAAGGGGCATATGAAATCTAGACAAAAAGACATGAATTGGTGGGGAGGGTGGAGTGTCGAGGCTGGACCAATTTTGGAAAATAAGCATTGGATGCTACAGCCAGGCATTAACAGGGTCCCTGAGAATTAGGGACACATAGACCACCTGACAGATGCATGGAGGTGTGACCCACACGAGTCCCAGAAAGGAACAGAAGAAGCAAAAAAAAGCCACTGATGACTTTAAAATTAGAAAAACTAAATTTGGGCTTATTATGCCCAAGAGGAATATAGCCTGATGTACAATTTATGCAAATTGATAAAGCTGATTACACAAATTAGCCAAGGCTTTGGCTTGTTTTTTCTCTGGTCAATAAATCCCCCCTCCTTTTTTTCCCCCCCTAAAATTCAGTCTATCACTATTGGCGCTTACAATAAACCTTCTTGCTAGTTGTGGCCGATTACTTGAAAACACTAAGTGGTTTCTTATTCAGGCTCTAGGCCTGAACTTGTAGGATGCTGAAGGAACAGGACAGATTAGAGTAGTTGGATCTTCTAGGAGAGTGACAGAGTTCATATGACACAAGCAAAACCATCCCTAAGGAGATGCTCCATTCCAGTAACCCTCACCTAAACCCCACCCAATTTTCACTGAAACACATTTCACTGAGACACATTCTCTGTGAGACATTATCAATATGCATCTCAGCCAATCCTCAGGGCCACCCTGGGGAGCAGAATCTCTGTTCATCATTGCAATGTGAGAAACTGAGTTTCAGTGATCAGTAAGCTTCCCACGGTCACAGAGTTAGTGGGCAGTGGAACCAGGCCTCAAATTCGAGTCTCTGCTCTTCTATCAGATAAGGTTTATCACTTAGAATCAGTCCCCTGGGCTGCGAAGTAGGACCCACAAAGCTGTGTTCTCTGGTTTGAGTCTTCATCCTTGTGCTCAAGATTTTGGGGAGTAAAAACACACCGCAGATGGTCAGGAAGTGTCCCTGCGAGGCTCCTGGCAGGGGTCATGTGGTGTGGTGGGTGCAGTAGGGAGCACAGGGTTCAGGGGTTCTGCCACTTGCTAGCTGTGTTGACCTAGTAACCTAGCATTACTCTCTCTAAACCTTGATTTTCTCATTCATGCAATGAGGATACCAGATTACAGTACCTTTCTTATGAATTGTTGTAAAGATCAAATGAAAAAAAATTAAAGCAGATAAAACCGAGTGCCTGGCCCAAAGAAATGTGCTGATAAACCATCAGCTATTAGAACTTCTTAGTGACAGACAGAGCCCATTATTATTCAACAAAACACTGTAGCACTGGCAAAGCAGCAGCTACCGTTCATGTATTGCTCACTGAATCCTGGTAACCAGTCAGTGATGTAAGCTTTACCACCAGCTCCATTCTCCAGAAGAGGAAACAGAGGTCCGGGACCACAGAACGAGAGAAGAGCCAGTGGACTCCCACTGACTCGGGTCACAACAGGGCTGCTGTGCTCCAGCCCTCTGCTTCCCCACACAGTCTCCCTCTTCCCTGCTTGGTTTAGTTTCCACATGACCTTAAGCAACTACTGGAAGCCAATCTATCCTCTGTAATAGTACAGACAAATACAAATAAAATAGAAGCCACATTGTCAATGATCATGGTTCTAACAACAGAAACACACACGCTAAGAGCTTTCAAGAGATAAACATCCCCAAATAAACAACCCTGATCTCCCAGTGGCTCATTTAATTCAACTTTCTTCTCTTATATTTAGAGAGTTCTCTTTAATGAGGCATCCCATTTCCCATGAATGAAAAAGAATAAAGTAACAAGGAAAGGAAATCTCGTCCCCTCAAAAAGCTCTGTTTTGTTCCTTCCCCTTGGACCTGCCCATGTGCTAGTTATGGGCTTTGATGGCTTAATAGGACCACGGCACAGCCAGAGGACAGCCGAAGGACAAAGGAGCTGTCTGTCAATGTGTAGAGAGTAGTACTGCCACCAAGGTACACATTTAATTTCTTCAGTTTGGTGACATGTGACTGATGATGAGGTCACCAGGGCAAAGGAGAAAGTCCAGGGGAAAAACTAAAAACCCTGTATTTTAACAAGAGATTTAAATTAAAAATGAGCTTCCTCATTAGTGGGTTTTTCTACACTAAGCATTTTCAAGCTATTTATTACATCATTTTTAAAAGTTCACCTAGTACACAGAGATCACTTACTGCATCTCACTGTCACTGTTCTCAGCAGGGGCAATTTGTCCAAAAAAACAACTGGCAATATTTGGGACATATTTTTAAATGATAGGAAACAGGAGGAAATATAATACTGCCTGTATGAATACAAAAAGAAATCATTGGAAATTGCTGTCCTAAGAGAGATAGAGAAAGGTCTCAGAGAGTGAGAAAAGCAAAAGCCTTGATGTGAATTTATCTCCATGTAAAGAGAGAAGAGCAGAAATAAGAGAAAGGAAAAATACTCTACTCTGGTATAAAATTATAACTTTGGAGAGAAAGTGAGACACAGGAATTGGATGTGAATATTATCAGGACAATGGTTTTTGCTTCCTTTTAAGGATGGTGTGGGAATAATATGGAACCTAAAGACTGTGCTTAGAGTGACTTTGAGATCTCAAAGAATTCACCGGGAAGGCAACCCACAGTCTGAGGAGTCTTAGGTCCTAGATTTCTAAGAAAGAAAATTAATAGAAAAATCCATCAGCTATTCACAGGGACACTTACTTTTGTGTGGGTAGTTGTAGGAGAGGATGTAAATTCCAGTTATTACCAAGAAAACAGATCCACAAAGGTGAAAATTCTTTCCCTCGCCTTCTTGCTAAAAGTTTCCTAGTCTTTCTTCACATACAAACTAATAGGTCAAATTTTAAATCCTACGCTAAATTAGGAGTTTTGTATTAACATATATACACTACACTATTATATATAAAATAGGTAAACAACAAAGACCTACTGTATAACACAGGGAACTCTACTCAATATCTTGTAATAACCTGTAATGGAAAAGAATCTGAAAAAGAATATATATATATATATATATATACACACACACATAGTGATTGAAGTATAGTTAATTTACAATGTCGTGTTAGTTTCTGGTGTACAGCAAAGTGATTCAGATATACATATATCTGAATATATATATCTGAATCACTTTGCTGTACACCAGAAACTAACACGACATTGTAAGTTAACTATATTTCAATTAAACTAATTAATTAATTAAAATAAAATAAAAGCTTATGAAAGAGTTTGTCCCACCAAGCTTTAAGAGAAAGATGGTAGGCAAAGTAGGTCTGAAGTTTATCTCAAGATTTCTACTGAATTTTCCAAGGTGGACCCCCTGAAACGAACTGCCAGAGTCTGTGTGAATTTTCTTTCCCCATCCTTTCCCCTGCTGGGCACCTACACCATTCTTAATAAAGTTGACAATGACCTCCATGAATCTGATGGGCCATTTCCTTCCTCATGCTCCCAGAGCCCCCAGTGATAGTCAATGTGGACCATGGGAGCACTCACTTCCTCTGGATTCTGTGACACCACGCTCTCCTGACTTTCCTCCTAGCTATCTAGACCCTCCTCATTAGTATCCTCTAATCTTCTATCCAATTTTGAATTTCAGAGTTTCTCAAGGTTTATTCCTGGAGCTTCTTACCTTCTTACTGTCAAGTCTTTTCCTGGGGGAATCTATTGATAACCATGGCTTCAATTACTTTCTACGTACCTATGACTCCCTAACTTACAGCTCTAGCCCACATGTCCTCCAGTCTTCCCTGAGCTCTCTCAAAGTCTCTAACACTAAGCATAGACAAAGCCAAACTCACAGTCTGTGTCCTCATCCTGGACCTCCTCCCATATTTCTAATCTCAGCCATGACATCTCTGTCTAGATAGCTACAGAGGACATAAACACACCTCTTCCTTATTATTCATCAATTATATTTTCTAAATATGAATAGGCCTTTCTCTTCTCTACCTCCACTGCTACAACCCTAGTCTAAGCTTCTTCCACATCTCACTGCAATATCTTCCTAACTGATCACCCCATGTCGCTCCTTGCTCTCCTCTCATCCATTCTCCCCTAACAACAAGTGTTATTCTATGAAAATGGAAGCATGATCTTGTTTGCTCTCTTCCTTAAAGTTCTTTAAACATTCTGATCTGTCAACACCTGGTATACTTGCCTCTTTCAGTTCCTCCAAAGGGCTGTGTTGCTGCTTTGCCTCAGGGTCTTTGCACATGCCAGGGCCTTTTCTCCTACTCACCTTTCTGAGCTCAATGCCACATTATATGCTCAACGAAGGACCCCTCAGCCTAAGTCAAGTCTTCCTTTTTGGTGATTATTTAGCCTCTGAATTTTTCCTTCATAACACTTATTGTGTGTGTGTGTATGTGTATTCAATAAATAAATGCTCATTATCGTGGATATTGACTATGACCCAGAGTCTCTGACCAGGCACCCTGAAGAGTAAGAGACATTACAGGGCAACTCTGATGAATGCTGTGGTAGATTGAGTTCATGGACAGCCCAATAAATGACTTTCTTGTAGTCACACCCTTCACAATGTGACTTTGCAACTCTTCCCATGAAGAATTAGAGTTGATTTCCCCATCTCTTGAATCTGGACTGGGCTTGAGATTGGTTTGGCCAGTAGAGTAGTGGAGAAAGAACTGGTGTGCCAATTCCAGGCATAGACCTAGAGAGTCTTTGCATGCTTTCGCTCATCATTCTGGACCTCTGCTTCTGCCATGTGAACAAGCCTGGAGTAGCCTATAAGAGGATGAGATATCCTGTGAAGCAGAGCTGAGCCTTTCTAGTTGAGGCCTTCTTAGTCTACGACGCCCCAAACCAAACCACCATCTGAACACAGGCTTATGTGCAAGCCCATATGGGCTCAGCCAAGCCTGGCCCTGATCAACAGAACCATCCAACTAAACCCTAGATTCATGAAAAACAATAAAGAGCTGTCGTTTAAAGCCACTGAGTTTGGGGATGGTTTGTTACACAGAAATAACTAACAAATCCATCTACCTATTAAAGATTTCTCTATAGCACACACTTTATCCAATGTTAATAGATTTGAAGCTTCAAATGTTTAGCTATTAATAAATAATCCAGTGCCTTCTCCTTTCTCATTCCCCCTTCTCTGGGTAGGTAAGCACGTATTTTTACAGAACAGTGAAGTCATCACCAAATATAGCCCTATGAAAGGATTATAGGTGAAATCTACTCCATATTTATAGAGAATGAAAAATAGCACATCAGCATTTAGAAGAAAATATGGGAGGATTTAGTAAGAATGTTGTATTAGGAGAGGATATCTTAAGCAAAATGCAAAATACATAAGTCATAAAGGAAAAAATTCATATATTTGACTATATTAAAATTTTTAATTCTGTTCAGTAAGCCACCATACACAAAACAAACAAAGAAAAGCAATGGATACATATTAACACACACACACAATCTAAAGAGATAGGAAAGGTTAGTATTCAAAATATAAAAGGAAACTTCTACAAATCAATAAAAAAATCCAACAATCTAACTGAAAAATGGACAAGAGAACATTAACAGTAAATTCATAACAGAAGAAATCTAATGGTTAATACAAATAGAAGAAACTATTCCATCTCACTAAAATGAAGTGACCACTTTATCCATCTATCAGCAGAATCTTAAAGTCTGGCTTTGTCAGAAGTTGACCAGATCATGGAAAAGTATAAACTATTATAAGCCATCAATAGGTGTATAAATCTATTGAACTAGCAATACATTGGAGATTAGTCATGATTATTTGCAATCTAGAAATTCCACTTCTACATATATATTCTAGAAAAATACGGCAAATGTACCGATGAAAAAGTTCATTGCATCATTGTTTCTAAAACTAAAAAGGAAGTACTCATCTAAAAAGTCCATTAGTACATACAATATGATCTAATTAAGTTGGTGTATATTATGTAATAAATTATTATACAGCAGTTAAAAATAAAAGAATTAACATGACATGTATGAGTATGGCTAAATCTCTGAAAAATATAATGTGGAATAAAACCCACAAAATGCAGAGTTATATATATGCAAAATATTATGTTATATGATAAATACATAATGTCTAATTTAAATACAACACATGTTTGTGAAGAATAAACATAACATCCATGATTGTGGCTGCCTTTGAGATTAAGGAAGACGATAACAACATCGTGATAGACTAAAAAAAAGACTCAGCTGAATCTGCATTGCCTTTGTTCTTTCACAAGTGATGGAAAAGATCTGGAGCAAAGACAACACGATATTGAAATTTGTTAGCTCTACATGGTGAAACATTGATATTAATGTATCATTCTCTGTAGTTTTCAATATTTTAAAAATATGTGATTCTATTGTGTAAGAACTTATTATGTAACAGCTGTATACTCAGTACTGTGCTAAGTCAAGAAAAAAAGAGGGTAGGAAGGGCAAAGGAAGAAAGGAAGGGAGAGAGGGAGGGAAGGAGGAATTGTGACTAAGATTCTTTAAATTGTGAAATTTCCATGATATTCATTCTGTGAGTGTTCTACAAACGTCAGTATATTTTTGTCATCTTCCAAATGTCCAATACCTTTTTTTTTTTTTTGCGGTACGCAGGCCTGTCACCGTTGTGGCCTCTCCCGTTGCGGAGCACAGGCTCCAGACGCGCAGGCTCAGCGGCCATGGCTCACGGGCCCAGCCGCTCTGCAGCATGTGGGATCTTCCCGGACCGGGCATGAACCCGCGTCCCCTGCATCGGCAGGTGGACTCTCAACCACTGCGCCACCAAGGAAGCCCTCCAATACCTTTTTGATTCCATTTTTATGTGGTTACTAGATTTTTAATAACACTGTCTGAAAGCATCACCACTTCAAAAGCTTCATTCGAGAGGAGGTGGTAATACAAGTGCCCTATATCCTCACCCTACTGCAGCAGTCCCCAACCCCCAGGCCACGGACCAGTAGCGGTCCACGGCCTGTTAGGAACCGTGCCACACAGCAGGAGGTGAGCGGCGGGTGAGCGAGTGAAGCTTCATCTGTATTTACAGCCGCTCCCCATCACTCGCAGTACCTCTTGAGCTCCGCCTCCTGTCAGCATTATGGTGAGTTGTATAATTATGTCATTATACATTACAATGTAATAATAATAGAAATAAAGTGCACAATAAAAGTAATGTGCTTGAATCATCCTGAAACCATCCCCCCACCTCCATCCGTGGAAAAATTGTCTTCCACGAAACCCGTCCCTAGTGCCAGAAATGTTGGGGACTGCTGCCCT